>NW_008335281.1:2273265-2278287 GCF_000622305.1 Nannospalax galili
CTACCAGGTATCTCTCTCTTCCTCTCTGCTTTCCATACCAGGCCTGCTGATATCCTTTGAACTTTCAACAAAATTTCAGAAACAAATCCTTTGAGGTTTCCTTGGTTACTTAAAACGAAGTGTCAAAAATATCCAAAGGAGGGAGATCTTAAAGAATAAAGGACAATTTCACGGCTAGACCCCCCTCATCTTTCCATTGGACTTCCTTTCCTTCAAATGTTGCCTACTTTCAAATGTTTAGCCCCATGGGTCTGGAGAGATACCTGGTAGGTAGCAGGTAGAGTTGGAGTTGGCAATGTACTTGAGGGCATGTAAAACATTGGTCCTGTACTCTTTGCAAGAATATCATAAGGTCATTATCCTTGATTCTACCGATGTGATATCTTTATATTTACACTAGATACCTAGTGGTTTTTCAAGAGACATCTGTTCAAAGTAGAACTTCTGGTCCTTGTTATTAGCTGCTACTCAGGAAGGCATCTTTGAGGAAATTTATTCTATCAATGCACCTTTAAAAAAATCCCTTCATGATGAAAACTCAGCATGCCCAGAGCATCCCTGTCTGCCATTTTAACATCTTGAAGCAGTGCTTCATGATCTTAAGGTACGCAAACACAGAAATATGTCTTCCATGTTTCTTTCTCAAATGATAACTTTAATCTGCATGGCCAAGAATGTACTCATCCCTGAAATGCTTTCCTCTGTGAATATCTATACACCCTCTGAATTAAATCCTCACGCTTCTTCATTCAAGTGGTGCTTTGCTTTGGAAACATCTCCCATGCTTTCCTTACCTGCTGCGGGTAATAAATCTTTGTATTTTATTTCTTAGCTGTGCTTAGGTTAGCTTTGCACTCACCACTGGGCTCCGTTACACTTTTAACTCAAGGTCAGGCCTGGGAAGGCCACAGGAAGCACAAGAACAGTCTCAGCCACTTTCACCCCCTTGGCAGATATCAGTAATCAAAGCTGATTCTCTTTCTCTGGAGGAAATATTGTGCAGCATCAGTGAGCAGAGGCTCGGGAATGAGACAACATAAGTTCAAACCTGAGCTCTGCTTTGGTACAAAGAGAGTGTTTTCTGATGGAAAAAATAACCAGGGCACTTCGGCTGCTTGGTCCACAGCAGTGTATTGCCCACCTAAAAAGAGTGTCCCAGGTCAGCCAGCGTCTATTATGTCTAAAATGAATTAATTGGATGGGGTTTACAATCACCATGGAATCACATCTCTTGATGTGTCTGTGGTGGTGTTTGCAGAAAGGTTTAAGTGAGGAGGGAAGACTGTAGACTGAAAAGTAACTAATATATTTAGTTTCTTTCCAGTTAGTGATGATTTGGCCTGCTGCTGAATGCTTTTTTGGTAAAAAAAGTTTATTGATATCTATCTATCTATCTATCTATCTATCTATCTATCTATCTATCTATCTATCTATCTATCTATCTATCTATCATCTATATCTATCTGAGAGAGACTGTCTCATGATGTAGCCCTGACTGGCCTTAAACTCAGAAATCTTCCTGCCTCTGCTTCCGGAGTGCTGGGATTAAAGGCCTACCCTACAACACCCAGCAGTTTTGATGTTTGTAAATGACCAGATTTTAAAAAGAAGACAGGTAAAAACCTTTCTCATAATTGCCTCTCTTCTGCCTTTTGGACTCTCAAAGACTAAATTACTTATAATTTGAAATTTTACGTAAAAATCCTGTTGATTCTTAGAGACCACACCCCACTTACCTAAGAGACTTACATCCCCATCTTCATGGGAGGCAGGTAAAGTTCTGTAGAGAACACAAGATAGCACATGAAATGTTTTCTGTGCCAGGCCCCATGTACCACATACCACTTTAAAACATTTTGTCCTTTATTAAATGTTTGCAATTTCCGTACAATTTAGTTTGTTGGTTTTTAGATCCCTTCCCTTACCTGCACCTCCCACTGCTTTCCACCAAATTTAATGTATTTTTATATAAACAATGCAGCCTAGAGAGTCTGATTTGTGCCCCCAAATGTCCTTTAGTATGGGTTCATCCACTGAGGCTACCAAGAGTCTTATACCTGTAAAATACTCTCTCTTCCCTTCATCAATTGCCAAAAGTTTCTTGGGTTGGGTTGGTATTTCTCACCTACTTCTCTATGTCTATTCTGAGATTTTTGTCTGGTTTGAGCTTGCACTGGACATGTGCATGCTGTCACCAATGCTGTGAGTTTATATGCATAAATGACCTTGTGGTCATTTAACCCTCTGGCTCTTATAATCTGCCTCCTCTTCCACAATGATCCCTGAGCTTTGGGAGGTTGAGGTTTGAAGTAGGTGTCCTACTCAGGAATAAGCACTCTGTGGCCTCTTGTTCTCTGTACATTGGCCAATTGTGGGTTTCTGTGTTAATAATCATCTGCAGGGTAGTTCAAAAGACTTCCCAAATAACACAGTCCCTTGATTGTCTCCCTGAACTTGAAGGTAAGACACTATCACTGAAGACAGGCCACATTTCAGACACAGGACTTGGAGCAATTGAGTTGAAACTGACATGGAAGCCTCCTCCCTAAAGATGAGCTCTCATGGTATCAGAGGATGGTATACAAGCTGCCCAGGGGAAAAATAATCAATGATCCTACCCAGTTGTAAAGTTTAATAAACGACAATGAAGAGCAAGCTATATCTATTGGTGCAGTAGTGGCACTTTTATTTGGGGGATAATCAATAGCTAATTAGAATTAAGACCCATTCAATGGGAGGGAATTCATGTGTGGTATTATAGATGTAGCCAAATACCCGTGGCTGGAAAAGTCATAGATCCTAGAGAAAACACTCCTTTGACCACATCCCTAGATCAACTTAATCTCTTACTTTATTTTAAATATGCATCCTCATATTTACAGACAAATAGACCTTTCACTCCTCATCAGAGTCTTCTTTTCGCAACAGATGGAGACTATTAGAGTTCCAGAATTGATTAAATGCGCAGAATAAGTGTTTGTGAGATGCTTAACCTTAAGTGGCACATCTTCACTGTGAATTCTACATATAGGATGAATGCATCTCTCAACTTTCACCAGGGAGATTTCCACATACCATTTTAAACATACTCTGGTAGCTAGAATTCAATTAGGCATACTCAGTTTTAAGGGAGGCTTTGGAAATGGAGCCCAGTGGACTTCTAAGAAGCAAAAATAATGGAATGAAGGAACATTTAGCTATTCTCTGCCGAGAGATTCTTCTCAACTTCTCTGTGTTTGTCTTTCAAACTGTATGATGTAGGAATAATAATTAAGATTTTTAAAGAGGATAGAATGAGTTCTGTATGTAAAGTGCTTAGTATAGGGACTGGAAGATGGCAGGTACTCTGTGTATGTGTTTACTTCTGTCTGCTCCCAGACTAGAAATTGTAATGTTCTTGACACCTGTGATCCCTTCACCCCATGAAGTTAGTCAGTGAGTCAGTCAGTCAACATGTCCTGTTAGTAAGCCATCTATCATCCTTTGTATCTGGCCTGCATTTGTTACTTATTGCTGTGACCCAAAACAACTTAATGGAAGAGGGAATTGTTTTGGCTCACAGTTTGAAAGCACATCATGGCAGAGAAAGCACGGCACCAGGAGTGATCTTCAGATGTGGCAGGAAGAGTAAGAGGCTCCTTGACCACCTTGGCAAACCAAAAAGCAGAGAGAGGACAAAAAACTGGCCATACTGTAAACCTCAAGGCCCTCCCATCAGCAACCCATTCCTCCAGTCAGGGCTCATCTCTCAAATGTTCCACAACCTCCCAAAACAGTGCCACCAACCAGAGACCAAGTATTCAATTGCTTGAGCCTGTGGGGAACATTTTAAAACCAAACTGTAGCATACACTGTCTTTCCAGTTCTTACCATGATGCAGGTGTGGTAAGGTAAACAGAGCAGGAGATGTCATTGAAAATAGTCATTACAGATCCTAGAAGGAAGGGCTACTGCAAGGTCTCCATGGGAATGCGTCAAGGCTGATCATGGAGCATGAGGGATGAGAGAGACAGACACATGGGCGATCTCTACTGTGAGTTTTGTGGGGGAAAACGAGCCAAGCAGGGTGAACAGGCTTAGATTGGTTAGCGTCAATAATTTCAGCAAGCTCTATAGCATAGACGTGGACTCTGTTAGTCTGGTACAAGACCCAGAGGTAATTAATTAATGCAGGTAGACAGTTGCCTAGAGTGTAGGAGCTGGATAAAGGAGACAGCTGGGGGCATGGAAGGAACTGGTTGGTTTGCATGTGGAAAATATGCTAGCAGTCCATGGTTTGCTGGCTCCAGGAATCAGCAAACTAGAGGTGGGACACCATACCCTCCTGGGTCAGCAAGGCCCAGGATTACAGAACACAGCAAATGAATATAAAAATGACATGGCCAACACAGTCTGAGACAGTTACTGTCTCTCCATCTCTTGGCTGAACTTATTAAAATAGTCTTCTTACTGCTCTTTTATCTCCTTTAGCCTACATGCAGGGCCACCCTTTGAAAGCTGAGATTTGATTGCACCACCAGCCAACTTCAACCTTTGCAAATATGCCCAGTGCCTTCAGGAAAAAGATCAAAATCCTTCTCACGGCTGCAAGGTCTCTTTTCTGTCTTCATACTGCTCTTCCCACTGATAGTCCAGGCAACTCAGCTCCTCTGACATGATGACCTTTGCCCCTGCTTTTTCTATTCTGCCTCCAGGCTCCCCTCCTCCATTATGCCACATTCAGATTTCAGCCCGCATTCATTCCCTCAGCAAAACTTGCACAACTCTTGTCTCCATAGTGTGGGATCATTGCTCAGGTATTATGTGGTGAACCTGAAAAATAATCATTTCTGAAGTCTGGCTATGTGAGTTCAAATCCCAGCTCCATAATTTAAGTCATTCCATTTCCCTAAAATTCCTTTCCTCTCCCATAGTGTGGGGATAACATTAAGAGCATTTTCTTTGACTTGTTAGAATTATAATACATAATTATTATATAATAATATAATATATAATTAAGTTTTAAGTATTTGGTATTATTGT
>NW_008335281.1:2278489-2307234 GCF_000622305.1 Nannospalax galili
TTTGTGGTGTGTGTGTGTGTGTGTGTGTGTGTGTGTGTGTGTGTTGTATGTGTAGGTTAGGCCCCCAGTTTGCTGGAGTTGATTTTCTCCATGTGTCATGTAGATCCTGGCGATTGAATTTAGGTACTCAGGCTTCGTGGCAAGTTCTTTAACTGACTCAATCATCTGCCTGCCCTATTTCAGAATTCTTTACAATCTTACATTTTAGTTGGATTTAGTCAGGATTCAAACCGAGTACATGTTTACATTTCTGATTATTTATTTATTTTTATTTTATGTGTATGAGTGTTTTGCCTACACGTACATAAGCGCACCCACATCATACAAAGCCCGTGGAGGCCAGAAGAGAGCATTGGAGCCCCTGGAACTGGAGTTATGGATGGTTGTTAGCCACCATGTGGGTGCTAGGACTGGAACTCCGGTCTTTTGGAAGAGTGCTCTTAACCATTGAGCCATCTACCACCCCCTCACATTTCTGTGAGGAAATGGTTTAATTGTTGTCCGTTACTTCAGAAAGTTAATATAAACTAGTTAATAATTTAGGTACTGTTATCACAGATGTGGCATTTGCTCGCTACATGTGTCAAAGTGTTTTTTGTGCTCAGCTTCACTGCTGTTGACTGAGTCCTACATATTAGTAACATAACGCGGAGAAAATAGTAAACATAATATATGAAGGAAGCAAGTACAAAGATATCATTATTACCTTGCCTTTCCCTCCTTCTGTACAGAAAATTTCATTTTGATCCCTGAATCCTTCTCATTAAGCCTTACTTTATTAGCATAAAATTGTGGAGCAAAGTGAACATGTTCATATGCAAAGACTGGTGATCAAAGGTTTCCAGGGGTGGTGATGGAGGGCAGATTCAACCACAACGTCATGAGGGAATTTTGGGGGGTGATGCAACTGTCTGATATCTTGACTGTGGCGACAGCTATGCAGTAGTATGCATTTGTCAGAACTCACAGAGCTGTACATTGAAAAGGTGAATTTTCGAGCTGGGTGTGGTGGCTCACACCTGTGATCCCAGTGTTTGGGAGACTGAAACAGGAGGATTGCTGTGAGTTTGAAACCAGACTGGGCTAAGTAGTGAGTTCCAGAACAGTGAAACACTCTGTCTTGAAAAGCAAAACAAAAGGTTAATTTTGCTTTATACAAATTATGCCATCATTCATTTTAAGGAAGAAAAAGATTGGATTGATAGTTCTGTTTTCTCTCAAGCTTAGGAAATGTTAGTGGTAAAATCTGATTTTCCATCAGTGAAGTCAAGAGTAATAGATTTATATATTTACATGACAGTCATTCAATGATAACTTTGTTTTAAAATTAATTTCAGAATAGTTCAATTTGACTGAAGCACACGCTGTGGAGACAGCACAGTACATACTAGAGAGTGAGCAAATGTGTAAGAAATGGGATCTGAGGGGGACCTTCTGGGAACGGCAGCTTCACCTGGATGCACAGAGCTCGGTAAGCCACAGACATTTTGTGAACTCTGAGAACACCTTCCGAGGTGTGGCTGCTGCCGTGCTGTGCTGGGGTGTTTGAACTAGCACAGCACAGCCACCCCAAGCTCAGTCAGCATCAAAATGACTTAGATAACCTGCTAGTTATACCTGTAGCAAATGAAATTGCATTCTTATTTTTGATGGGGGAAAAAAGCAATTTATGGTGTGTGCTTGGCTCTCACCCCTAGAAAATGCAGAGTGAATGGTTTCTGCTGAGACATACATATGGCTTGCTGGAAGTCTGAGTCATCAGTTGAACTGTAGGAGCAAAAATTCCCAAACCCCAAACCCTCCAAACAAATACAAACAAAGATAAGAAGGTAGCAACTGTCCTGCGGTGGATGCCATCACTGTCATTTCTAAACATATTCCTGTGGGATATCTTACCTCTGTTATGAGCTTTTTCCCAGTTCATTTAAAAAATATTTTATTTATTTTTTTTATTTTACACATGCGTATATATTACGTGCATGTAGGTAGGTGCATCTGTGTCGTACAGTGCCCTCAGAGGTCAGAAGAGGGTGTCATAGATCTCCTGGAATTGGAGTTGAAGACGGTTGTTAGCCACCATGTTGGTGCTGAGAAACCAACCTGGGTCCTCTGCAAGAACAGCCAGTGTTCTTAACTGATGAGACATTTCTCCAGTCCCCTTTTCCCCAGTTTATAAAAACAACAACAATAAAAGTCACTCTGCTGTAGTGTTTGAAGTTACAGAACTAGCCATCTGTCTTCTTTTGGCCTTTTTCTGGGATGATTTGATTTTGAACTACTGATAGATAATCTTTTGCATTTGTTAAATGTTTAGGATTCCTTAACTGTTTTGTAAGTACTGCCCTAGACTTTGAAATGCAAAGGCCTAGTCCCAAAGGGATTTTTTTTATTACTATGTCTTTTGACTTTTTCATATTATCATATCAATATCATTCAATTTACAGACCACTATAATTACTTGGGAAAAAGATTTCTTTCATCAATCAGCACTCCTTCACTGCTCTGTGATAAAGTTTTACATCTGGGCTCACAGGCAACACCATAACATTTATCATTCAAATTCTTGCCACAAACTAGAAATCTAGACATAAGAAGGAAATACAAAGAATGAATGGATTAACTAGCTTTAGCTCAAAAGACTAGGGGCTGTAACACTTAAACCTCTATTTGTTAAAATATTTCTTTAGGACTTGCTATGTAAAAAGAGCAATGTTTTAGACATGGACACATAACAGTCAATAGGCTGGATGGAGGCTGGCCCTTTTCAGTGTATATCCTAGAAAGGGTAACAAGCAGGCACAGGGATAGGTATTCAAGGTGAGTCTCGGTAGCAGAGTCAAACAGAGGAACATGGTGAAGCTGAGATCTTTCAGGCAGAATCTCTTTTGGAAGTTTTGGCAATTCAAAACGTAAGACTGGGAGGCTCCATTGGTCTAGTCTGGCATGGGAACTTTCTGTGTCCATCATGGCAGGGGCACATATAAGAACAAATGGTCTCACTTTGAACCAGGAAGAAAAGAGAGAGGGAGGTGCTAGGTTGGCTGCCTTCTATAACCACCCTATCTTAGGAACTTCCTTAATCCTTCAGAGACCAGTGCTGTCAATGACCCACCTCCCAAAGACCCACACTATCTCCCAATACCAGTAGGGGGCGGGGTTACCAAGCCTCCAACATGTGAACTTTTGAAGGAAACTTGCCAAAGCACAGCAGAAAGTGAATAAGGCCAGTGGAGATGGGATGTTGGCACCTGCTGGGCAGAGATTAAGGCTGAGAAAAGAAAGAGATTGTCTTGATGAACAAAAAATATCTGAGGTACTACTGTGAATTCTTTGGTAATTTCATACATGTATACAATGTATTCGAATCATCTCTACTCCGCTCTTCCCCCCTCCAACTCCTCCTGGACCTCCCTCTACATACTCCCCAACTTCATGCCATTTTTTTAATTAATTTTTTTAAAAATTCATGTCTTTAAATCTGGCCAAGAACCTGTGGCTGGGAAGCTCATAGGCCCACGGGAAGAAGCTACTACTTATTATTTTGCTAACAGGCCATAGTGTCAAACTGACTTCTAAATAGTTACTCTTAGATCACACATTAGTGCAGCTCTCATTCCTCATCAGAGAATCCACTTTTACAGTGGATGGAAGTTAACACAGAGATTCACAACTGGTCAAAGTGCAGAGATTGACTGGAATACTCTGTCCTAATGGGACATCCGTATTACACTTCTCCCGGAGGCTCAGGAAACATTATGAAAGAGGGAGAGGAAAGATTAGAGCTAGAGTTTTGGAAACACTTCTGGACGTGACAGGACCACTGTATACATGAGCTCATAGCAGCTGTGGCTGCGTGCAGAAGACCTGTACAAGATCAATCCAGTCAACATTCCTGCTTTGATGGAAGAGGGGCTCATAAGACCCCACCCCTAGCTGAGGAGGTTCTGGCAGTTGATGGAGGAAGAGCCAGTTTTCTTTAGGGGTGTGGTCCCTGCTAGGCTGCTCCAATGGCCTTACATCAGGAACATATGAGTAGCTCCAACAGTGGATCACAAAAGCATTTGGAGTACTTTCAGCAGGATGACAGCCTTTTGCAAAAAAGGTTTATTGGAAATAATTTCAAGTTTAAAGAAAACTGAAGTAAAAAGTATTAAGAATATCAGTATAGCTGGGTGTGGTGGTATGTGGGAGGCAGAGGCAATGATCTCATGAGATCCAGGTCAGCCTGCAACATTGCAAGTGTCAGGCCAGCTGGGACTACAGGGAGACCCTGTCTCAAACATAACAAAACAAAACAAAACAAAACAAGAAGATCTGTATATTCTTAACTTCCATTCAGCTATTAATATGTTGCTCATTACTCATCTATTTCAGTCTCTGAAGCTTTTTCATCTTTACTATTTAAGAGTAAGTTTTAGATGGGATGACTGTTAATCACTAAACACATCGATTTATTAATAAAAAGTCCGATTTTGTAGGTGAGAGTTGATTTTCTTTCTGTATGTGAAGAATAATTTTATGTGTCAGCTGACTAGGTAATGGAAGACCAGCTATTTGCTCAAACATCATTCTACACGTTTCTGTGAGAGTGTTTTCAGATGAGATCACTGTTTCTAATCAGGAGACTGAATAAGGAAGATCACGTTTCCTAGAGTGGACAGACCCACTGTCGTGGGCAAGAAATGCCCAACCCTCTCCCTGATAAGTGAGAATTCTTCTTGCCTGAAGGTTTATAACTGGGAGATAAGCTTTCTGTCTATCTTTGGACTCAGATTGAAATATGGGCTTTTGGCTGTTAACCGCTCCCCAAGAGGCAGCCCAGTGGTCTGTTTGCTCTCAAATAAACTGCTCCCCCCACCCCCGTGGAATTTTCTGGTTAATGGTTTTCACAACTCCGTTTGCATACATGTTACTTATGACCAGGTTCCCTTTTACTGAACCAAACTGCTGACCAGGTGCTCCTGCCTGTGATATGGACCATCTTGCCTATGCTGGCTCCAACCACTTACCACATCAGGCTGGAGATTAGGAGTCCATCTGCTCTCCTCTGTCCTATACACCCTCTACCTTCTTCCTCTCTCTCTCTCTCTCTCTCTCTCTCTCTCTCTCTCTTCCCCATCGCTCTCTTCTCTGTCTCTCGCTCTCCCCCCTTCCTCTACCTTCCTGCCTGGAGGTTCTTCCCTTCTTTCAGGTGTTCGACTCAGAAGCCATACTAGTATGCTGAACATCTTCCCATGTTCTGCTGGGAGTCACTCCTCGCTTGTCCTTGGGATGCCTTGACAAGCAACTTGGCCTTTGTTCTCACTCGGAACAGCAATTGTGACAGGGTGCCTCTCATGGCTTCTGCTTCTTTGGGAAGACTTCACCCTCTTCTTCCTCATCCTGGACTTAGAAGGAACTCTCCAACTTAGGTGGCTCAGAAGCTCCTGGAGCTTCACACTAGGCCCCATGTGATCCCTTCCTTCTCCCTTTCTTGCCATGGGCTTGGAAGGTTCTGTCTTCTATCTTTCTCTCTGTCTTTGTCCTCTTCCAGTGCCTTTCTCCCTCACATTGCTCAGGGTGATCTCTGATCCTGTTCAATCCTATCTTAGGTCTCCTTTTCTTCCATCCTTTACTCAAGGCTGTCTCCCCTCTTCCCTCTGACTAGTTATGTATTCCTTGCCCAGGCAAAATGGTCCATATCCCTCTCCTCTCTCCCCCTCCCATAACCCTTGTTCTGCTTCTGAACACTTAGGTCTCTGTAAGTATGCTGCTTTTCTAAATTCCTCAGAGAAGTGTAATTTCTCTTCTTCATTATATCCCCTTTTAAAACATACTTCTGTTAATGCTTTATGTTGCCCAGCATCTTGCACTTCCTTACTTTTCTCTAAAGCTTTTCTCTCCCCGCCATGTGGCTGCCGATACGCCACTTGTCTGTCTAAAGCTGCATTGCCTCATGGCTTTGTCCTAAAGCTTCTGTTTGGGGAAATTCTTTTATAAATGAGACTGAGAACCTTTTAGGTTTCTCCTCATACCATCTCCCAGATCACTAAGGACCCCTAAATGTCATTTGTTGCCATGTGGAAATTTTTTACAGGTGCTCTGAATTTGGCAGGTGAACCTTTTTAATCTCTCTTGATAGCTTACTTCAGGACATTTGAGGCTGCAACCACTTGCCAAGGTTTTAAAAGCCATTTCTTTCCTGAACTTTTTCTCAGGATTTTTTTTGGCGGGGGGGTGGGGCGGATGGTCCGAGAGGCACCATGCAAGCAAGGGTCAGTGTACATGGAAAGTCACAGGTTGTGCTCTGGCAAGACATGTGCTCTCAGAACAACGACCCAATGATTTATGTGCTGGACATAGCTCCCCATTTTTTTTCTGCTGCCTTCATGAGTTTTTGTTCCAGCAACAGCCTGTATTGAGAAATGAAGAGATCTGAAAGACATTGCTTGGATTACAGCTGCAATGACTGGTGAGAGACATGGACTCCCTCCCTTCGTTGGAAACCATGGATTCCTTTGCTTTTCTTTCCTATTTGGGACCTATATGTCTGAGGGTAATTTCTCCTGTTATATCAAGTCTAACTTAACTGGATGCTTTCTAAAAGTAAAAAATCGTTGCTGTCTATTTTTAATCTATGACATGTTTGAATCCCACAGGGCTTGTGTCCTGGTAGGTTATGGGCTTATTTTATCATAGAGCTGAGCTCACTAAGATCACCATCATGGCTGCTGACCTCATCAAGAGGGAGGCAAACACATGACCTGGACATCATCAATATGGGGACAGCCACATGATTTGGTTGCTAACTTGAACAGTAACATTTTCAAAATGGCTGTGACCAGTGTGACCTTGCCACCTTCTTAATTTGACCACATGGCATAATTCAAATGGTGACATCCAGAAATTTACCAGTACTACTGAGCTCTAGGGGATCATGATTACTTGGGAATTCCCTGGACTGCAGATATTCAATCACATGTCCTAATCCTCTTGCAATTTTCGCTTTGGTTTTCATCTTGGATTCTTGATCGGATCATAAAAAAGCAAGAGATTCCAACAGTCTCTATTGCCTTGTAACAGTGTCAACACATTTTTATGTCAGACTAAGGAGGTACTATCAGACCTTCATAATGGGAGTTTAAATTTTAACATTATTTTAACCTGTTTCTAAGTGAGATTATTTTGAGTACTCTTTAGATTTTATTTATTCTTAACCTAAAGTGTTAATGTTTCCTTTTCGTCTTTCCTGTTTCATTGGATTTATGTTATGCTAATAACTTAGACAAGGGAAACCTTACTGGGTTTCACATGTAAAGACATCTCCCTCTCTAAGAAATATTAAATATTAATCTCTTTCAAAACCTGTAAAACTTAGAACTTGGTTTATGATAAGAAATTCTAGTCTTCGAATTCCATCACAACTTGTAAGGCTTTTGTTTAAGGGAAGGTCCTGGTGAATCCCTAAACCTGATGGTCTAGGGCAGCTGAGCTCTTCTTTTTTTTAAGTGAATTCCTTTAAACATCCTTATGCAAAAGTAAACTCTGCCTTGCCAAGTTTCTTTCTTTTCTTTTTTTTTTTCTGTCTTTTTGAGACAGGGTCTCCCTGTAGCCCCAGCTCTCCTGGAACTCACTATGTAGACCAGGCTGGCCTTGAACTCACAGAGATCTGCCTGTCTCTGCCTCCCAAGTCCTGGGACTACAGGTGTGTGCCACCACGCCCGGCTTTTTGCCAAGTTTCTTATGCTTTGTCCACGTGTTTGTGAGGCATTGCTAGTGTTCTTAGATTGACAGGGTTTTATTTATAACATTTTTGGTAAACCACTCTCTGAAGCACATAAAATAAAAGATTTGTAATGGTTTTGTGTTATCTATAAGGTTTACCTGGGAACTTATAAAGCACAGTCTGTACATGGGTAATATTAATTCATTACATCATCTTATGTGTGTAATTTGGATTCCATGTTCTTTTAATAAGATGATGCTGCACAGCACTCTTTTGAGCCAAATAACTGCCATCTTTATGACTTCAGCTGTGTCTACTTGCTAAAGATCATCACAATTGGGCTTGTTGACAGTTGTGTTCCTTCATTAAAGGAGGGGTAAGCAGGGTCATTGAACCCTCACCTGAGTATTCAGCCATTCTTCTCAGCCAGCTGTTTGTAATTCTGCCATAATTGCAAATGGTCTCCTGAATTTGGGAGGGCCTATCATATATAATCTTGGGAAAGCTTGATAGAAAAGTCAACATCCACACTGGGTAAAGATTTTCCAGTACAACTACTCTCTGGTCACCCATATACCTCAGTAACCCCTTATTCATTTCTGTAAGTAAACTCAGTAAATTCATTGGTTCCCCAGGGTGAACTTCAATGCAATAAAACATTGGTTTGACATTAGAACCTTAGAAAGGGGATAAACCTTGCTTAGTATCCCCAGGAAGAGAATTCTCACAACAGATGGAAAATTTATTTGTTAATGTTATTATGTATCATGATTATTAAGAAAGAAGATGGGAAGGTAAAAAAAGATGTTAGAAGGATAAAGTGAGAAAGTCTATGCAAGTAATAAAGGTCTGTATAGCTTTGTTATGATATATAAAGGACAAGACAGAAATCATGTATAGATAATCTTAAAATTTCTAAGGTCATATTTTAAGGGACAAAGTATATGTCTAGTCAAGGTTTATCTAAGAATGTTTGGTTTTTGCAAAGCTTTATCTACATAGCACATGGTAATTAAAAGTAGCAGACTGGTGGAACTAACCTTCTTGGGTGTTTAATAGCCACACTTTGAGGCCTGTACTAATCTGGTCAGAGGGACTTAAAGGGATAATTTTTGTTCTTGGCCCTCCAAGGTCAACTAAGTCCCAGGGGGCTATGGAGCGTCTTTCAAAATGTCCTGTATCTATGGTGAGTCACCTGCTCTCTTGTTCAGGTAGGTCATGGAGACCCTACCAGATAATCTTGAACCAGTGTGTAGTCTACAAAGAGGAGGGCCAACACAGAGGAAATGTTTCTGAAAGTTTCTAAGTGAAGCCAGCCATAGTCAAGCAGGACTTTTGATTCATCCTTACATAGATGGAACTGCTCAAAGAAAGGCCTAAAGAGCCAGAGGCTCTTCCCAAGCTCATATGACTCCTGAGGAACAGATCCTCAACCAACCTGAAGAGTAAAAACAATGGCTAAATTTCTTCTCTCTCCTTGTTGAGAGGTCATTTGGGAGGGAACTCAAAGTGCCTGAAAAGCAAGTCCTGAGTCTGGCAGCCAAAAGAAAATGAGGAGAAACCCAGTAGGTGGATGCTTTTGGAAACCCTCATCAAGAAACTCTGAGTTGAAAATTCATCCTGTTCTGACTTCTCTTGGTTCCCTGCCTAGAATTGTGCCTAATTGCTCTTGTCTTACTTCTCTCCGCTTCCTCAACCCACTGATATCCATCCTCCTCATAATAATGATTATTCCATGCCTCTTAATTTTTTTTTCAGGACAGAATCACTGAGATGACCCGATAGTCAGTGAACCAAATGCTCTTAACAAAATTCCCTCAGGTCTCCCTATCACCACCTGACCACCTGACCCCATACTCCAGACCAATGTTCCAGCCTTTCGAGACCACCCCTCTTTGCCAATGTCCCTGTTCAGCAGGAAGTAGCTAAAGAAAGACTACCATCTCCCTTTATCATCAACAAAAGGCTGGAATGGTAGGTTCCTGGCAGTCTCCTAAAATGGTGGCACAGTTGCCAACATTCTAAAATAGCGTGTTTGAACTTAATCCCGGGCAAGTCCCTCTGCTTGCTGAGAGACCAACCACGCCTGAGCTAAAGTGCCCAGCCTACATCATGGAAAGTTACCCAACCACCTAACTACCTATAAAAGATGTCTGACTCCCCCTGCTCATTGCTGTTTCCTGCTCCCTGAGAGGCAGCCCAGCAGTCTTTTTGCTGTCAAATAAACTGCTGCCCCTCCCAAAAGAAATATGGGCTTTTCTTTCACTACAAGACTATCAGCCTTTGGACTGAATCTGCTCCATTGACTATCTAATCCTGGTTCACCAGCTGACTGAGTAGCCTTGCAGATCCTCAGACTCATCAGCCTTCATAAACGTGTGAGCCAATTCTTTACAGTAAGTCTCTTTCAAGACATACATCCTATTGGTTCTGTTTACCTAGAGAGCTCTGACTAATATATCTTGTATAACCACAGAACACATATTACCTTAAGGAAAACTGGGCATGGATATCATACCTTTATCCAAACTGCCATCTATTGTCCAAATTTATTATATTAATAATGCTCTCTATAGCTTGTTTTTCTCTTCCAGTATAGTATCTAACCTACACTCACATATGGCACTTGGTGTTGATGCCTTTTTGATGTTCTTTAATCTGGGACAATTACACTTTTTTGTTTTATATTTTGTTCTGGTGGCCTTGGCCCTAACTCTGCTGCTACCAGGAGACCACTGTGCACCAGTCCCCATCGCAGAGGGTTGGCACGAGGAGAGGGACCAATGGGGCGAGAGGGGCCTTGGGCGGTGGCAAGTACAATGGGAGAAAACACCCAGGAGACTGTGTCACAGTCATTTATTATGGCAGAAGCCGAGGCTTATATAGGAAAGTTTTGTGGGCAAAGAGGTGGTGTTGGGTTTCTGGCGGGCAGAGAGGTAGGGGGAGGAAGGGGGCTTCTAAGGCTACATGGCCTTTGTTTTGTCATCTGGTCACATGATCTACAAGAGACCCAGTTAGGATTAAGGGATTAGAGACCTAATAGTTTTGCCTGGGGGCTGTTGGGTAAGAGACAGCATGCTTAGAATGGAGTGGGTCTGGCTCCTACCATCCTCACTGGGAGGTCTCAAGCCTGTGGCCATACTCTACATTCCAGGCACTCCTGACTTATCCCAACATCTCCCCCTTTGTCTTTTATAAGGGGTGGGTGTCATCAAATTTGGAGAAGGTATTAGGGATAGTTTGGTATTGAACCAGGACTTGGTTGGTGGCAATTTTAATGATATCCTGTATGTGACTTTTGAAAAATTGAATTAGGCAGGGTGCCATGAGAAGCAGGGTACATAAGGCTGGCAGGGGACCCAAGAGGGCATTGGAAAACCATGGAAAGAAAAGTCCTCAGGGTAGATGAGTTGGTGATCTTGACAGCTTCCTTGAGGAAGGAAAGAAAATTATAGAAGCCATGCAAGTTTAGAGCCTGAATGAAGCTCAGACACAAGGCTGACTGGCAGCCACATGGCTGGGAAAAGGAAGCTTTAGAGAAAAAGTGAAGAACTACAAGATGCTAGGGGCAGCCCAAATCCTTAGAGAAAGCATATTTAGTAAGAAAGACATGAAGAAGAAAAGGAGAAATTACACATTCCTGAAGAGTTCAGGAAAGCGAACAGACTTATGGAGACCTACATCACTGTGGCTGGTCTGGAAGTTCTGCAGGGATCTGAGCTAGTTCCAGGCAGAAATATTTGTTACCTTATTAATACACCAGGTATTCTGCCCATCTATTTAGCATAACTTAAGGTGACCCTGCCTTCCTGGGAGTGGTTCTATCACTGGGTAATTGGAAAGATAGGTCTTCCGACAGACTAGACATTTTTTATAGTCTGGACCAGTTCAATTTATGGGGCTTATTGAAATTCTAACATTCCCCCTTCTGAAGAGGTAACCCTAAAATCTTTTAGGGATAAGAGCTCCCAAATACTTTTAACATTTTTGGCCTTTGGGACACAGCACATTGTTAAAAGGCCCAAGGGCAATTTGACTTTTAGCCAATAAAGAAACTGGCTACTTTTCTTTGGGGTCTTTTTACCCTAACTGTCTAGCCAATTTTTACCTCCTATTCTTATCACACCATCCTTTGAAGAGGTTTACCCAAATTGCCAGTAGGGAATCAAGGCGTAGACTGCTCTGGCCTCTTCCATGCTGAACAGGGACGCAGTGGGAGGAAATTGGGGTATCCCCTTCAGTGGGTCTATCTAAAGGATTCCCAACCTGCATAACTCTTAACTATAGGGAGAAAAGAAGGTCCTTGACTTGTGCCTAGGAGATGTGAAGGAGAAGTAAAGGTAAGAGTAATTAGTATTACAATTTTTAGGCAGGGAACCAGAAAAAGTCAGAATTGGGCAAATTTCAAATGTCCAAGTAAAAGTCCATTGGAATTTCTTGATGAGGGCTTCCAAAAGCATCCATTTACTGGGTTCCTCATTTTTCTTGGGCCTTTTAACAATGTACTCTGTCCCAAGGCTGGACTGATGATTGATGAACTCGGGATTTGTTGTCAGGCACTTTGATAACTGTTGGAGTGGCTAGAATCAGTTCCCTTTTAAATGGCCTCTAGATATGGAGAGAAAACAAATTTAGCCATCATTTAGAACAATAGTGGGTTGTCTCTCTCAGCTGTAGGTGGGCACTACAGTATTGCAGACCAAGAATTGAAGTCTTACAGCTGAGTAGCATTGTCTTATTAGGAACAAAATCATCAATGAGAAGTAATTGTCTAAATAACATCTTATAAGAACTTAAGTCTAATGTCTGGGATATGTAGTTCTTTGAACTCTTAAATATACTGACAACTTTAATCTTTGGTTGTACTTTCCTTTTAGGTGTTTAAGACCATACAGTTGGCCCAAATAAATTGGTTTATTTTTACTTTTAAGGTTGTTTGAGGATCTGTTCCTCAGGGGGTCACATGGATTTGGGAGGAGCCCTGGCTCCTTTCTATACATGAAGATAAGTCAAGAGGTCCTGCTTGACCTAGGCTTTTCTTGGAAGCATGGAGGAAATGTTTCCTCTGTGTTGACACTCCTCTTTGTAGACTGGACACTGGCTGGTTCAAGTCCATCTTCTGGGGTCTCCATGGCCTCCCTGAACAATAGGACAGGTGACTCACCACAGTTACAAGACATTTTGAGAGATGCTCCATAGTTCCCTGGAATTTAGTCGACCTTGGAGGGCAAGGAACAAAAAATTATCCCTTTAAGTCCCTCTGACCAGATTAGTATAGGCCTCAAAGTCTGGCTATTAAACACCCAAGAAGGTTAGTTATACCAATCTGGTACTTTTAATTACCAAGTGCCATGTAGATAAAGCTTGGGAAAAACCAAACATTCTTAAATAAACCTCAATGAGACATCCTTAAACTAGTTGACTGAACTATGACCTTAGAAATTTTAAGATTATTTATATATTATCTTTGTCTCATCCTTGATAGATCATTAATAAACCTACATAGACCTCCATCATTTTCTTAGGCTTTTTTAACTTTTACACATAAAACCTTTTTAATAAAATATCTTCATTTTATGTCCTTTTAACATCTTTTACATTTTTTTTATAACCGTGAGACATAATAATGTTAACAAATAATTTTTTTATCTGTTGTGAGAATTTTTTTCCTGGGGATACTGAGCGATGTTTATCCCCTTTTTAGGTTGTAGTATCAAACCAATGTTTGATTACATTAAAGTTTTCCTGGGGAACCAATAAATTTGTTGAGCTTAGTTACAGAGATGACTGAGGGGTTGCTGAGGTGTATGAGTGACCTGAGAGTATGCACACTGGAAAGCCTTAACCCAGCATGGATCAAGCCTTTTCTTACTAGCCTTCCCCAGGTAATATACTTTAGTCCTCCCCAAACCCAGGAGACTCTATGTGATGAGGTCCAAATTACGTACAGTTGGCTGGGAAAAGCAGCTTGATACTCAGGTGAGGGTCCAATGACCCTGTTTACCCCTCCTCCTTTAATTAAAGAATGCGATACTCAAGTCAACAAGTCTAATTGTGATGATCTTTTGTTAGTGGACACGGCTGAAGTCATGAAGATGGTAGTCGTTTGACTCAGCAGAAAGTAGTGTGTAGCATCATCTTAGTAAAAGAACATGGAATCTAAATTACATGCATAAGATAATGTAATGAGTTAATATTATCTGTGTACACAATGTGTTTTATAAGTTCCCAGGAAAACCTTATAGAAAACACAAAACAGTTAAAAGTCCTTTTTTACCTTATGTAGTTTAGAGAGTGGTCTACCAAAACCTTGATTTAGGTAGAAAGAAGAAACTAGTACATAGTTGAACATTATCAAACTGATGTTCACAACCTCCAGCATAATCAGTTTAAGAAAACTGCCATGCCTTAGTTACTGACTGAGGAATTCTAGGCAGAAGATCCTCTCTGTCCATTAACTATGAATTGTATCTTTTAAAAAATCTATCCTGTTATTTTTTTATTAAGTAGTTAAATTTATTTTTGTATTTATTATACATTTCACATTAGTCTGTGTTAGTGGCTTTACTCATTATTTTGACCAATTAGAGAATCCCATTAACTACTTTTACTATAGACAACAATACCCTCTTTTGAAATTAGTTTATACCTTAGCTGTTTTCAACTGCACAATGCCTTTACTCTCAGGCTGTTTTGTTGTTCTCTTTTTTCTTGTCACAGGGTCGGGGGGCCAGCCTGAACCTGGAAAAGAGTCTTGGAGAACATATCTTGAGATAATAGGCTTGAGTCTGAAGTGGGAGAGCCAAGCCCATTTCCAGAGTCAGCTTCTCAGTGAGCTCAAACAGCTCATGACTATTTACCAAGATAATTAATACAAAAAGCCTTTTATTTTTCTTGAGTCTAAAAGTTTCAAATTGTTTATCCATATTTATTTTTAAACTAAGGCAAGACTGTTAACTCACATGGTGAATTTCTTTGAAGAGGGCTGTCAGTCTGGATTGGAAAAAACATTTTATAATTTATTATACATGATCTTGGATTAAGTATCCATGACCTGGGGAATAAGAAACACAGAAAACAATGGTACCTAAAAGAACTTGCAAAGAGACAATATCAAAATACTCTTTCCCTTTAGTCTATCCCTGACATTGTAACTAGAAAGTACTCACGGAACGACAAGGCAGGAATAGAAGCAAGCATAAAGCATCTGAGCATCAGAGAGGGAAGTAGCTCTATTTCAGAGAAAAACAGGCTTAGAATCACAATCCAGAAGGGGGCGGGATTAAGACCAGTGGAGTCCACATCTTAAGCTCCCACCCAAGTAGGTTATCCCTTTTTACCTTCCATTGTTTTAACTGCGTGTTGGTAGCAGCTTGTCTTTTGTAAGGTTTGGCCCTGGAATACAGCAAATTCCCATGAGCTTCCCAGGTCTAGTCATCACAAAGTGTAGGCTTCCTTTCTACCTAGAGAATCTTGAAGGCATATGGCTGAAAAAACTTTAAGTTCCCTTTAGATACTGACAAATATTTTATGTAAAACAGTAAGAATTTGAAATAGTCACTTTTAGAAATCAGCAAATATATTATATAAAAGATGTTAAAATCCAAATAATTCCTTTAAAACTACTAGGTAAAGATGTCATGTAAACAATGTTAAAATCTAAAAATAATTTCTTTTAAAAAAATCTGTAAATATGTCAAACAATGTAAAAACTTAAAACAATCATCTTTTAAAAACAGTAAATATACCATAAAAGAAGTTAAAACTCAAAGTAATCTCCTTTAGAAACAGGGAGAAATCCAAATTTCCATTGTGGAGATCTAGCATTACTCCCTCAGTCGGACATAAAAATGTATTGTTCTTTCATGACATCATCAAGAAACCAAAACAAAAATAAATTGCAAGAGAATTAGGATGCATGTTTAAATGTCTGTAGTTTAGGGAAATCCTAGGTATCACTGGTACCTGTAGGTTTTTGGGTATTGCCATTTTGAATCATGCCATGTGGTTGGATTAAGATGGCGGTAAGGTCACACAGGTCAGTGTCATTTTGAAAAGTCACTGTCCAAGATGGCAACCAAGCCATGTGACTCTCCCCATATTGATGATGTCATCAACCAAGATGGAGACCAGGTCACATGGTTGCCTCCCTCTTGGTGAGGTCAGCAGCTATGATGGCCACCAGGAAACATGGTCTTATTAGTGAGCACAGTCCCATGATCAAACAATCCCATCCCCTCCCAGGATACAAACCCTGTGGGATTCACATGCCTCACAGATTAAATGTAGACAGCAACCATACCATTTTTACTTTTACAAAGCACCCCAGTTAAGTTAGACTTTATATAACAGGAGAAAATACCCTCAGATCTACATATATAGGCCCAAAATAGAAAAGCAAATCAAAGGAATCCATGTCTCTCACCAACCATAGTAGCTGTAATGCCAAGCAAAGTTCTCCATATCTCTTCATTCCTAGGTACAAGCTATGCTGGAAAAGACACTAGTGAAGGCAGCAGAAGGAAAAGGGTGCTATGTCCAGCACATAAATCACTGGGTTGGTGCTCTGAAAGCATGCCTCGAGCATGGCCCCTGACTTTCCATGTACACTGAAATTTAAAATGCTTAGATCTAATTAGAAAAGCAGCCGCCTCAGGACCATATGGTCTGAGCACAGCTTGTTTGGTGCCCAATAGGGCCTAAGATCAAAATTTTGAGCCCCTCAGCCTGAGAAAAACTTTATGGAATAAAAATGGCTTTTAAAATCTTTTTTTTCTGTTTGTCCATGGAGCAAGCCACCTTAAATTCTTTAAATGCTCCACTGAAATCATCCAACAACTTCAGCCCAAGCCCGAATGCCTCAAGGGAAGATAGCAAAATGAGTAAGAAGTTTACCTGCTCTCTTAAGAGCCAAATTCAGTGTGTGCATGAAAAATCCCTGCATGGACATCAAATAAATAAGTTATTAGAATTTTGGGGACCCCTCAAGTTTTTGGGGGTTTTGCCCATGATAGAAAAGGAAAGGGGGTGAAACACCAAGTCCTAGAGAAACGTTCTCGGGATCCAGAGGTTATGGGGGATTCCTGACTAGCCCAGGGCATAAGCCTGACCACAAATTTCAGAAAAGTGGAGACCACCGTAAAGGCTTTTAATTGGTCATTGTGTTACTGGGTTTTGTAGTAGAGAGACCTATAGATAGGAAGTCTTTGCCTACAACCTGGATGGGCAGTTGGGGTCCATTCAGAGGACTGGGAGCCTTTGGCTATCATCAGAGAATGACCCTTATCAGAAAGCTTCAGTTACTCTTTTGTCTTGAAAGGTCCCTCACTAAGGCACAAACTGAAAGTAAAAGGGGGAAGGGAGAGAATACCGATCCTTAGAGAGGGATGGCCAAGGCTTAGTAGCCCATGTCCTTCTGTTGGGGAGTACTCACCCTCCTCCTGCACATCCTGGAGAGCCTCTCTTTAGCCCCATGTTGGGTGCCAGATGTCGGCCCCCCTTGGCCTGGACTCCACTGCTACCGGCCAGGAGACCATTGCACACCGGTCCCCATCGAAGAGGGTTGGGGAGAGGAGAGAGACTGATGGGTGAGAGGGGCCTTGGGCAGTGACGAGTATGATGGGAGAAAACACCCAGGAGACTGTGTCAGTGGACAGCTCGCTTATTATGGCAGAAGCAGAGGTTTATATAGGAAAGTTTTGTGGGTAAAGAGGCAGAGTTGGGTTTCTGGCAAGCAGGTGGGTAGGGGGAGGGAGGGGGCTTCTAAGGCTACATGGCCTTTGTCCTTGCGTCCAGTCACATGATCTACAACAAGAGACCTGGTTAGGATTAAGGGATTAGAGACCTAATAGTTTTGCTTGGGGGCTGTTGGATAAGAGACAATGTGTTTAGAATGGAGCAGGCCTGGCTTCTGCCATCCTCACTGGGGGAGGTCTCTGGCTGGCAACCAATGCTCTACATTCCAGGCACTCCTGACCTATCCTAATAGCCATTGATGTTCTTGGAGGCATGTGGCTTCTCCCCTCTTGTCTCTCTTTGCCCTAACCCTTCATTTTGAGGCTTATCAAACTTTCCTTCATAATTGGACTCAGATTATGCATTCTTGAAAGGAGTAATAGAATTTGTTATATTTTCACTTCTCCCTGCAGCACACAGTATCCATCTGCCCCTCATTTGTGCCATCAGTTCAAATCATTTAGTCACAGAGTTTTCTGGCTTGGTCACTGTGTGGTTACTATTTTCTCCTTCTGACTAATAAGTAACATGCAAATATCTTGGCCCTTAGCAAAATCAGCTCCCTGGATTCAGTATTTACTAATGACCTTTGATTTCATCTTTACTGTGGTATTTGCAAATGATCATTTTTTTCATCGGTTTGCTATATATACATATATAATACTATTTATAATATTCCACCATGAAGAGGAAGGAGCCTTCCTTTCTCCCTCATTATTTCATTATTATTTTTTTATTTTTATTTTTAATTATGTGTGTGTGTGTGTGTGTGTGTGTGTGTACGTGTATATGTGTGTGTATGGGTATGTGAATGCAGGTGCTCAAGGAAGCCAGATGTAATGCCCCAGGAGCTGGAGTTACAGGCAATTGTGAGCTACCTGACATGGTTGTTATGAATTGTACTCAAATTTTCTGGAAGAGCAATATGTGCTCTTAACCACTAAGCCGTCTCCCAATTCTCCAGCCCCTTTATTTCATTCTTTGTCATTGGTGTGGATTCCTATTTTTAATGGTTGGTTTAAAATTAATTACTACCTTTAATGATGTTATTTATCAAATTAAGCATAAGACTCCTTTGAGATGTTACCTGTTTTTTTTTTTTTTACAAGTCCCCATCCCATTTTTAGGAGTGACATTTTTCTTATTTTTTTCTTACTTAAAGGAATGTTTCAGTGTTTTACTGTGCCCCAATGCTGTACTTGTACCTCTAGAAATAATGACTTCACTGAGTGGCACTGATTTCTTTTGGTGGGGTACCATGTCAGAAATAAAGGACTAGGCAAATCTTTGTTCCTAGGATACTCTCAGTGGATCAAGCTAAGACTCTGTGTGTGTGTGTGTGTATGTGCGTGAGTGCATGTGTGTGTGTGTGTGTGTGTGTGTAGATTCATATTGCATATAGATACAATATACACACAGTGAGAAAGCATTAATCAACATCAGATCCTCTAGTTCTAATCCATCCTCTAAAGATACTTCCTTTCTCAGGACCCACATGGCAGCTCACAGCTGTCCGTAACTCTAGTATCAGGAGATCCAATGTCTTCTCTGGGCACTGCATGCACATGGTACACATACATGCACATGGGTAAAACACCCATACATGTAAAATACAAATCAATCTTTCAAGATTCTTTCTTGGTTTCAATGAAATAGTAATAGAATTTCGAAAGACCCTTCCAGCAACTTTGCGGACAATGTCTCCTGGGGCTGACAGATGTGGAAGCAGGAGACTCAGTAGGAGCCATTGCAACAGTACAAGGGAGATGATGGTGACCTGGAGGTTGAGAATAGTGGTCATATTTTTTAAGGTGCATTTTTTCCTATAATAATCAGATGTATTGTGTGAGAAAGGAAGAGGACTGTTATCTTCCAGGGGGCTTGGTTCCTCCAAGGGGCAGGGCCTGTTGCAGAGAATTGACTGTGGAGAGTTAGCCACGGGGGGCGGGGGGGCAGAAAAAAAGATGGCCCCGATGTCTCACCAGAGTGGACATGACCCAACTTGGGGCAAGACTGCGGGCCCATGATGCCTGGGCAAAAGCTAAAGGAGACTGTGGGCAGGCAAGCCATGCAGAGCTGGGTGCCAGGTATCAGGTGTTCATTTCTTCTAAGTCACTCCCCCCCAAAGATATAAACTATGAAAAATTCAGATAAAGATATGTTATGTGGTTTATCTAATAGCGCCAGGGGCAAGAGACCTGAGAAAACTCGGGTGGAAACTGTATATTATGTATTGAGATTTAATCTGAGCAACAGGAAGCCCCTACATTTGGAAAATATTTTTAAAATCAACCATTTAAATATTCATCTAGGCACCTCAGGAAAGTGTTTGAGCTCTAAAAATCAGAGGGGAGACTGGGTGGTGGTAGGAAATGTATAGATGTATTGATGTATTGATGTTCCCACGATGAATGAGCTCTGGGTACAGAGTAAGAAAACTAGGCTGCTATGCAGGCTTTCCTCCATTTTAAAGAATTCCCTGACCTTGGCACACATTCAATGCACATTCCAAAGAAATGAGAAAGCAATGATTTCTTTGCCCGCAGTTTTAACAGTTGTGCAGTCAACCAAGAACATAATTGCCTTGTGTCTTTATGTTTCCTTCCGGACACGTGAGTGGACACAGCTTCTGCAGAGAAGTCGTTGCATGCCTTATGACTTGTCTAGCATTTCTTCTCCTATTTCTAAACATCTTAAAGTTTCTGATTATCCCTGGTTTGGAACTCTTCATGTTTCCTCTTTAGAATGTGGGTACTTACTCCCACATCCTGGTACTATGCTCCTCAACCCATGCACCTTCCTACATCCCCACACAATAGCTCTCGGGAAAACAAAAGCTTTCAGAATGCAGACGTCAGAACTCTTATTAACATTCTTTACCTTGGTGCTTATCTGCCTTGCTTCAGGGTGGGAATGTGTTTCAAGAGAAATGATTAATAATTTATTTACTGGTTCATCTGATTCTCTAACCAGACACAAGGCTGTCAAAGCTACTGCTGCAATTTTATTCAGACATACTAAACACAGTTTTTGTGTACCGGTGCCTTGGTACTGTGAATGAAGTCTTATAGAGCAATAGCTGGGTCTATAGTAGTCATAACTCCTCTAGACATCCATATAATAGTCAGTGCCAAAGTTCACAGAGGAAGCTCAGTGATTCCTGGTTTCCCAAGTCTTGATGGACAGTTCCAATGAGTGGTGACCATAGGGTTGTCTGTTCTGTCTAGGGCTGCCAAACTCTGTATCTACTGCAAAATTCCAAAGTCTATATAAAACCTTTAAACACTGCAAAACCTTTCTTATCTCTGAGAGCACAGGGGCTTGTGGAAATAGCACTTCCTGCATTACATGAATAGGGAACACAGCAAGTATGATTTATTTAAGACATCTCATGTTATCGCTTGTGCATCACTAAATCCCTAGACAGTCTGCACGGCTGTGATCTCTCCTTCTGGAACCTTTAAGGTCTGCAAGTGCACTCAGTAAGAAAATGGCAAGAAGGTTCTTTGGATGTGGGGTAGATGTTGATGAGTTGACCTTTGATCACTTGAAAAACTGATTGGGGGAGGCTGATGTGAAGAGGAAGCTGAGGCAAAGGAAACACACAGAATGTATAACCAATTGTAAAACTGTGAAGTCTGTAGGCATGTGATTTCATACTCATTTTCTCATTACAGTTTTGTTCCCTCATCATTCCTCTACTTCCCAGGGCATAAAAAGTTCAAAACTTTATAAGGCAAGAGATTTTTTAATATGTATCCTAAGGGAATGCTATCAAATTGCTAAAAATTTGATCCTCAAAGTCCCCTAAATCATACCTGTGTGGGAATTGAAAAAAAAAAAAAAAAGAAATAGATCTCATGCCGGGGAAAGGAGCCTGTGGCTTCTAGCTTGGATTCATTTTTTCCCTTAATGTTTCATTAGTCATTTCCTGGTAGTAGTTCTAAGAGAGGTGTTACTTGAAATTCTGCCAAATCAGTCTCAGGAAAATTGTCACAATGACTGTAGGTCATAGTTTTTAACTGTTGGCAGGTGTTCTGGGCTTGTCCTTGCTCAAGAAGACCCAGTTAATCCAGTTCGATACAATTCTTTTCTGTTTAGTTCTTAAAGATCCTTTATTCACTTCCTTAATAAGAACTATGAGCTAGCATGAGCTCAAATACTTGAATCCTCATAATGCCAACTTCTAAGGACTGCAAGAAAATTTTGAGAGCTCTTCACAAACTCCCATCTATTCTCAAAAGACTGTTCAGTGGATTGGTGAAAATAAAGAAGGCAATGTACAACAACTCATTGTCAAGGGTTGCCCGACCTGAATGTTCTACAATCTTACATTCTTTTTATTGGGCTACTATCACACAGTACTTGGTGGCTTAAACAATAAAAACATGTTGATCATGGCTTTAGATGCTGGTAAATTTAAGATCAGCATGTAAACAGATTCCTCAGTTCCTCATGAGAGTTCTCTTCCTGGCTTTAAAGGGTCATCCACCATCTCTTAGTAGAAGAACCCTAATCTCTCTGACTCTTCATGTAGGGGCATGTGATGGTTTGAATGAGAATGTACTCCACAGGCTCCAAGTATTTGGACATTTTTGTCTCCAGTTGGTGGCACTGTTTGGGGAGGCTTTAGGAGGTGTGGCCATGCCAGAGGAAGAATGTCTGTGGGGATGGGCTTTGAGCATTCTTAAGCTTTGCCAGATTTCCAGTTGCCCTCTGCTCCTTGTGCTTGCTTGAAGTTGTGATCACTTGGCTTTCTGCTCTGGCCACCTTTGCCTGCCACTCTGCCTCCCCTGCCATTATGGACTCTAACCACTTGGAACCATAAGCTCAAATAAACTCTTCCTTTCATAAGTTCCCTTGGTCTTGGTGTTTTATCACAGCAACAGAAGTGACTAATACAAGGCACGAATCTTATCACAAAGACCACACCCTCATGACCTCATCTAATTTAGTTTTCAAAGATCTCATCTCTAAATACTATCACACGTTTTCAGTATGCCATTGTTTTTCTGAGTGGTGGGATGGTACACAATTTGCTCCATAACACTCTACAGAGTTTGGAAGGAACCTTATTCAGGGTTGGATAAAGAAACTTGCCCAAAGAAGTGTCCTTAATCTGAGAGGGTATCTACACTAAGGAGTTATAATTTGAAGAACTTCAAGAGCACTAGACAATTTCTTTGCTCTTTACTAAGAAAATGTTGGGAATTTCCTTATCCAGAATATTCATTCAAAGCTCAATGGGAACAGATAATATTTCCCACAGAAGCTGTGTTCATGACTCTTTCCAGACACCACTCAGTACTTGAGACACCTGCAAGAGTATGTCTCTCCAGGTGTTACTTGTGCAAACCCACATGCAAGGGATGTTCACTTTAGCCACTGGGGGCTTAAGCTCTTCCTCTCTGTTCCTCTATCACCAATTCCCATTCCTGAATTGTTTTGGTGCGTGGCCCTTTAGTGCTGAATAGTGCTTTTTTAGATACAGCGCTAGTACTCACCCATGTCTTCTTACTCCCAAGAGGATGACCTGCCCCTAACCTTCAGCTAACCTGTGGTTACTCCCAGATGATGGTTGGAGATTGAGAACAGCACAATCTACCACAAGAAGAAACAGTTTATCCAACATTCATGACATTCCTGGGGTGTTTGCATGGTAGTATTGTAGTTACCTTGGGTCATCATTTCAACAGAACGTCTATATCATTTTCTCCAGTCATAAATAAGCACTGAGCCTCCAACTTCACTCCTACCCAGTTTTATCAGGTTTCCTACCTCACTCCTTCATGCTTCCAGGGCTGCAAGTTGTTTGTTAGAGTTCCTGATAATTTTAAAATTACATTTATTTATTTTGTGTGAGTTTGTACACATGTATGGGCAGGTCAGTGCAGATGTGTGAAAGTCAGAGTACAAATTGTGAGAGTTGATTCTCCATATGGAGAATCTACCATGTGGATTCTGGGGATTGAACTTAGGTCATCAGACTTGGTAGCAGTCCCTTTTACCTGCTGAGCCACCTCCCTGGCTCTCCTGCTTGTCTTTTAAGACCAGCTGCTATCTTCAGCAAATGTTGACATTTCTGTGTAGGGGATTTTTTTTTTTTTTGGCTTTATTCAGTTGAAGGATTATTGTGTACTGGGGAGAAATAAAGCACTTATGCATCTTTTGAAATACTTTTATTTATAATGCTGTTCAGATACTGCAATCAGCATACTCCCCTGAGGTGTTCTACTCAGAAGTGTTAAATTCAGGTGATAAAGCATGAAAGAATTACTATGTCTCCCTAAAAGCATGTGAAATGACCCAGAAATGTACAGAAAGCTTTCCCTTGTTTTATGTTAACAAAAGAGTAGGATTTAGTAGTTCATGATCATTGTTGCACTGCAGTCCAACACAGGTTCCCTACTTTTTCACACATGGCAATGTCTTAGTTTTCATGTGAAAAATAAACTTAAGGCTGTGAGGAAAAGGTTTGACAGAGAAAATACTACAGTAACTGAAAGCCATGATAAATTCAACAAGGCTTTAAAATGTTTCTGGATTTTATCAGTGGTAAAACCATCTAGATATGCTGGAAAATGGTAGTAGGCTTGGGTGAGATATTTACTTAGGCTACCAGCAACGACTGAGGCATGAAGCAGGCACTTGATGAATATTGATTGAAGAGATTATCTTTATTAGTCTATCAATAAATGTCCTGATCAGGCAAATGATGTAACACTAATTTAAAAAGCATATGATTTATAAACTGTATAAATCACATAAAAACATCCTGATGGTTTTGTCCCCCTTTAACTTTATGTCTATTTGAACATTTTTATGATGGTTTGAAATGTAACTGCACGGCCTCAGTGGCCCCTGGAATAGTTAAGAAAAGTTTCCATAATTAGGAAAGTCTGCTTTTCAGCAATTGTTAGATGGCAAGTGTCAGAGAGGCAAAATGTGTCTCTGGTGAGATGACATCTCTGTGCTGCAATGAAAGTTGGTCGTTACAGCCTATGAGTTGTCCTGTTGCTCTGGGCTGCTGAAAGGGGAAGTGACTGGAAAGGAGCCTAAATTCTGAGAATCCACTCTGTGGAAGCCAGAAGCCCTGGGAGAAACAAAGAAGGAAGGAACTTTAGAAGTTCACTTCAAGGTCATAACCAGGAAGTCCATGGGGCAGACCCGTGTCTGCCTTGGGGAATGCTTTCAGGTCCCCAAATATCTCATCCTCTCCCCTCAATTCCTCTTATCCACATCTTTCTTTATCTGAGGAGAAATTTTTCTGGCATCCATGAATAACCAATCTCGAATGAGGATTCATGGGGCTGGAGATATGGCTCAGCAGTTAAGAGTACTGGCTGCTTTTGCAGAGGACCTGCATTCAATTCCCAGCACCCACATGACAGCTAACACTCATCCTTAACTCTAATTCCAGGGGATCTGAAGCCCTCTTCCCATCACTGAGGACACTGCACAGCATAGGTGCACTTACATACATGCAGGCAATACATTCATACACATAAAATAAAAATAATAAATAAAATGTTTAATAAAAATTTTTAGAATGAAGATTCAAAACTACATCCTAAAGAGGAACTGCTTGGGTGCTGAGTTCTTACAACATCAACAATATAATCATAATATAATCTTAAATATGTATGCCAATCACTACTCCAAGATTCTTTGCATTTATTAAAATAAAACTTACTGCTACTCTTTACTCCCTCATTTGATAGAGTGAGATGAGCCGAAGCTAAGTAGATCCCTTGAAGTTATGGAGCTAGTAAGTGGCAAAGGTTTAATTCAACCCCATGCTTATTGTGTTTTCTCTCTCCTCTCTTTGGACCCAGGAAGCCAATCTGATCTCTTCACCTCATATCTAAATGCAGAATGCTCTGCTTTCTATCCTGAACTCAAATCAGTTTAGTCCTTCCTGTTCTCAACCTGTGAAATGCACTGTTAGAGGCAGTCAAATCTAGTGGTCAAACACGAGAATTCTGAAGCCCTGTTTCCAGGGTGAAAATCCTGACATTACCACATATTAGCTGCATAATCCGGGTGAGGTATTTAATCACTCTCTGTTTCAGTTTTCTCATCAGTAAAATAAATTCAGTGCACATAATAGCTCAAGTGGTGATTTGACGCTGAAATGAAACCAGACAAAACACAAAATTCCATTTTAACAGGTTCTAAATAAATAACATATTTATTAAATATTAAGTATTACTAGCTTCTCTGGCTGTCAAAGTTGTTATGTATAACTAGTTGATATGTCACTCAAAATGCTTTACAGATGATGCTAGTGATGATGGTACACTTTTTGGAAGCTTATGCCTGACTTTGTCCCTCTGATACCACACGCTTTGTGTGGTGCAGCAAAGGTTAAAGTTGGTAATAGAGCTGGACTTTGTGTCAATACTAGTCTACATGTGCCTCAGACAAGGGAAATAGAGATTCCTGAAAACTCAGATTACCATAACCCAGCCACATCTCTGAAAAAATGAGCTCTCTGGGGTCCAAGACGTTCCCCCTTGATCAAGAAAGAAAAATAATTTTCCAGATAAAAATCTGAATTTAAAGGCTTGTTTTTTATTCTTCTGTAATCCAATGTACTCAGTTGCAGCCACTCCAAATTATCAGGTCTGAAATGTGCAGCAGGAATACTTCATACAACAAAATTCATTTCTCTTCCTGACTTTCATGAAGGAAAAGTACACATTTAAATAACCACATGACTATTGCTTGTTTTGGTCATCAAAATAGCAAAAACGACATGCAGAAAACAAAAGAGTTTTCATATCTACTTTTGTTGATATTCATGAAAACTCAGTGAAGGAAACAGAACACATCCATCAGACAACTTTGTTTTCTCTACATCTCCAAAGTATGTAATCTTCACTTTGGCGTCTTTTTAAAGAAAATATGCATTGTTGGTATCATCAATGATATATTGCTTAATCCTTCCACTCTTATACATTTAACCCTTGAATGTCTTCCTGTCCTGTCCACTCCCACAGCAGTCTTCTTGATTTAAATGTCTGTCATTCACTAGTACCTGTTTTACAGCAGCCTCCAATTGGTCTCTTTGGCTCCTGTCAAAAACAATTGTCACTCACTGCTGTCAAAATTCTGTTCAGCCTTCAAAGTTCAGATTCAGTTTTGTAGCCCTCGAGGTTTGTGAAGTTTCCACATCTGATTAATAATGCTCCTGTCAGTCAAATCTCATTGCCTTTATTTAAAGATTTTTCATGATAATACACAGAACATATTACTTTAAGGTACCTTTGACTATATCTGTCTGATTAACCATAGGAAAATCCTTGAATGGCAAGAGCTCTCTGGTTTATTCAGTTGTGCAGTTTCTTAGCTCCTAGTCTATGTGGTCCAATTAGTGATATTGGTCCATTGAAAGAATGAAAAGGTCACATCAATAATTAACACTCTAAGACAGTTTATTGAATTTTAGTATCAGCCACTCTTATTATAAGATGCCAGCAGTATGGTTTTTCAATATCAGTTATTTAGTGAATAGTTTGTTTTATACTGAAGTCAGTTTGTCTGTCCAAGAGAAAGAATCCATTCTTTCTCCAAGATTTCTGGTTGGCTTGCATGGAAAACTGCTTACAGAAAAGATTCAGAATTCAAACTGTTCTAGGCGGTTAGAGAAATATTTAGGAGGAATAAGGAAGTTGAATCTGAGCTGGGGAACTTAATTCATGGGCCGCCTTAAATTAAGCAAACTGTGGTTAACCTGGAAAATTCTAGAAGGTCACTATTGTAGAGAATTGAGCTTAAAAAAATGGGGTCATCGATGAGAGGGAAGTAAATCTTAATTTGTCAGAATAAAAAATCATGTCTTTAAAACTGTGCTTTAGGGAACATTGATTGTTTTCAAATTGTACATAAAATATTTCAGGAGGAGTCACCAGTCACAAAATAAAATGAAGTGTCACTTGACAATTGGAACAAGTATAAGAATATGTCACTTGATAATGAGCACAAAAATGTATCATGTATCTAATTTTTTCTGTGTTTAATATCCAATTTCCCTATTTGACATGCATAATTGGGTGTCTAATAGATGGCTTATGTGAAGTCCACAGCTAAATGTAAAAACAAAACCAAACAAAAGAAAACAAGAACCACCCCCACAAAAAAACCCAAAAGAGTATATACAAAGCGTGCTATATTTTGTGTAGTAAACAGAGGAAATATACACATGGGTATATGTACTTATTTTTTCAAAAGGATCCAACTCTATTCTTGCTGCTCCATGGCTCACATCTATGCTGCCTAGTTAGTTAGACCCTCTCCACAGTGTCCCTATCCCAGCCTTGGGCCTGGGCCCCCTTCTACTCCTCTCATGTGAGAGCTCCAGGCTAGCCTGTCAGAACCTGGCCATGGGATCTCCATAGTCTTGAATTGGGCCTAGGCCCCTTCACCTTGCTGGAGAGCTCTAGACTGGCCAGCCTGGAACCATCCTGTCCCACCAATAAAAAAATCAAAAGTGAGAACCTGAAGCACAGACCTAGTAACTATTCATATCTGATCAGAAAGAAAGCAAGCTACATCAACAATACAAATAGAAACAAACTTCACCTAAACAAAGGCAGGTTAGAACTCATATCAGACATACAACTAACAAAATAAATCCATGTCAGCCCCCACCCCCCTGCAAAAAAACAACTAACATGAAAAACCGAGATAATAAGTTCCCATCAAAACCCACCAGTCTGGCAGAAGTGTACTACAAGGAGAACTACCCAGAGGAACCCCAGGATGCAGAATTTAAAAGAACAATCATAAACATGATCAAAGAATTCAATGACTTTAAAGAACACAAACAGCTGAAAGAACGCAAAGAATAAGAATGAACTTCTGATTGAAGCTCACAAAAATGCGAATGAAAATATGGCCGAATGAAATGAGAAAGACAATTCAGGACTTGAAAAGTGAATTCTCAAAAGAGATAAAAGAGATATAAATATTGATGAAAACTCAGGCTGAAATAAAGATGGGACTGAAAAACTCAATAAGCCAATTTGAAAGGACTGGAGAAAGTCTCACAATCAGAAATGGAAAACAGAACATCAAGACTAAATGACAAAACTGAAGAACTGGACTGCTCAAGCAAAGACTATGCAAAACAAAACAGAACAAAAATACAGGAATGAGCCAGGCGTGGTGGCGCACACCTTTAATCCTAGCACTTGGGAGGCAGAGACAGGCAGATCTTTGGGAGTTCAAGGCCAGCCTGGTCTACATAGTGAGTTCCAGGACAGCTGGGGCTACAGGGAGACCCTGTCTCAAAAAGACAAAA
>NW_008335281.1:2307266-2313754 GCF_000622305.1 Nannospalax galili
CTGTAGGAGGAAATGTGTGACACCACAGAAAGACCAAATTTATGCGTCATAGGCATAGAGAAAAGACAAGAATCTCAGGTCAATGGCATTGACTAGATCGTCAATAGGATTACAGAAGAAAATTTCCCTAATTAAGGAAAGACATACCTATACAGATACAAGAAACACACAAAACACCACTTAGGACCAGAACAGAAACTCCCAATGGCATACCATAGTAAAAACAATAAATGTACAGAAGAGAAGGTACTTAAAGCTGTAAGAGAAAGGAAGCAAATTGCATATAATGGAAAATCCATCAGAATTATACTTGACATTTCAATGCAAACTATAAAAGCAAAAAGAGCCTGGAGTAAAGTATTCCAATTTCTAAATGACCATAGATGCCAACACAGAATACTTTACTAGGCACAACTGTCTATCATAAGCAAAGGGGAAAGAAAAATCTTTCATGGTACAAATAGGTTGAAAGAACTTATGTACACCCAACCAGCCCTACAGAGAATACTAGAAACAATACAAAGGACTGAAGGAAGAAATGACCATACTCAAGATGTTACAGAAGGAAAACAAATGAAGGTATAAAGAATGAAAGTACAAAATAGGATAAAAAAACACAAACAGAAATTAAAACAACAGTAACCAATACACACCTGTCAATAATAACTATAAATATCAATGACCTCAACTCCCAGATCAGAAAACACAGACTAGTTGAATGGATTAAGAAATAAAATTCATTTATTTGTTTTCTACAAGAAACTCCTCTTACCTCTAGGATAGGCACCACCTTAGGGTGAATGGATTGAAAAAATATTCCAAGCAAATGGCACTAAGAAACAAGTAGGAGTTGTTTTTTCTAATATCTTGCAAAATAGACTTCAAGTTCAAATTAATCAGAAGGGATAAATAAAGACACTGTATTCTTATTAAAAGAACAATCAACCAAGAAGAGATCACAGTCATGACCATATATGCACCAAACTCTGGTACACCCAATTTCATAAAATCAGTACTACTAGACATCAAGATATAGACTAACTCCAACTCAATAATAGTAGGTGACTTCAAATACCTTACTTTCTTCAAAAGACAGGCTATTTGGACAGAGAATAAACAGAGAAACATCTGAATTAAATATCATACATCAACAGACATCTTCAGAATATTTCACTCAAGCACCGAGGAATATACATTCTACTCAGTAACCTATGGAAGTTTCTTTAAAACAGACGACATATTGGGGCACAAAACAAACCTCAAGTAATAAAAAGTAGAAATAATTCCATATATTCTATTTGACCACAGAGCAACAAGACATAAAATCAACAGCAAAAGAAACTCTAGTAACTACATGAACTTATGGAGATTAAACAACACACTCCTGAATGATGACTGGGTCAAAAGAAGAAATCGAGAAAGAAATTAAATTGTTCCTGGAACTAAATGAAAAAGAGAGCAAGCTTCTGGGACACATGAAAAGCTGTCCTAAGCGGGACATTCACAGCTCTAAGCACCTATATTAAAAAGTCAGAAAGTCAAATGGGAGAGCTAGCTCAGTGGATAAGAGCACTGACTGATCTTATAGAGGATCTGGGTTCGATTCCCAGCATCTACATAGTGACTGACATGTCCATCTGTAACTCCAGTTCCAAGGGAATCCAATACCTTCTTCTGACCTCTGAGGGCATTGCAGGACATGGGTGCATTTACATACATGCAAGCAGTATATTCATATACATAAAATAAAAATAAAAAATAAAATATTTTTTAAAAAAAATCAGAAAGAGCACAAATAAATGATTTAATGGTACAACTCAAGAATTTGGAAAAAGCAAGAATAAACCAAACCCATTCTCAGCAGATAAGAAGAACTAATAAAAACAAGAGCAGAAATAGATGGAATAGAAACAAAGGAAACAATACAAAGAATTAATATATCTAAGAACTGGTTCTTTGAAAAGATAAACAAGATAGGCACACCCTTAGCTTAGCTAACCAAAGAAAGATAGAGAAAATCCAAATCAATAAAATCGTAAATGAAAGGGGAAACATCACAACAGGCACCAAAAAGATCCAAAACATTATAAGAAAATATTTTTAATATCGATACTCTATTAAATTAGAAAATCTAAAAGAAATGGACAAATTTCTAAATTCAATGAGTCCACCAAAGTTAAACCAAGAAGAGATCAATAATTTAAACAGACCTATAGCAAATAAGGAAATAGAAAATTTAATACAAAGCCTCCCAATTTAAAAAAAGCCCAGGCTCAGATGGAGTCACAACAGAATTTTACCAGATTTTCAAAGAATATCTACAGCTACAACCACTTAAATTATCCAAAAAGATAGAAACAGTGAGAACTCTAAAACATTTTCTAGGAAGTCACTATTACTCTAATTCTAAAACCAGATAAAGGTACAACAGAAAAGAAAACTGGGGACAAGAGAGATGGCTCAGTGGTTAAGAGGACTGGCTGCTCTTGTGAAGGACCACGGTTCGGTTCCCAGCACCCACATGGTGGCTAATAACCACATGTAGCTCCAGTTCCAGGGGTTCCAACACCTTCTTCTGACTTCCACAGGAAGTCAATAATTGTAATAACTCATATAAATGGACTTAAAGACAGAAGTCACATGATCTTCTCAATAGATGCAGGAAAGGCTTTTGAAAAAAAGAATCCAACATGCATTTACAACAAAAGATCTAGAGGAATTGGACTGGAGGGAGAATACCTCAACATAATTAAAGCTATATACAACAAACCCACAGCCAACATCATTCTAAATGAAGAAAAAATGTAAACATTCCCATTAAAATCAGGAACCAGACAAGGCTGTCGACTATCCCCACTCCTTTTTCAATACAATGCTTGGACTCCTGCTAGAGCAGTAAGACAAGTGAAAGAAATTAAAGGGGAACTGATTGGAAAAGAGGAGGCAAATTATCCCTATCTGCAGATGATACATTATACCTAAAATATCCCAAAAATTCCACTAGAAAACTTCTAGAAATGATCAACACTTTCAACAAAGTGACAGGATACAAACTCAACTTAGAAATGTCATTAGCCTTTCTATATACCAATAACAAGCAATCAGAGAAAGATTTCACGGAAAAGTCCCATTCACAACAGCCTCAAAAAAAAAAAAAAAAGATCTGAACAAAGAGTTCTCAAAAGAGGAAATAAAAATGGTTAAGAAACATCTTAAATAGTGTTCAAAATTCTTAGTTATTATGGAAAGGCAAATACAAACTACTTTAAGATTTTATCTTACCCCAGCCATGATGGCTAAGATCAAGAGAACAAAGGGCACCAGATGCTGGGAAAGTGGAATGCTCATTCGCTGCTTGTGGGATTGCAAACTGGTGCATCCAAAGAGGAAATAAAAATGGTTAAGAAACATCTTAAATAGTGTTCAAAATTCTTAGTTATTATGGAAAGGCAAATACAAACTACTTTAAGATTTTATCTTACCCCAGCCATGATGGCTAAGATCAAGAGAACAAAGGGCACCAGATGCTGGGAAAGTGGAATGCTCATTCGCTGCTTGTGGGATTGCAAACTGGTGCATCCACTGTGGAAAGCAAGGTGGAAACCTCTTAAAAACTAAGAGTAAGGGCTGGAGAGTTGGCTCAGCAGTGAAGAGCACTGCCTACTCTTTCAGAGGACCTGGGTTTGACTCCCAGCACTCACATGGCAGCTAACAACCTTCCTAACTCCAGTTCCAGCGGATCTGATGCCCTCTTCTGACCTCCATGGGCATTGCACAACATGGGCTCACTTACACACATGCAGGCATAACACTCATATACATTTAAAAAAAGCCTAAAACTAAATCTACCATATGATCCCATTATGCCACGCCTTGTCATATAACCAAAAGACTCATTCTAATACACTGATACCTGTGCACCCATATTTGTTGCTGCTCTTTTTGCAATAGCTAAGACATGGAAACAATGCATGATATCTGGCAGGGACATTATATGGGGTGCTGATGGGGAGGTGTCTAAATACGATCAAGATGCATTGCATAAAATGCACAAAAATTCAATAAAAAGTTTCAAAAATCTGAAAACAAGAAAAATATGACAATGAAAGCTAAAAAGTCATCTTTTGTTCAGTTTATGTTTCCATTGTTTTATATCTTTTAATGAAATAACTTTGGCTTTTCATTGTATAACTTGGGGAAATACTATTCATAAAAATATAATGAATTTATGCAATAAAAGGAACTATTTAATGCATAAGTGTATGCCCTAGAATTTATTTACTAAATAAGAGTGCTCTAATGTGTATTCTTTAATTGATTGGCTGATTTAAATTTTATAGTTTAAAATAAATTCACAGCAATTTGAAAATTAAAAAAAAATAGAGAACATAAACAATAATTAAATTGCTAGCTCTACAGGAGACAGAGAATGAGGCAGAGGGACTGGGAGAGGAGTAAGGTTTCTTTAATGACTTTGATTTTTGTACCATGTAAAAGTTATCTGATTATTATTATTATTGTCTCCCTGACAAGGCCCTCCCTGTAGCCCAAGCTGTCCTGGACCTCACTATGTAAACCAGGCTGGCCTCAAACTCACAGAGATCCACCTGCCTCTGCCTCCCAAGTGCTGGGACTACAGGCATGTGCCACCATGCTTGGCAAAAGTTATCCATTATTGAAAAATAAAAATAAAAAAGAGAAGGAAAACAAATCTTAAAGTTAAATCAAACAAAAACCCACTTCAGTATATATCATAAACTCATATAGAAAAAAATCAGTCAAGATACCATTTGAGTATCTATCTTGGCTATATATCTTATATGGGAAATATTTTAAAGACAGTAATATTTGCAAAATGAAAGTCCTAAACTTTACCTAGTGAATTACTTTGTTGTGGTTGCCATATTGATAAGTAATTCTGAAATTCTTTAGGAAGCAATGAGTGAGTAAATATTAATATATTCAAGTTTTAGTCAGCGTGGTGGCACACACCTTAAATCCCAGCAGAGGCAGGTGGATCTCTGTGAGATCGAGGTCAGCCTGGTCTGCATAGTGAGTTCCAGCTGGGGCCACAGGGAGATTTGTCTCAGTATTGAATTTATTTATATACACATATGTGTGTGTGTGTGTGTGTATGTGTGTGTGTGTATGAAGATTAGAATGTTATTGCAGATGAAATTCAAGTATTAGTGTGAAGTGATTATCTATAAAATCATATTTTCTAAGTCTAGCCACTCATAGGCTGCATTTAAAATGGCAGTATAATACGACTGAGCACTCAGCACCTGTGTTTTGCTTTCCAAACATTATTGTCCTGAGGTTCTTGCAGAAGTATACAGAACTGGAAAAGAAGGAATTGAATCCAGAACCAATCAGTAGAAACTCATGGAGTTAGAAACAAAGACATTAGAACCTTCTTTCATACATATGCTCACTGTAGACCAGAATGTTAAGGAATGCACGAGCGAAATGAAGAGAGAAATGAAAGATACAAAAGGCTCAAACAGAAAACTTAAAAAACAAATCTGAAATTTAAAATTACTAGTTTATTTTTAGAAGAAGCTGATAGTGCTGAAGGTAAGGTCATATGAAGACAGAGAAATAGAAACTAATCCAAGAATCACAACGAAACGTTACTAAGGAAGAAGAAGGTAGGAGAAGAAGAGGAGGAGGGAGAGAAAGGAAGGACGAGGGAAGCGGGGGAGGCAGAGGAGGAAAAGAACAGCAAAGCCTAACAAAGCAGATCAAAGACAGCAAAGAAGTTCCGGGGATACTTGACAATAGTCAGCGGTGTGAGGTATGTGTACCTGACTCTGGGAAGGAAGACATCAGGGAAGGCATTTGAAGAAACAATGGCACAATGTCATAAATTTTATTTTAAAAACCCCAAACCAATAAACCCCCAGATGTAAGACACTCAATGTACTTACATGAAATAGCAAAAACAAACCACACCCAGACATACCATCAACCTATTGCTAAAACCTGTGCTAAAGAAACTTATTTTGAGCATTAAATATAAACGCACATATTTTTAATAAAGAAACAATAGCCACAATGTTAACGGGCTTCTGGTCAGAAACTAAACAAACCAGAGACAAGGAACGGACACTGTCACTGCTAAAAGAAAAACAATCTGCCTAAAATCCTCTATCCAGCAAAAATACTTTTCAAATACAAAGTCAAACAAAACATTTTTACAATGAAGACCCAAGAGAATTCACTACCAGTAGACCTGCACTAGAAAAAGCCAGTCTTTAAGTAGAAGCAAAAAAAAAAAAAAAAAAACAAAAAAAAAGAGATGAGATTTTTTTTTTTTCCTGCAATGTCTGCCAAATAGCTTTTTTGGGGGTTAAACAGGTACCGACCATATCATACTCTACTTTAAGTAGTGTTTCCAAGCTAGAAGTCAGTAAGGTAGTTCTAGGAGATCATAGTTAAAAGGAATAATTAGGAACTCTCAGAAATAATATAAAACAATGCTGTCA
>NW_008335281.1:2314202-2340192 GCF_000622305.1 Nannospalax galili
AAAACCCTTAAAAACCAAAACCAAACACCAAAAAAATCAAATATACATTTGGATCTGTGTGGATATATTAAAACTGGAAGATATGTGGACAAAATAAAGAAAAATTCTCCAATTTTTAATTGCTTTAAAAAATGCCATCTCATGTAGTACCCAACAAGGTCAGAAGAAGGTGTTGGATTCTCTTGGAACTGGAGTTATGGATGGTTGTCAGCCACAATGTGGGTGCTGGGAATCAAATCCTTCATAAGAGCACTCAGTGCTTTTAGCCACAGAGCCATCTTTCTAGCAAAGGAATTCCTACTGACCACATTTGTGACAATTTGAACAGTAATAAAAATCACAATAGTAATGCCATTATTACTTAAAATATGAATCAGTATGGAGTGATGGGAGGGAGAGAATTAGGAATGATATACTTTTTAAGTAATAGTTTTGGAAGCCTCGGCAAGCAAATGATAAAGTAAGTAAATGATCCCTACTCGGAAAATTAGCAGAATAAGAAACCACTACTTGAAGACTTTTGAGGAACTGATTTTCATGTTTCAAACTTTCACCCCACTGAATATTCTTTATTAATCACAAAGGGAAAATGCTCTTTTTGAATGGAAATATCTGACAGAAACTAGCATAAATAAGTCGTCAAGCTTGGTGTCTTCAGTAAAGGGATGAATTGATATGATGTTGTCACTTGATGAGATGCAATGAGTGTAGATCAACTTTGCAGTAGTCTTGCTGCCACCATTTCTAAAACTGAAACCAATTACCGGGAAGTAACAGAGCGATCCCAAATGCTAGGCATTCTCCAGTGATGGTCCTAAATTTGAATGTGGGACATGTCTCCTCCTCTCCCCCTCTGCACCTCTTGCTAGCACTCTGCTCCAAGCTACATCCTCAGTTCACATTGTTCTGTCTTAAGAAGACCTCCAAATTTAGTGGTGGTACCGTGATCGGGAAACCAAGACTCCCCAACTGTAAACAACGTATCCATGGTCAAAGCCAATGAAGGGCAGAGCCAGGAAAGCAATCTGGCTCCAAAGCTTGGATGCTCAACTTTTTGTCAATATTCATAAGCTGTCATAAAACCCCAGAGCTTGTTGAGGGGGATACGGGGGATGCAGAGCATATGGGGCCAGTTGGGTGGGGAACAGGGGTAAATAAGATCAGATTTCTTTGTACAGATGTTTGAAATTTTCAAGAAAAAGAAACGCTTTTCTTTTTTAATTTTTAAAGTTAGAGGAAGATTTTGTCCAACGATTTTCTAGAAGTGCCATTTTCACAAATTCACTCATTTCTCCAGTTGGCCACCAAACAACAGGTGTCAGCAATTTCTTTAAAAAACATTTTTATAAGCCGGGCATAGTGGTGCACGCCTTTAATCCCAGCACTCGGGAGGCAGAGGCAGGCAGATCTCAAGTCCAGCCTGGTCTACATAGTGAGTTCCAGGACAGCTGGGGCTACAGGGAGACCCTGTCTCAAAAAGACCAAAAATTAAAAAAAAAAGATTTCTTTTTATAGATTCTCTGAGAATTTTATACAATGTATGCTGATCAAATTCAGCCATGCTCCCCCATCCCTCCCTCCACCCTGACTTCATGTCCTCTACTATAAGTTTGTAGAAGTCTATTGGGTCTAATTTGTGTTCCTCAAATGCTCTTGGGTATGGGACCATCCTGTGGAGCTTAGTCAGTCTACCTGGTATCACATCCTTAAAGAAAACTCTCTCTCTCTCTCCCCCCCCCCCATCATCTATCAATTGCCAATAGTTCCTCAGGTCGAGCTAGGGCTTGTTGCTCACTTGCTCACTTCCCCTATGTATGCTGATTTTCTGTCTGGCTTGGGCTTGTGCACATCCTCTGCATGCTCCAAGTGCCGTGGGTTCACATGTGCAATTTCTTTGTTGCATCTGAAAAACACAATATCCTTGCATTCATCTACCACCTCTGGCTCTTTCTGCCCCCTCTTCCACAATGATCCTGGAGGCTTGGGAGGAGAGGGTGTGACATAGGCGTTCATTTATGGTTGAGTATACTGGAGTCTCTTATTTTGGGCACATTGGCCAGCAATTTCAAGGAGCTTGTTTATTTCAGACCTCAAAAGAGACAGGTGGTTTATTTTAAGTGACTGGGAGAGTTCAGGTAAACAGAGGCACTGTTAAGATCTAAAGAGGTAAATCTAGAATGTGAGGTCTTGCTTTTGTTCTCTAGGGCTCTAGTCACAGACACCTAGTTTGGAGAGAACAGAAAAGGCAGGAAAAGAATGTGAAGCAGACTATTCCCACAAGAAGTAGAACTTTTAGCAGGAACAAAATGTGTCTGTAACCCCTGTCTCCGTATTTAGCTCAGCTACCATCCATCATTTGCCGGGGAGCACATGAAAAGCGTCAGGGCCGTGTTGAAAGGAGGAAAGTGTGAGTGGTATAGTTGCTAGCAAGGGTTGCAAGTGGGAGGCAGCGAGAAGCTATATATGATACCTGAACTCGGATGCACTGTTGCCAGCTTCAAAACTGGATTGGAGAATCAGAGCTACATTTTTAACATAAGCTGAAGCCTTTTGAAGTGTGAGTGAATGAAAGGAGATGTGTGAACACGCACAGACCCGGTCCTTCTGTTCATCCCAGGAAGCTCCCCGCCTGCATATCCTCAGATACCCACAAAAGGAAGAGACCTTCTGAATGAGGGCGCACCATGGGGTTCCCTCTCTGAACAGTGTGAGGCTCTCAGGAGATGTCAGCCTCCTCCCTGTCCGGTTTTCAATATCAAGTGATGGGGCTTGCTGGGGTCTTCGAGGGAGCAGCCTGGGCTGTCGTGGCCATCTTCAGACATTCCCTGGCGCATTCACAGTGTGGATATATCTGTGAAACACATTTGGCTCACTGTCATCCCTTGATGGTTGCCTGCAGTTCTCGGCACGGCTGCAGGAGCCTGGAAAGCTAGCTGAAGCTGGCATCCTGCAAGCTTCGCCTGTGGGGCTTCTTTTGGACTAAATCTTTCTTTGTAAATTCAGTGTCTCGGGGATCCAAATTGGAAGCCAAGTTGTTAGATGCGGAATCATCCCATTCTCCAAGATCTGGGCCTTCTGAATGATTCTGATGAGAAGCGAGGGCACAGAGCATGAACACAGCATATGGAGAACAAAGCTCTGCGCGTTTAGGAAATGGGAACATTCAATTCTTACAAGTGCGACGACTGATTGGAATGTTCATAGCTGTGTTTCTTCCTGCAATTCAGTGCGTCAATTATGTTTCCATGTTCATAAAGGAATAATGTAATTATTCCTTTATTTACCTCTCAAGGCAGTGAACATGTTTTTTTCTGATTTCACATACATTACCGTGTGACCCTTTTCAAACCGTTTCTCCTGTGCTCCAGTTGTTTTTCTAGTACAAGTTCTACCAGCAGTAAGGTCACAGCTACTCACTCTCATTGGTGGCCCTGCTACTTTGAAAATGGGAAAATGAGATCTTGCTTTTTGACCTAGATAGATGAAAGATGAAGTGGGACCCAGATCAGATTTTCTAATTCCTAACTCAGGCAATTTTTGTCCTTTACGTTGTGAGCTGAGCCTTTAACGGCGGTGCCAGCTCTCCAGATGCCCCCTTTTGTGGCGTTTTTTGAGACAGGGTCTCCCTGTAGCCCCAGCTGAACTCCCTTTGTAGACCAGGCTGGCCTTGAATTCAGAGATCTGCCTGCCTCTGCCTCCCAAGTGCTGGGACTAAAGGTGTGAGTCACCACGCCCAGCTTTCATGCAATTTTTAAATTAAATTTTTATTGCATTTATTTATTTATTTATTCATTTATTTATGCATGTGTTTAGGTGTGTGTTTGAGTGCACACATGCCATGACATACAGGTAGAATTCAGAGGCTAACTTGTAGGAGTTGGCTCTCTCCTATCCTGTAGATCCTGGGGATCAAACTCAGGTATTCAGGCTTGGTAGGAAACACTTTAACCATCCAGGAATTGTATCCTTTCATTGCCTAACCTGCTTTAAAGGAGATCCTTTACAGACACGCCCCCCGCCACTCCACTGGGCATCCCTTCACCAACTCCTGCTAAGTTAATGGACACATAGTGTTATTTATGGTTTGGATGTAAAATGTCCCTCAAGCTTCATGTGTTTGGATACTTGGTGCCTAGATGGGGGCACTGTTTGGGGAACTTGTGGAATCTTTAGGAAGTAGGGCCTAGTTGGTTGAAGTGGTCCCTAGGGGGTAGGTCTTCAGGTTTATAGCTTGGCCTGGCTTCCTATCCTGTCTTTGTTTTCTGATGTACCCCGATGTGGGTGCTCCCATGGCCCACAGCCAAAAACAACAATTGCCACCATTCCTTCCTCTCCATGATGGACTGTATATCCCCAAACTATGTGCCGAAATGAATCTTTCCTTCCTTAAATTGCTTTTTATTAGGTATGTGGTCACAGCAGTGAGAAAAGAAATTAATGCACACAGGTATTATGATACAACTTTAGTTATAGAAGGATGATCATTCCCAGTTATCTTCTGCCTTTAGTACATTAGTTTCCCTTTCTGGGGCAAAATTATAGGCTTCTGGGGCACCTTCTGGGATTGTGGTACACAAGGGGTCTGACAGAAGGATGAGCCATCCCGTTTGGAACCAAATCTGGTGACTATGATAAAATTCAGTTTGTCCCAGTTATTCTAGAACAGTACCAATTTCCATGCAGAAGGTAAGCCAGGGAGAAGAATGCTGTCTTACCAAAAGGAAGGGCAACATGTAGGCTGTCCCCAGATGAGCTGGAACCATAAGACCTGAGTGTTCCTCAGATCTCGTTGGCTGTGTATAGTTTCTTTTGGCCTCTGGTGCTGGTCTGGGGAGCCACTAGTCTGGGAAGGGCAAGGAAAAAGGAATTCAGTTGGAAAGAAAAGCTGCTAGGAGGTGGTCTCCTTCCCTTCCCAGGTAGATGGGGGCTGTGAGAAGCTTGAAAAATTCCATGAGGGATTCATATAAGCAAGGGAATTTGGGAAAGGTATCTTTTCTACTGAGCATGGGGACAAACCTGGGGAAGAGGCTTAAGTGTGAAGGCACCAGTTACTAGAAGTGGAGGCAGAGCTGTTGAAGTTGGGCACCTGCCTTTCAGGCAAAGTTCTAGAGGCAGTTTTTTATGGAGAGAAATGAGCATTGTGAGACTTAATGCATTTGGGCCCAGAAGCCACATGTTTCCTGTAGGGTCTGTAGTGACACAGGTCATTCAGAACCGAGTACTTTTGCTTGCACATTGAATCACTGTGGATGGTTGGGGCACAGCAATCTTCCTTTTTCTTTCATTCCTCCTTCCCTGTCTTCTGAGGGTTTTGATCCCTCTGACTTACTGATTCTTGATCTTAGCCCTATATTAGAATATTTTGGAATGTTGCAGAAAGTCTTACTTTAATTCTGGTATGAGCCTGGGCATCAGTAGTTTTAATACTCCCCAGGTAATTCTAACATGCATGCTTGATTGAGAGCATCTATTAACTTATGCAGCAAACAAAATTCAGATAAAAACACCAGGAGAACACTTTTCAGCTCAATTCTACAGGCTTGCAAATGCTACTAATTTAGAGGGGTTGGGTAACTATAAAGGTTTCTGGTCAGTAAGATCATTGCCATTGGCTGTGGCACTATAGCAAACTAGACTTTCATGTGCACATATGTGTGTATATGTGCCTGTGTCTGTGCAGAGGCATGCACATATGGCGGCGAGAAGTCAACCTCAATTATCACTCCTTGGGTACCATTCCCCGTTTTTACTTGACATATGGTCTCTTCATTGGTCTGAAGCTCACTGATTAGGCTAGACTGGCTTGCCAGTGAGTCCCAGGGATCCTCCTGTCTCTACCTTCCCAGCACTGGGATTGTGAGTGTGAGCCACTACTTTTTACATGGATGTTTAGGGAGCAAACTCAGGTCTTGATTCTTGTGTGGCAAGCACTTTACTGACTGAGCTGTCTCCTCAGCCTTAGAATTTTATTGATTACATGTAATTCCCATTCTGCTCATAGGCCTGGTTCCAACTTGTCTCCATGAACACTTAGCAGACATCAAATATACAAAAAGTTCTAAATTCTGCTAGTACATGAGATACATTTCCACCCTGGTGTTCCTGGCGGGAAGCAGTTTAAAGAGCTGTTTAGGATTCATGGTCCCTCTTTATGCTTTGAAAATTGTAGACTGTAGGCTATCAAATATTTCTAGAAAGAATTTCCTTTGGCCTAATATTTAAAATCTTTTCTTAGTCTTTGATTTTCCTGAGATTTCTAGGGGTACCTCATAGGATGGAACAATGTCACTTCCACATCTTCACGTATCATTTAAGCCCTAGTGGTTATCATGAGTGCATAGCCTAATTATTAGCATGTACAACAAAAACACAAGTTTTGTTTCTTGTACCTTTCTTTGCTGTGTGGTGGATAGAAAATAAACACTTAGAGAATTGAAGCCACCTCATCTTCTAATACCTTCTCTAACTAAATAGCTTTGTGACTGCGGGGCAGTCTTTGTGTTTTTACTAGAGGGTTTTGTCTAAAAAAAAAAAAACCTGTTTTTAAAAAATCCTTTTCCCTCTTTTTTCTTTCAATGTGAAAGGAAAGTTTTAAATTTTTTCCAAAAGCATGTTTACTACAAAAATCAGTTTGTCAAACTGATTGATGGTAGGGAACCTTAACTGCTTTGGGTCTTCGGTGATGGCTATGGTGGCTGTGGTGCTTTGAATGAACAACATTTCTCATAGGCTCAAGTATTTGAAGGCTTAGTCCCCAGACAGTGGTGCTGTTTGGGGAGGGTCATGGGACTTTGAGGAAATGTGGAAGAAGCACATTTGAGAGATCACAGCCTTGTCTCTCTTTATTTGTGGTCCAAAATGTGAGCTCTCTGCTTCCTGCTCTTGCCTCTATGCCTGGTGCTTGCTGCCATGCCTTCCCGCCATGATGGACTCACCTCGCTGGAAGTGTAAGCCAAAGTAAGCTCTTTTATAAGTTGCCTTGGTCGTGGTATTTTATCATAGCAACAGAAAATAGCTAATATAGTGGCTTCATGGGTTTCCTTATGTCTTCTGTCTAGTGCTACTCTTTCCTGGAGGGGGTCTGCAGAATTCCTAGTACTAGAAGAGGAAGGTCTGAAATATATAGATCCCCTATTATAAAGTACTTTATGCTTTATCATTCCCTGAGTATGTATGAATTCATGCACATTGGGGCATATAAGTTCATATGAAGATATATATTGTATTAGTTCCTGAGGGATGACTCCATCATGGCAGGAGGAGGCCAGAGCAGAAAGCTAAGCCCTCACATCTTCAAGCAGACATAGGAAGCAGAGAGAGAATGAAGTTTACATACTTCAAATCTTGCCTAAGTGATGTGAGTCTTCCAACAAGACTTCCACCTGCACCCCCTAAACCTCTACAAACAGCATCACCAACTGGTCCAAATATTCAAATAGCTGGAGCCTATGAGGGACACTTATCATATATATCATATCATATCATATTCTACATATAGTCTACCTATCAATCATTATCTTCTATTATTTTTCTACCTATTTATTACCTATGTATTTATCTTTCTGTCTCTCTATCTATATACACATACACACAGTTTGATCAGTGAAGCTCAAGAGGTTGCAGGTAAGGTTAGACTAGGAGAGATTAGGACATGGAAACCAGACATATTCACTGGATAGGGCACAGGAAAACAGGTTCTTGGGGATGCATTGTGACTGCTTCCAGGGACCACCAGGAATCAGTCTCAAGTTTTGGTGATTGTCAGGTGTTCAACAGTGTAAAGATTCACCAACTTGTAGCACATGGCTTCCTAATGGTGGATACTTCATGACTGGGATTCAGGGACAGCCTCTTGGACAAGGATCCATGAGGAAACAGGCTGGGGATAGCTAAGGTTATCAACAGTCTATCGTGGAGGAAATCAGTCTTTGTAATAAATGTGATTTAAAATACAATTCATCAATCTTTGTTCTGTAATATTTAATCCCTTTATGTCTGATGCAACAACTGAGACATGTATGCTTATGTTGACGTTACTCATGTTTTATGGGATCTTTCAGCTTTGTGTTCCTTTTTCCTTTACTTATCCTTTATCTTTTTTTGAATGAATCAAAGATTGTGGCAATCCATTTTTCCTCTTCATAAACTTTTAAGTATACATTTTTCTACTTTTTATTTAATCATTGAAACTTATACCCCTGGGATGTGAATATAATGCCTAACATAAATTAATATTTTTTACATCTTTTCAACAATATAAATATTTTATTACATTTAAATTCCATTTACTTCCTATCACATTTTGGATTGTGTTCTACATTTTAATTGTATTCCCAGTAAGACATAGTTACTGCCTACACAGTTAACATTTATTTGCATTTGGCCAACTATTTGTTCTTTGCTTTGCTCTTTATCCTTCTTATGTCTCCTTATTTCAAAAACGATTCTATTTTCCTTCTGTGCAAAAAACCCTCTAATATTTCTTTTATACATATTTTCTGTAACAAATTCTCTCTCTTTCTTACTGAACTGTGTTTAGTTTTCTGTTGCTGTTAAAGTTTATTTCCACTGGTACAGAAGTCTAGGTAATCAGTATTTTCTTCCAGCACTTTAAAGAAACCAGCATACTATCTTCTGATTTCACATTTATGATGAGAAGTCAGCTAGCTGCCAGTCTCTCCAATCCTTGAAAATAACGTTTCCCTTTTAATCTCACAAGTTTAAAGTATCTCATCACTTTGTTTTTGTTGTTGTTATGGTAAAATATGCATCCCCCAAACCCTCCATTTTAACCATTTTAATTGCAAAATTCAGTGGCATGAATTGCATTCACGTTATGAGATCATCTCCACTATTTCCAAAACTTTGACATCATCACAAATAAAAGCGCCACGTGGTTAATTAACAACTTTCCATGGTACTCTTCCTGAGCCACTGGTAGCTTTAATACTCCTTTCTGACTCTATGTGTTGCCCATCTCAATATGCCATGTAAACGAAATCACCCAAAGGGTAATACTTACCCTTTGTGACTGGCTTCTTGTCAGAGTGTTTTCAAGATATATACATGTTGTAGTTTTTATACAAACTTCTGTGATGTTTTTATGGTTGAGTAACATTCCACTGCATTGATATGTCATATTTTGTTTATCCATTATCTGTTAATAGACATTTGAGCTATTTCACCTTTGGCTGTTGTGAATAATACTGCTATGCACATTTATATTCACATATCTATTTCAGTCTCTGTTTTCTGTTGTTTGGGCTTCTTACCTAGGATTGGAATAAGTAGGTCATTTGGTTTCATCTCACTGCTTTCAAGAATAGCTGCTCCACTGCATTTTCTGTCAGCAATCTTCATCCCCGAGTTCCGAAACATGGGATCTCTGAGCTTGAGATCATGGGATCTCATTAGCTTGCACTCAGCCAGCATTTGGTAGAGATTTCCTTGAACACTTGAAGTTTTGAAAATTGCCTTTCTTCCCCACCCCCCTTGATTCAGTGTTTTCTTGGTTGTTATAAGTTTTGTGTTTTCTGGGTTCTTACAAAGCTTGTCTTGACAGTTTCTGTTGGTGTTGTGACCTTCCTTTGGGAACATGGGCACGCACTTTGAGTTCTCCTCTCTGCCATTTTGCTAGCATTACTCCCAAGATGATGTTTTTTCTTCAGTTTTTTAGTCATGTTACCATGATGTGTGTATGTATGATTTTATCTGTATCTTTTCTTAAGACTTTCCTGGTATCCACATGTCTCTTAGTATGATTATCCACAGAAGCAGTACTGATGCACGTACATCAGCAATTTGTTCTAATGAATTGGCTCATGTAAGTATGTGTGCTGGCAAATCTGAGACCTGAGAGGTTGGAAGGCAGGTTGGAGATGCAGGGAAGAGCTGGCATTCTGGTTCTGAGATGACGTTTATGGCTGGAATTCATTTTGCTCAGGATGCTAAATTATTCCAAGGATCTGGAAGAGAGGGAGCAATTGTGAGTGGATTGGGAAAGTTCTAGGAAGTAGGATCTTTCCCAAGAAAGAGTCTGGACAGGTAGAGAAGCTTCGTGATGCAAAAACAGCCTCCCATGGGAAGATGGCTTTGCCAGAATTGGCAAGTATCTGTGTCCAGTATCTGAGAGTGGTTATAACAGAAACAATATGGTGGCAAAACTCTGACTAGATGGGGAGCATGCAGGCAGCTGCAGAAGCTCCAGGGTGAAGGTTTCCAGGCTATGCCACTGGGTGGGGGTGCCCAAGTGGTGCCTGAGTCTGTGGCCAAGGGGTGCTTTCACAGACTTGTCTCTTGAGAGTTTGAGAACCATCAGTGATCCTGAGCTCCTTTTGCCCAGGGAGATCAATCTCTGGTTTGTTGAGGCTTCCACGGACTGGCTGAGGCCCAATGACATTATGAAGAATCATCTATTTCCCTCAAAGTTTATTTCTTTAAGGTTAATACAATCCACAAAACCTTCCAGAACAATGGTTGACCAACTATCCAGATGCTTCTTGACTTACTTACAGTGGCGCTGCACCAGGGTAAACTCAGTCATAGTTCAACAGTACCGCAAATCTAAAATGTATTGACTGTGTCTGACTTATCAAGTTTAGTAACACAGCACTCTGTGGTGCTTAAATAGAGTAGACTGGGAGCTGTAGCTCACTGCTGCATAGGATCATGACAGAGAATTCAAGCATGCATCATTAACTTGGGAAAAGATCCAAAATTTAAATTCAAATCATAGCTTCTACTGAATGTATACTGTATCCACATCATGATAGAGTCAGACCATTGTAAGTAGGAACGTCCTGTTAATCTATTTGTCTTCTGTGCTTCCCTCCTCTCCTGGAGATCCTGGTCCCTCAGGTCTTAGTTGCTTTGGCCACCTGCTCTCCCTTCCTCCCCTTTTGTTTTCCATCTGCTGCCTTGTGAAGCGACCATAAGTTCTGCTCTTGTGTTTATTTTCCACAGTGCTGCAAAGTGAATTCCAAGCCCCAAAGTGGCAGTTCTGAGGGAAGAGCTGCGTGCAGAATATCATCAGCCTTTTGTGCTGCCCTTTCTTTTCCCTTCTGGAATCCAGCTCCTGTTAAGTCATCCTCCATGACCTCCAAACAGAGGGTTGCTGTTTTAAAAGATTTTACCTGGATTTTCTATTTGTTCTTAATAAAGTCTGATAGAAGTAAAGGTCTAGTTTGATGAGACCATTCCACATGTTTTTGCCTGCTTCTTATCAGTTACCTGGGGGAAAATATGAGCACTTTGCCTTGGACTGCCTGAGCTATAGTCTGTTTAAGGAAATTTATAGTGTGCTTGGTAACCTTGGAAATGGGAGGAAAACCATGACTTTCAGATATTCACTGGAAATGTTGAGATTTGGGAAAATTGATAACCACCACCGCAATGGAATTTTTGAAATCACAAGAAAGAGCAAAGGAAGGTATTCAGGGCAAGATAAGAGAAGACAGGACTTCTCCAGCAGCCACTGCAGGAGAGGAGAGAAGCTGTCCATTTGAAATGAAGGATGGAGGACAGGCTGTGAGCAACATAGATATCAGTGTCCTTCTAATAACAAAGACTGAATGTTTGCCCTCCTCTTACTTTCATAGACCCAAGTTTCTCAGCTTCCCTTGGGGGAATTCTTTGCTCCAAAACATTTGCTGTTAAATCTTGAAGTGCGCAAAGTCTCATTGCACCCAGTCTGGCACCTGAAGATCGTGCAGCTTCTTTTTCATCTCTGTCTGATTTACTATTCCTACATTTAACAAGCCATTATTAAGACAAATTATAGTAGTTCTATTTCCTGGTGTTGCATTGGGATAAAGCTGTTTGGGTTTTATTTGTTTTTGTTTTCTGTAGCTTTGTCCCTGAAGTTTACTCTGTGTTAGTCCACCTATAGAGCATCCTAGTTTTGTTTAGCACTTCAGATGGAGGGTTGTAGTTTCATTTCTTCCTGTTTGTTACCGGAAGCCCCGCTGAACGCTGGGGTGAGTGCCAAGCACAGGAAGGAAGAAGATGCAGCTTCTCTTAGTTTTCAGTCAGATCCTTAAATCAAAAGCCCAAAAGTCCAGGTCCCAGATGAATTGCTTTCTCCTTTGTGCCCAGCAGTAGGACAACGTCAACAGGAAGTGACCTAATTTTCTCACAAGTTGTTGCTCTTACATTTTGACCCATCTACAAGTACAGTTCCCACACTTTCTTACCATCCTATAAGCATGATCCAAAAAATCCCCTCAAAACCCCAAACCAGAAGAGAAACCATTTCCTCACCACTTATCCTGTTGTTCCATTTACTGCCCCAGCATCTGCCCAGTGATTATGTTATTTATGTACTGACACATGTAAAATCTTAAGAGTGCTCATCATTATACAAATGAGCTAAAGTTGGGTTCTTAGTAAAACAGCACGATTGCTGCCTAAGAGCAAAGCGTGAGTCGAATGGGCCAGGAAGAAATGATTTCATTGTATTTATTCTTGGTCATATCTGTAGCAGGCAAGCAATCCATTCACTGAAAGGGGATCTAGGCACTGAAATAAGATCCACGAGGAAATCACAACATCATGCCAACTGCACAGCAGATCAAGGAAACCGAGACCATCTGTGAAATCACAGGAAGAAGCAGGTGACGGCAAAGGGAAAGACAGGACGGTGGTTAGGGATCACAGTCATTGTGGTAGAAGACAGTAGCACTTGTTCCAATGTACAGACTGGAAGTGGAGTTGTGATCCGGAGAAGAAGGGACCCAGGAAGGCTAAGAACCTTCGTACAGAAGGCACAGTTCTCATAACACCAAGATACTCAACCTCTTTTAAGAAAAGGGTGTTGAGGAGGAACAATGCAAGGGAAGTAACAGGACATTCGATTGGGATACATGCTTTCATACCACGTGGGAATTTCCAAGGCTGTCAAGGGGTCTCCTCAACAAATAAATTTACCCACTGATGGAAACTATATTTTTAAATGAGGAAGAGGTTTACTACTTCCCTATTCATTCATCCAGAGAGGGAAGCCCAAAAGTAGGGTGCAGGCATGAACTTATGACCCAATACTGAACCAGCAATCGCCGACCCATTTTACTGTACCCTTCTTGTCTTTGAACACATCTCACATTCAGAAACATAGGTAACAATGGTTGAGAACATAGAGTGGTAACGATGTTCTGAGTTTTGCCTCCTCCCACTTTTGTGAGTTTAGAGAAGCTTAAAGTTTCCAAGCCTCAATCTCTTCAACTAATGAATGAGACTAATGATCTTTAATTAAGCAACCAAATATAATAATGAGTATCCAGTGTCTGCCACATAACAGTTACTCAATAAAATCTAATCGACCCAATTTTCACAATTAAAATTGTAAGTAATAAGAGATAATGAGAAACCATTTTCCAAGACTATATTTACAGGGCAGAGTGGAAGATTCACTTTCCCAGTGTTTGGGAGAAGATATGAAAATCTAAGGATAAGAAAAAATTTGGGGCTGGAGAGATGGCTCGGCAGTTAAGAACACTGACTGTTCTTGCAGAAGACCCCGGTTCGAATCCCAGCTCCCACATGGCAGTTAACAACTGTCCATAACTCCAGTTCCAGGGGATCCGACAGCCTCTTCTGTCTTCCACAGGCATTGCACGACACGGGTGCACTTAACTACATGCAGGCAATAGACGAATACACATAAAATAAAAATAATAAATAAAATATTTTAATAAAGAAAGGCTTCAATTATCTTGGCACTTGATTTAATCTCTTCTTGACCATGTCTGGGGAGGCTGAGTTTCAGACTAGAAGGGCATCCACTTGAATGTGGTGATTGAGCCCCAGAAGATTCTCAAGTGCCACGATGACCACTCAAGCAGACAGTGTCCACGGACAAATCCTCCAGCTTCAGCAGTGAGTTGAGATTACCCATTGTTCTGACCCTGGAAGACCTCAAAGATCCCCAGTGCTGCTTCCTGGTTTTCACATGTTCGAACACAGTGTGTAACTGCAGTGTACCTATGCACATCATACTTAAAAAGACCTTAGTGTTTAAAGGCTAACGATCTGCACTGAAGACGAACTTGGGAGTTAGTATTTCATTACTGTCTCAGCAGCAGAATATGTTCCTTTGTCACATGGCTAGTGTTGGCCATTTGTAATTTTCTTTCCCTTTTCAAAATCTCTCATGTTCAGTTTCCTCAGGAGGCAGCAACAGCAGGACCCATTTGGAGACAAAGTGGCCTTTTCTTAATAGATGTGACAGTTACACTGGGCCTGGTGGCAGGTGCCTGTAATTCCAGCACTTGGGAGGCAGAGCCTGGAGAACCAGGAGTTCAAGGTCATCCTTCCCTATCTAGTGACACTGAGGCTAGCTTGAGCTACAGGAGTCTCTGTATCAAAAAATAAACAAACAGTTAAACAGCTATTATGGTAGTCCATTGAGAGAGGTAACAGCAGATCTAGAGGTACACATTTCATAATTTAACGAGCTGTAGGAGCCAAGGGTTTCCAATGGCCTCTCCCTGCCTCTAGGACTGAATTGGTTTCCTATCTCTGCTACAACAAACAGCAGCATGGCTTAAAACTACCAGATGCATTACTTTGCAATCCCAGGGAATAAGTCCCACAGAGTTTTCTCTGATATGAAAACCAAAGCCTTCACAGAATGGTGTTTCTTCTGGCATCTCCAGAGGAGAACTCCCTTTCTTGCCTTTTCAGTCCCCAAAGGATACCTGTATCCTTCTCCTTATGGCCTCTTCATCTTCAAAGCCAGCACCAATCTGATCTCAGGAGGAAGGTTTCTCTGATTTTAAGGGCCCATATGATTAGATTCTTCCCATCTCCAAAACCCTAAATAGTCTCAAGTCAAGATCTCTAAGTTGATCTATCTGCAATGTCTTCTTTGCAGAGTAAGGTAACACATCCACATGGGCTCCAGGAATTAGAACTTGAACATCTTTATGGGAAGGAAGATGTGTCATTATTCTTTACACTTTAAAAGAAAAATGTAGTTATAAATTATGGCACAAACTTATAAATTGTCTGCATGTATTTCCAAGGATATCCGTTTTTTCTTAGAGGGGAGTTGGAGGTGGATTTTTAGAGTGAACTCTGTAGCAGGACCTTGGCTGGATGCCATGGCCAGAAAGAGCTGGGCCTGCTGTGTCATTCCCTTCTATGACCTCGTGAGAAGTGTCCCTGATATTACCAAGGACAGTAAATTATCCCAAGAATCTAGAAGAGAGGGAGCAAGTGGGAATGAATTGGGAAAAGTCTAGGCAGTGGATTTTTTCCCCGAGAAAGAGTCTGAGCAGGTAGAGTAGCTTCATGATGCACAGCCTCCTTTAGGAAGATGGCTTTGCCAGAGTTGGCAAGTATCTGTGTCCAGTCATCTGGGAGTGATTAGAACAGAAACAGGATGCCACAGCTCTGACTAGATGGGGAACATTCAGGCAGCTGTAGAAGCTCCAGGGTAAAGGTTAGAGACTGATCAAGGTTCCCAGGAAGGCTGTGCCACTGGGTGGGGGGTGCCCAGGTGGCTGAGTCTATGACAGACAGCTGATTTCACAGATTCTTCTCTTGGCAGCCTGAGAGCCGTCGATGACCCTCTGACCCTAATGTGACAATTTTCCTCATGGAAACACCCTGTCTGGTGTGTTCCAGGATCTGCCCTTGGCTTCTTTCTGCAGCAAGTGTTCTTATGTTGCAGATGAGGAAGTGAAAGACTAGAGAGTAAGGCTCAGAGTGGCAGGGGGAGGGTGGAAAGGGAAGTTGAAAGGGTGATGGGTTTTCTGAAGCAGTTTAGCCAAGTTCATGCCCCTTCTCTCTAGCTGCTTACTGTAACAGAGACTGTTTCCGAGAGTGTGCCTCTGGGGGTGGGGGTATTTGTTTAACTGAGGCTTGAGGGAGGAAGCAAGCAGCAACAATGACAAAAATGTGTTATAACTGAAAATAGGGCCTGGGAGAGTGAACCAGAAAAACGGAGGAACGCTTTATTTTGCTTCATGGTTTCAAAGGTGTCTGTCCATTACGGTGGGGAGGGTGTGGCAAAACAGAGCAGTTCACGGCATGACTTCCAAGAAGCACAGAATGAGAGCGCCTGTCCTGGTAGGCTTTTTCCTCTCCTTTTGTCATGTTTGTACCCCCAGTTTATGAGAGTCCCACCCACATTCAGGGATGATCCCCTCCCTGCTAATCCTCACGGGTAATCCCAGAAGCCTGCTTCACTCATCTGGATAGCTCCCAGTTCAATAAAGACTGTCACACCCCTGAAACTTGTTTCTGGAAAAAGCAGAAGTGGTTTCAGTGTTAGAGTCTCTACTTGATATGATTTATTTTTTTTATAACGACTGAAATTGAGTCAGGAGAAAGTAGGAAGATGTTTGGAAGTGAGGCGATAACTGTTTCAGCATACACATACACATCAAGTCATCTGCACACCTGTAATATATACAATTTTTATTAGTCAATTATTCTTCAATAAAGTTTGGAAAAAAGTGAGGGTGAAGTTAGTCTCCATGATCACAAACATATATGCCTTTGGGGAAGTGATTGTTGTTTGTGCCATAATTTATATCAGTTACATCCAGGGAGAAGTTGCCCCATTCTAGATAAAGACTGTAGGCTTTGAGTTCAAATGGACTGGATGACCATCATTAATAGGATAGCATTGAAAACTGTGCCAAACCTGTTTTCCTCATAAAGAAGTGTGTGTGTGTGTGTGTGTGTGTAAAACATCTGGAGTTATAATTAAATCAGTTGAGGCATTTAAAATCATGCAATGCCTGACTCTTTATGCTCAAACTGTTGTCTACTGTCACTTTATCCATTTTCTTTCACTAGGATATTATCATATGTGAGCACCTTGCAGTGGATGTGATTATCAGATCAGTTCTCACGTGCCAGGACTCTGACAACAGGAAGCCTAGTTGGGAAACGTGATGATGGGTAAGACAGGAAGAGACTGTTCCTAAGAAGAGAGCACTAGTGGCCCAATGGTGTGCCTTGGGTTCCTGTGGCAGGTGCAGAAAATAGTCTGCTACATTTTGCCTAGTCTAAGTGTACAAGTTGCATGGCAGAGACTGCTGTGTACACCTTAGCAATATAACAATGCTACTTTCTAGGGTTTTGAACATAATTTTATTTACTTCTGAAATTAAAAAGAATCCCAGTTGAAGGATTTCATTAAACTGATTCCCAACCTCTGGCACTCCTCATCTTTAAGATGAAAGCATAGGGCCACCTTGTCTTTCATATTCCTCATCTCAAATTCCATGGCTCTAAAATAATGCCAGGGGCCAATTTTATGTATTTCTTTTTATAGGAATTCTCTCTGCCTCGGGAGAACAAGACCATATGCCAGGAACATTGTGTAAGTCAGGTCAATTAAGCAGGATTGCTCCTTCAGCCTCGTCTATGCTTCAGCAAATCTTTAGAGCTGGCTTCTTTATTTATAACTCTGTAGAAGACCAAAACAACTCTGCATCTGATGAGGGTGTGGAGAAGCAAAACATGGTTCAGATGCATTCCTAAATCCTGAATTCTTCTCATTGACGTATGTGCTATCACAGACGGTGCAGCTGTGTGTCACAGACTTCTCAGGCTTGATTACAAACAACCTCTGACAGACTTCCTTGGGAGAATGGTGAGGGAGTTGTTCCTGCCACACAGCCAGTGCTTGTTCTGTTTCTCCACAGAACAAAGGCTAGCACACTGAAGGGCAAGTAGCAGAGCACTCCTGCACCTAAGGAATGATGGAGGTAGTTTGAGATGGCTTGAAAATCTGGAACATTCATAATCAATTCTTTCTATTTTGGAATGAGTCATTTTTCTTACTGATAGTCTTCAACAGTACTAATTTCTGCATGCCAAGAAAAATTGAGATCCAGGGCCAGATCCTCTGTAACATCCAGGCAATTGCTCTGCCCTTGACTGTCTCCCACTCGGTTGTTCTAGCTCCCTCAAATCTGTCCTTTGGTTTTTCAGAAGCGTCAGTGACGGTCTCTATGTCCTCTGGGTCAGCTGTCATTAAGATCTTGTAATTTTCTCTCCTTTTCACCCATAACTTACTTTAAAAGCTCAGTTGTAAATCTAGTTTTAAAACCCCAGGATTGGGATAAATGCTTCTTTGGATGGCACTGTAATGACTTGTGCTTACAACTTTTGAAATACTTCACCTGTGTACTAGTGTGTTACTTTAGAGAATAAGCTCCTTGAGCTGACATGAATTCCTCTGGAATCCAGACCATGTAGTAGGGTATCCAGCACTATTTAAAGGTGATACAGCTTCTCAGACCAAACATTAGGGCACACACAGATGACCGAGCAAGTGGTTGGCCCGTGGTGTCTTCTACCCTTGTCCAGCTTCTCAGTCTTGATGGACAGTTTCTCAGTTCTCACCAAAGACACGCCTGTGTCATCATGATTTGTGGCTTGGCTTTGTGTATGTACTTTATGCAGCTGGTTTTTCCTCTTTAACTCCTTGCCTATGATGTGAAGACAAACACTGATAATTTTAGAAAGTCTTAATGCTCACTTAGATCCTTTCCTCAAGCTCAATGATTAAGTTGCAATTAGTCCTCTGTAAAAAAAAAAGACATTTATCTATTTAATGGGTGATTAATTTTCCGTCTTTTCTATTAGGGTGGCCATATGATTTATATTCCAGACATGAACTGCTCTAAGAGGGAATGAGGGCAGTGCTCATGATGACACAGGTCAACAGGGGTAAAGCTGGACTCCTCAGAGTACAAGAGGACATATGGTCATGCTATTTATAGATGAAGATGCTTCAGACCTACCACCAAGAGAGAATGACCCCAGGACAGTACTCCCATAGCTGTGGTATGCATGTGAGGGGACTGAATATCCTTCTGCCAATATGACAGATATGGGCAAGGTAGATTTGTGTTCAGGTGACTGATAGATGACAGGGAGTGGCTAATACTGTCAATACAGGTGCTTGTTACTTATAGTTACCAAGAGAAGGGGACATGCCCTGACTTATGGGGCCATCAGGGAAGCAGCAGAGTAAGGAGTGAGAGGAAAGCATATCCCAGAGCCTTTTCTATGTTGTCCATGGGCATGGAGGGAAAGGTGGGGAGACAAGTTGAAGGATTTCATTGGTTCCTAACCTGAGTGGTTTAGTGCAGGGGGAAGCACTGAAAATCTGTTAAAGGAGATGTTTGTGGGTAGAGCTCAGGTTTGGCTGGAGGGTCTGTAATATGAATTTCATGGATCCATGCAAGCAAACCTCGGGGAGATGTGAACAACTTTGGCTGTTTGTTTGTCTCTATGATTGATGGATGCCAAATAGAACTAATATCCTTGTTGGAAGGGAGGACTGTTTCTACATTTGGACTTCTGATCACCTCTGAGAAATCCCCTGGCTGTGGAGTTTGAACACATTAGCTCAAAGCTCTGTTTCACATTCAGCTGCCAGTCTGTGCTGAGCTTAGAGAAGATAGTTTCCCAGGGTATTGGAATGCTCAAGGACCCAGAAAACAAGGATGACACTGAGAGAATGTTAAAGGGGCATCTTTGAAATCAGTAGTTTGAAGAAGGCTCCTTTCCAGGTTGGCCTAAAGATGTAAAACTTAAGTGCTTTTTGCTGCTTTTTGAGGATGGCTAGGCTGACTTACTTTTAGGAATGATGTGAATGTGAATCTCTTTTCAATTTTATATCAAGGAGGGGTTTACAGCTGAGAACAGATGATGCAGGCTTGTGCTATCCAAGGGTATGGTGAGTCCAACAGGCAACCAAGCTGTCACTTCTGGTGCCCTCCTTTAACCCCAACAAAAACGATAGCATCTTCATTTTACAGCTGAGGTCACCTGAGGGCTTGAGGAAAGAGTCCAAAGTCTCACTGCTTTTAAGAAGCAGAATGGGGAGGGGAACACAGGCCTGACTGTCTCTTGGCTACATGTTCTAACCCTCTGACCTCCTGCCGCCCTCTGGAAGCTTCCACAGGAGGGAAAACAGGCATCCACTCTGCACAAGCCTGTTCTCGCCTGTTTTTAAGAGACTGGTTTAAAACCCTGTGGAAGGTCTCCTAGGAATGGAAAGCCCTTTGCTTGTTCTAACAGCAGCTCAGCTTTTGCATATTTCCCAGCATGTTGCCGTTTATGGATTTGGGCAAAATAACAGAATTGCACAGTTCCAGAGTGTCAGACTCCTTTTTCCCCTCCTTTTTCTTCCACACCGAGTTTCCTGTTTCTATGGCAATGAATAGGATGTTTTGCACCAAGAAACACTTTAAATGCCACTGTGGGAAGGTAAGAACCACACATAGCTCTCTGCAGAGCAAGAAGGTGAAATAAGATGCTAAGAACTGACTGAAACAAGAAGAGAAAGTAAGTCAGAAGATTGAAGAAATGAGGAAGGAAGGAGAAGAGGGGCTGAGAAGCAGGTGCTTGGGAGGAGAACTATAAGAGGAACATGGCAGGCAAGCACAGGCCTCTGAGCAGTAGTCCTGGATCTGGGGCCATCCTTGAGCAAGGAAAGGGCTTGTCAGCTTTATGGGAGTGTCACGTGGTGTTCACCTGGGCGCAGAGATGCAGAAGGCCTTCAGTCACAGTCTCTTGATATAAGATCCACATGAAGATGGTTCTCAAGATAGTCCATAAGGCTGGGAAGCTCAAATATGAAAATATGATCCCTTGAGAATTCTGGGACTCAGTTCTTCTGCCCACAGGTTTAGAATTCCAATTTCCCTTCCATCATGGATGCCCGTAGGCTAAATGTTGGTGACTTTTTCTTGGGGAGATATGAACAGATGCCTATTCACTCTAGGTAAGATATTGTTTGATGATAGACCAAAGACATGATTCTACACAAGTACAGTTTGGTGGAACCAGTGAGTTTACCGAGGGCACTTTCAGAAATATGAATGAGGAGTTAGTTACAGGAACATTGATGACTCAAAGGCAGCTGCATCACCAAAAAGCCCAACCCAGAATGGACAACGACTCATGGAAATTGAATCTTTGGAGTTCCCTGTGTGACTCTGGCAGCATGTCTGGTCAGAGTCTCCTCTCCATCAGAAATCATCACTGCTTATATAACCTTGTGGACGGGCTTTTTGAATCATGTAAGTTTCAGGAACTTCTTAAGGCTTTTAAGTTTTGTTTACCTCTCCCATCTTATAGAACCTCCCTCTAGGATTGAATGATTTAATTAGGTGGAAATAGCTGTACATAACCAATTCTAGAAGGATCCCCTGCCTGCTTTCTTTTGTGTCATCCAGCTTTCCATTGCTATAACAAATATTTGAGGTAATCAACTTATGAAAAGAAAAGGCTTATTTTGGGCCACACTTTTGGAAACTTCAAGCTGTGGTCATTTAGCCCAATTTCTTTTGAACTCATGGCAAGGCAGCATGGTAGGGATCATGTGGAGAAGCTAAAACCACTCACTTAGTGTCTGGGATATGAAAGAGAAAGAAGGGGCTTGGTTTTCACAGACTCCTTCCAGAGCACTCTCCTCATGACCGAAGACCTCCCACTAAGTCTTTTCTTCTGAAGGCTCACTAGTCCCGAACTGGACTATCCTTTGGGGAATTTTCCACATCCAAACTATATACATGGGTGTCTACGTATGCTCCCTAGAAGGCAGATATGTATAAAGACATAAAATAGGAGGGATGCCAAACAACAGAACCTGGAAAGTTCCAGAAAAGTACCTTTTTCCCTTGTCTACCTTTCTCCAGTTAACACACAAAAAATAAGAGACCAAGTCAGCATGTAAAGAAAGACCACAGAACAACTTAACATGGAGCCCAGTGGAGCTGAGGGTGAAATGTTGAGCACGTCTCACTTCTGATTTTGCTGACTCTTCCTCCATTTATACCAAACACAATCAAGCTCTACGTAGCCCAAGTCCCTGTAAGGTTAAGAGCTCTAAGCTACAATTAAAGGCACAGTAGTAGGAATGACCAATCAAAAGGTAGCCTTAAAATAGCTGGTCCCCATAGAAGGCCAATGCAGGCATATTTGTCTAGCTGCTTGAGGGACACTCAGGACCTCTCTCTTGCTTGCATGATTGCCAGAGGCCTGTAAACAGCTCACCTACAGCTGCCTGTGAAATTGTTCCTTGTTAATGAAAGTCCACCAGGAGTCATATGAGCCAGTGGCATCTGGATAGAAAAGACCTGGATGCCAAACGGCGCAGGAAATGGCCAGAGGCCAGGGTAAACAACTGGGACTAGGAGTGGAGGTGAGCATCTGTCTCCAGATAGCTTTTTGGGGCCCTGCTTTCCAAGGGTTTGGTCAGGGCAACCCCGGTTTATTTTCAGTTTATCTGGGTATGCCCTCATTTACTATGGGAGCCTCAAATTTGCATGTCTACTTTAAGAGACCCCAACAAGTACACATAATAAAATGTTAATTTATGCCTTCTGTGAGGATTGGAATCGAATGTGGCTTGACGCAACTGCAAAATAGAACAAATCTGGAAGCTCTGGCAGCCGGGAGAGGAGGGTGGAGGAGGGAACACGTGCTTCTTTGGGTTTTAGAAGGGCAGCTGAGAGGAGGTTGGAAAAATGTCCTGGCATTCAGCTGCCTTCAGAGCCCCTGAAGGGACTTTCTACAATAGTGGAGGGTGGCCCTTTTGTCTCAGAACCCTGACCAAACACAATATCAAATAGCGATAAGCACAGAGGAGGCCCATGGCAGATACTTGGTGAATTGATTCATAATACTGTGAATGTTCTGACTACAAACATTTCCTTCCATGTTTTGGGAACTGTCAGGTCTTGCTGAGCTGTTTCAAAGCTCCACACCCAGCTTCACGTTAAAGGAGAAAGCTAGCACATGTGTGGCATTCTGAATAACCTCTCCCCCAATGTGTGTCTGAATGCTTCAGACACTAACCCAGTGCACATTGTCCTACACAATCATTCTTATTCAGTTTTGCCCATGTGCTCCTCTCCTGGTACTATTCCCATGGTTGACATGCTACTATCTCCGAAACTGACTCTGTTACTAAGAAGAAGAGCAACTTTATCTCTTTCCATTCTTACTGACCTCAAGCTGATTTCAGGATTAAAATATACCATGAGACTTCTGGTAGGTTTATGTCAACAACTTTTGGGGTCCCTGCCAAACCTGGTTACCACATTTCTCAAGGAAACTTTCCTCTGTCCACAAAAGAGAATCCCTAGTAATCACATATTCATGGTAGCCCATCCATCTAGGTCATGGATTACATCAGAGCTTCCCTTGACCCACATTGGATAATCATTATCTTTCTCTAGGAATTTAGAACTGATTTAAAGAACATTAATAGAGGTCGGTATCTGTGTTTGGCACAGACATGTAATTTGGAGGTATGGTGCCCATCTCTAGGGAGAATCAAGACAACCAATTCCTGGAGGCAAGTAGGAAGAAAGAAGTAGACTCAGAAGAGATTCAGCTGCACTTCCGTCTGCTAGGTTCTGAAAATGACTTGGCAGCTTTCCAATAAGCTCCTGTCTATTGATTAGGCTAATTTGGCTACATTTCTGATACTTGCAACCAAAAGAACTTTCAAAGGTAATTAAGTCTTACCACAGACTTTTTTTCTCTAATCTTTTCTGCATCCCTAACGTAATTGCCACAGCTCCCTGTGACACCATGACCACATCCCATGCCTAGACCTTAGGGCACTCTCTAAACTGCACATCCACCCTAGATAATTTTCTTCTGCCTCTGCCATGTGCAATCCTTTGCTTGAATCTCATCTTCCTTTCCTGTGTGTATGGAAACACTTGTGTGCATGTCTCTGGTGTCCAGAGGTCAACCTCGGGTGTCATTTCTCTGGCAGTCCATTTTGTTTTTTTGAGACAGGCTCTTACTGGTCTGGAACTCACATAGTAGACTAGACTGACTGGTCATTGCTCCACAGGGATCTGTCTGCTCTTCCCCAGTACCTTCATTACAAGCACACACCATGCTTAGTTTTTTTCATGCTTGCAAAGCCAGCACTTTACCTACTGAGCTATCTCCCAATCTCACCTACCTTTTCACACCTCTCTCAATCCACTCTAGCTTGCTTCTTTTTACTTCACTGGATCACTGCCTGGGTCTTGGAATGATCTTCCCTTTGCATTTTATTTTTATGTGATGCAACAGAAATGACCATAATGGAGAAAGTGGACCTACTAGTGGGGCACAGTATCCATTTAGGGTAATGAAAGATGTTCCCCTTTAAAAACAGGTTTAAACTGTGACGTGAATGAGCTAAACTGTTTTTGGCTCATGGAAGGAAGCTTCTTCATTGAAAGAAAGCCTGTGTGTTACCTAGCCTTAGGCAAGACAACCAAGTACCATCAGTGGTCTTCCAGATGTGAAGGGGAGGGTGGGGGCAGGATAATGTAAAGCATACAGCCACTGTTCATTGGATTGCTCTCTCTCTCTGTTCAGTATCAATAAACTAAGTCATGAAATGGAGTATGAATGGGACAGAAGCCCAGTGGATGAGCGACTGCTTGACCACTTGGTGAAAATAAACCAAAAGTACTGAAGACACCCAGTGTTTCCAGTGTGTGTGTGTGGGCGAGGGGCGAATGGAAAGGGGCGGGGGAGTTACCATTATACCATTATAGACCTGAGTTACCATTATAGACTTGAGCATTTTACATCGATAGGGCCATGCCATAAAATATTTCACATGGCTTTTGTTACAAGAAGTTCAAGAAAGTTAACTCTAAACTTAAGCAAAAAAAACTCAAAATGCTGTCTGTATCTTGTGCCACACAAATGCTTAAGTCAATCATTATCACTGTAATCAATCTTAATTTGGGTGCTGATTGGGTGTGCTGCCTACCCCGCGTATTCTTGCTTTTTATCTTACCTTAGGTTTGTTTTATCATTTAAAAAAAATAAATAGTACTGTTCAATATCATAAGAATAAGGAGAGTCAGGGAAGAAACGAGAGGGAGAGAGAGGAGGAGAGGGAGGAAGGGAGGGAGGGTGGGATGGAGGGAAGGATGGAGGAAGAAGGAGAGAGAAAAGGAAAGAGAGAAAGGAAGGGAGAGAGGGAGAGAGGGAGGGAGGAGAGAGAGAGAGAGAGAGAGAGAGAGAGAGAGAGAGAGAGAGAGAGAGAGAATGCTATTAGAGAAAAACAAGACAGAGACAGAGCTGTATCCCGCAAATGTGACATACGGGATTGTAAGAATTTTTCGATGGCCACCCATATGGAAAAGGTCTCTCACTACTTACACTTTCCACTGGGTTTCTCTTCCATTCCTTCTGGCTTCCTGTCATTCCTTGCCAAAAGAAATGTTTTTCTGTCATTCTTTGAAATCATTTTAATTCTGTCTTGGAGTAGGCTCCAGTTTGTTTAAGTGTGGGATTACACTCTGATACAAAGAATCACAATTTTTAAAGTTGGGAAGAGTGCCTGATGAGAAATAAATTTGCTTATGATAATTTTTTTTAGAAGGCCTTCATCAAGATCAAACTTTTTGGAGCTGGAAGCCCCTCGGAATACTGAAAACCTTATCATAACTTCAGAAACTCATTTGGGAGTCACTTATTGCCCAATGCCGGGGGTACCTCACATGATAAACACTGCAGATTTGGTAAATGAGCTCCACTGCCTACAAAGCAACCACACAGTGAGGACTGGGTTCCATAGGCAAAAGCAAGAGGCTTTCACAGGAATGAAACATGAATTTTTCTAGTTATAGTCCTGGTTAAAGTTTGAGTGAGTAACTTCACAGGTACCCCCCACAGTGTTGTCCCTGGATTCACCACCCTTTTACCACAATGAGAGGATCAGTCATGAGTGCTCAAGGATTCCTGTGCAAGACAGTGTTTTCCAGATATGACAGGGACGCTGCACCCATGAAATCTCAGCAATATTGTTGTCTAAACAAGACCTGTGGCAACACTAGTTGACATGCCAATGGGGACAGGGGAAAAGTCCACAAGGCCCATGTCTTGCTGATGAACTATAGATTTCCAGTGATTGTGAGAGAGAGTGAATCAGTTTTCTCCAGGTCTGAGTACTGAGTGCACTGATAGGTTATCCAATCATATATATATATAT
>NW_008335281.1:2340240-2375147 GCF_000622305.1 Nannospalax galili
TAAATGCAGTGCACTCATGCATGAAATTCTTAAAAAAAAAGAAAGATTGGTCCTAAAAATGTAGAAAGAAATTCAAATCCACAAAAAAGCCCCTTAAATTTATCAAAAAGTCACAGAAATATCACATTGGTTATAGTAAGTGTACACACACACACACACACACACACACACACACAAATTCATGAAATCATTGGAGCATGAATTTTAACAAATTAGATTTTAAAAGACAGGCCACCTAAAATGTTGGACATGTGTTGATCTGGAGAGGATGTGATGTTATGTGTCAAAGACTCAAAACTGTGCAACCTGATTGAACAAGAAACACACAAGTAAGTAAGCTATGGAAGGAAGCCTGTTTCTTCCTTGTCTGGGACCTGTCCGGAGCAGGTCATCTTCATGAATGAATGCCTGTCTCAGGCAATGCCTTGGGTGGACAGTGGGGAAAACATGCAACAGCTGGGGAATCGCCTGGTTCATGGATGTGAGGGAAATTTCTAGTAACTCTTTTTATTCTTCCAACTAATGCCATTGGGAAATCAGTTCTGGAGAAAGGGGTGTTAACTGATAAAAATCACTGAGATGACCTAGCTTAGACGATCCCGAATTTTTGTCCTCATGCGCCCCCTAGTGTAGAATGCTGGGTGGTTCCTGGGTCAATGGGTTAATATTGAAAATCTGCCATTATTAATTACCCTCTTTGATGAATGAGAGACATGGAGGGGAGATACATTAGAAACAGGTTAAAGTTAAGTAGTGAGTTAAATTAGCAACTGTGACAACTTTAGGCTACAAAGTAATACTTGTTTAAGAAAGTAGCAGCTTTGATATGCTCAGGACCAAGCTGTGTGAAGAAACCAAGTAGAATTATTGTGTAGACCAGAGCTTCCCAGACTTAGAAAGAACATGCCTACAATCGCCCAGAGACCTTGTGAAAATATAGACTTTTAATTAAGTGCATCTATATGGGGTCTTTTACTCTGTACCTTTAACATACTCCCTAGAGGGGTAGAGGATGTTGGTTCCTGATAACACTTCCACCAGTATGCAGGACATCTCTCCTCAAGCAGGCCTGTATGCCTCCCCTAGCCCTTCCAGGAGCCACCAGCACACGGTCGAGTGGTCCCCTCATTCACTCCACCGCAAGCACTTTTAATTTGTCAGCTAAATTTCCCGAACCTAAGCAGCATTTACCAACAACTGCTTTTAACAGTAGATTCTTAATCACGAAATAGGACTTTCTGATTCCTTCAGTTCATTTTGGTTTTCAAATTAAGAGTTGTAGGAAAAGGGGCTGTCATATCACTTTGTGTCTTCTGGGGGTCCTGCATGGTGCAGGAAGTATAGGAAATAAGGAAAAAGAGAGTATTGACTTCCTACGGCAGGCATTGACTTGAAAACAATTCAGGTCTCTTCTAAGAGTGAATTTTGAGGAGCTGGAGAGATGGCTCAGTGGTTAAGAACACTAGCTGTTCTTGCAGAAGGTTCGAATCCTAGCACCCACATGACAGCTGTCTGTAACTCCAGTTCCAGGGGAACCAACAGTCTCTTCTGTCCTCTGCAGACATTGCACTTACATACATGCAGGCAATACACGTATACACATAATAATAAATAAAAAAATTTTTAAAAAGAGTGAATTTTGAGTCTGAGGTGGCAGAGAAGAAAGACTTGGAAAGGTGTGGGTTCCTTAAAGAAAGTCAGAAAAGCACATCTAGGGAGAATTTGGACATCTTATAACACTCATGATAAATATATCCTGGACTTGAAAATTTTACCTAAGGCTTTCCTAGAGTTAAGTGTCTTGTTTTGAATTCTACTCAAGTTCACACTTAAAAATACTTCACATAAAGATGTTCAGACATCCTGAGAAGAGAAAGAACAAAACAAATGGATTTAAAATTAGTATACACGGCTAAAGAAGTACTTATGTGCTTCAAAGAAATAAAAGTGAAATTTTCAAGTCAAGAGAATGATGCTGTGTAAAGAGAGATAAAGAGCTCTTTATATGCATTGCGAAGGATCATTTTGTTGTGAAAGATGCTTAATGTGAGATCTGTCATGAGAATGGAGTCACAGTGCTGAAGGATAGGTCAGATACTCAATGGTTGAGTGTATATCATAACCGAGAAAGACACAGATGAAGGTTGTTTTGTGTAGCACAGAGCTGGCTGCTTTAAAGTCAGTCATATCTCTTTTTTTTTGACAGTATAGACAACATTGAAGTGGACAGTGGGAACAGATGTGCCTTCCTGGCTATAGGCAACATCTGCATGTATTCATTGCCAAAGTTTTATTATATTAAAATTTTATTAATTCTTTGAAAGTTACTCACAACTGCATTTTGACCATATTCTCTTCCCTGCTCCTTTTCTTCCTAACTCCTCCCAGAACCACCCCACCTCCCTATCCTCCCAACTTCACATCCTCATGATTATTATATTTTTCAAATAACCCATCCTGTGTGTGAGGCCATCCATTGGAGCATAGGGCCACACCCTTAATGAAAACTGACTCTCCCTTTCTTAGAAGCCATCAACTGTCCATAGTTCCTAGTCAGGGGTGGGGGCTTGTGAGCCCCTCCACCTCTATGCTAGAATGTTGACTGGCTTGATGTTGTGTACGTCTTGTGTAGGCAACCACAGCTGCTGTGAGTTCATGATTATTGGCTATGATAGATAAAGCAGATGACTTCTGAGTTTGTTGACAAATTTGAGATTCTATGAGTCTGTATTAATAACTATACAGGCTACAATTATGAATTGTAATTAGAAATTTATTGAATAGACTTTCAGAAATAGAGGTTGTGGGAGGCGGTATCCATACTCCTTTCTATAGCAGGGTCTACTCTCTGGCAGCCCTACAAGCTACCAAGAGGTTTTCTCAAAATTTTCAATAAAGAAGACAATCATTTTTTGTTGTACAGTATTTTCTATGATTAGAAAAATAATTTGTCTTCATTGCGATTTTAGAAAAAAGCAGGGAAGTATCAATAGAAATTAGAAACATCTATGCCACTATCCCAGAGATGAATAAATACTACTGATATTTGGATGAATGTTTCTGGGTATTCCCGATATATGTTCATGTACTTGTGAGCATGCATATACCCATTTTCATTTTGACATCTCATATTATATACTTTAAAATTAACTTTGATCACCATTTGTCATTGAGTATATTTTATATAAAAATTTTTTAAAACCAAATAAGCACATCTAAAATTTAAATACTGCTATTCATTAGGACCCTTTCCTTCCATGAAGTCAAAACTTAACCTCTGCAAAATTTATATACATTGATCTGTTCTCTACTCTCCGGAGTCACAAGTAATTAAATTTCTAATCCTTCTTTTCTAGGTCAACTTTTAAAAGCCACAAAGACTATTCTCAGCTGTTCCTGAGTCTATTTTTCTTTCTTTCCTTTTAAAATTATTTTTGATGTAAATTAATATATAAGTAGCTGGATATATTTAAGTAAAATTTGATGAGTTCTTGACATGCTTTTGCCATCATCATAATCAGGGCAATACAAATGTCTATCACTCCCCAAGTTTGCTTAAGTTCCTTTGTGTGTGTGTGTGTGTGTGTGTGTGTGTGTGTGTGTGAAGAACACTTAATTCTCTAATTTAAGCTTAGAGCTTGGTGTTGTATACTGTCACACCCTGTTGTACTGAAGATGTCTAAACCTCCATGTGCCTTGTATAACTGAAACCTTAGATCCATTGAACTATAACTTCCTGTAAGCCCCTCTCCCCATTCCCTGGTAACTACCACATAAATCTGTGCATCCATGAGTTAGACTGCATTAGATGCATAATACATATAGAATCATGTAGAATTTGTCCTTCTGTGTTCTCCAACACCATCCATGTTGTCACATGTGGAAGGATCTGCTTCCTATTAATGTTAAGTAACAGTTCATTGTGTGTATAAACTGCATTTCCTTTGTCTCTCCCTCAGTGTGCATTTAGGTAGGTCTTATGTCTTGGCCATTCTGAATAATGGTACAGTGAACATGGAAGCATGGGCATCTCTTTGGAATCCTATTTTCAATTCTTTCAGATAAATACCCATAAGTGGAACTAATAGACCATACAGAAAAACTATTTTAATTTTTCATGAGGAGTCTTTTATAAGAATGCCAAGAATATACAATGAAACCACATATGGTGGTACACACCTTTAGTTCTAGTACTTGAGAGATAGAGGACGGAGGATCAGGAGTTCAAGGTCATCTTCAGCTAAGTAGTGAATTTGAGGCTAGCCTTGGCTACAAGAGATCCCGTTTACAAAACAAACAAGCAAACAACCCCCAAATAAACAAAAGAAAAAAAGAAAAAAGAAAAAAACAAACACAAACTGGAATATATAAGGAAATGATGGACTTTTCACCAAATGGTGCTGGGAAAATTGTGTATCACCATGCTGAAGAATGAGTTTTCCCCCTTTATCCTATACCACTCATGGCACAAGTCAGCTCGAATAGATTAAACAATTAAACAAAAGACCTGAAAATTCCTTTTTGGGTTTAATCTGCCTCAGGGTTTCAGGTCTCTTGTGGTTCTTCAGCTCTACATCTTGCTAGCTGGTCTCTAGACTAATTTGTCATTTTCCCAGAAACAGACACAATATTTGGGGGGAAGACCAGAATTATCTCATTCTTTTTTAATGAAATTTTGGATTAGTTTGTCTAGCCAAGAGTCATACTAATTCTTTGAAGACTTGACTCATTGTTTTTTTAAAGATTTATTTTTATGCGCCTGAGTATTTTGTCTTCATGTATCTAAAGTGCACCATATGTACACAATGTTTGAAGATAGTGTTGGATTCCCTGTAACTGGAGTTATAATCAGCTGTCAGCCACCATGTGGGTGCTGGGAACTGAACCCGGGAGCTGTGCAAGAGCAGCTAGTGCTCTTAACCACTGAGCCATCTCTCCAGCCCCTTGTGTCATTGTTAAATATACTGTCTTCCATATCTTGCTCTCACAACTTTGTTCTCTAGCACAAACCATCTTTCTTCCTACAACTCTGAGCATAAACTTACTGCTCTTAGCCCCAACGCACCTTTGTATATTCTTTCAGTAATATAAAAAATATTTACTGAAAGCTTATGTACTAAAAGCTGCAATTTGGACACTAAAATTACAATGACGAATGAGACAGACTTGTTCTGGAGTCCTCATCAGTTTATAGTCTGCAATAAAGGGGACTGGTAAGCTTCTACAAAAGAACAGCAGGGACTGGACTTGATCTGTCTAAGGCTTGAGGAAGGCCTTGCTAAAGAAAAATGAGTTAGGGCTTTTGGTCCCAGCCTACATAGGGCAGCTCACAACCATTGGTGACTCCAGCTTCAGGGGATCCAATGCCCTCTTCTGGCCTCTGCAGGCCCCTTCACACATTTTGCATACATCCACACAAGCACATAGTAATTAAATAAACCTTGAGAGGCTGGAGAGATGGCTCAGTGGTTAAGAGCATTGTCTATTCTTACAGAAGACCTAGGTTCGAATCCCAGCACCTACAAGGCAGCTAACAAATACCTGTAACTCCAGTTCCAGGAGATCTGACACCCTCTTCTGTCCTCCACAGGCATTGCAGGACATGGGTGCAGTTACACACATACAGGCAATCCACATATAAAACAAAAATAAATAAAATAAATCTTGAAAAGAAATATAATTAGGTTAAGACCAAAGGAAAACTGAGATTTATCTGTTAAATTTAACCTATTACCTCAGTCTACTGAGATAATGTCAGATCTCAGTCTAATATATATAATTTTTTCACTTTTCTTTCTGAGTTACAGAATGATCAGATGAATTACAGACAGAGGTCACCAATTGTCTACACAGCAGGGCCTAGGACAGGTCTTTACGACACTGTAGATCTTCTTATAAATGGTACCAGATTCATCAAATTGTTCTCTTCTTGGAAATCTTTTATTAATTATTCTCTCTCTCTCTCTCTCTCTCTCTCTCTCTCTCTCTCTGTATGTGCACAGAGACACATGCGTGAACCGTGTGTACAGTACATGTACACACTCTAGTGTGTGTCTCAGTCATGCTCCAGAGTCTATCAGTAGCTAACAATAGTTCAGCTATAACTGTTAGGGTCTCGTGAGGCTCTACCCAATCCATGACTGACGTTAGTGGGCCTGTCTTGTGCAGGCCCAGTGTAAGTAATCATAGTTGCTGTGAGAGTTCATGATTACATTGGCTATGTTGTGTCAAGAGGGTGGAATTTCCAGCTCTAAGAATCTTTTTTACCCTCTTCTGCAATGTTTCCTGAGCCTTAATAGTGAGCAGTAAAATGACTTGTTTAGAGCTGAGCCATCATCTGTCCCTTGTTCTCAACCTCATGGGCAGCCATGAATCTCTGCAGTCACTGATATTTACTACAAAGAAAGGCTTCTCTGATTAGAGTTGAGAGTGACCTTTGTTTAAAGATATAAACAGAGTTTTTGTGTTTTTTTTTTTTTTTTTTTTTTAAAAAAAAAGGTTTTTTTTTTTAAATTTGGGGGTGGCCTTTTTTTAAAAAATAAAAAAAGTTTTTGTGTTTTTTTTTTTTTTTAAAAAAAAAGGTTTTTTTTTTTAAATTTGGGGGTGGCCTTTTTTTAAAAAATAAAAAAAGTTTTTGTGTTTTTTTTTTTTTTTAAAAAAAAAGGTTTTTTTTTTTAAATTTGGGGGTGGCCTTTTTTTAAAAAATAAAAAAAGTTTTTGTGTTTTTTTTTTTTTTTAAAAAAAAAGGTTTTTTTTTTTAAATTTGGGGGTGGCCTTTTTTTAAAAAATAAAAAAAGTTTTTGTGTTTTTTTTTTTTTTTAAAGACAGGGTCTCCCTGTAGCCCCAGCTGGCCTGGAATTCACTATGTATACCATGCCGGCCTGGATCTCACAGAGGTCTCCCTGCCTCTGCCTTCCAAGTGCTGGGATTAAAGGTGTGTACCACCACAACTGGTGGAAGCATAGATATTTAGAAGGCAGCTTGACATAATGTTTATTTAGCTAAGCATCAATAGTAATTTCCCTGATAGGTCATATGGACTTCTTTTTTGATAAATACTTGCTTTTGATGTATGTATAGACTAAAAACAGGATATACTGTCTCTGGTTTATCAGATGTAGTTCTACTAGTGACAGGAAATATTCTCCACAAAAACTCAGTTTCCAAAGAACAACTTTTGGGTAAATATAAACTCATCCCTAGGACTTGTGTAAGAGACCAGAGATAAAAAACAAAACAAAACAAAACAAAAAACTTTCCTTGGAGTGATTTTGAGTTTCCTGCAGCCTTCATAGACTCTAGCTTTACTTACATACTCTAGAAACATGGAAAACTGGAGCAAGATGTTTAAGTCTTTCCATATAAACAAGTTAAAAATTCAGGAAAAGATCAAATGTGCTAACATTTGACTTGAATGCATAGTTAGGACATGAAAAGGCCTGGAAATACAGTGTAAGCATTCAGTCTTCTCTCTGTATTGTATCTGAAGTTTCTTGCTGGAGATAAAAACATGCAACTTGGTAATTTCAGTCAACATAATACTACAGAAAAGTCACCAGAACATAATACACAAAACCTGAATCTCTTTATGTAATTTGTCTAAAATCCTTTGAGCGTCCTGCACTGTTGCAAAGGTAACGTTCTTATACGTGGCATTCATTGAGGAGCAAGATTTTATTTTGAAGTGGTACAGATTAGGCAATTCTTTTTGTGTATGTGAAGAATTACCTTTGTTTGGAAATCTAACTGTATAATGTTTTCCTGTGGAAAGTTGATTGACATTCTATTTGAAGCATATTTTCTTTCAATCTCAAGTTGACCATCCATCTAACAATACATGACCACCATCTTTACACCTTCATTTATAAGCACAGTAATTTTATGTTGGAGTTTTTTCAAACAGCAATTTGTAAAATGTATCCTTTTAAGGGAAGAAGCAGACCTGGGTGAAGGCGAGGCTGTTTTGCTATGAAATTGTCTACTGGGACATCAGGAGTGGGCTTTGTGGGAGGAAGTCCCTTCATCTTTCCTACCAGCCAGCACCCTCTCAATCCATGGAGCACTCCCCTTAGAGACCCAGACCAGGTCTGGAGGGGAGGCAGGGATAGATCTGAACTTTGAGGTCAGCTTCTGGCTGCATGAGAGCATCTCCAAGAATTCACATGAATGTTCTCTGACATCCATCTTGTCTTTTAGGTTTCAGAGTTCTGCACTCACTACTCTGTCTCCTTATTGTAGAGCTGGTTTTGGGCAGAAGCCAAAGTGACAGAGTGGCAGAGTGAGTCAGAAGTCACTGAATTCTAAATTCGTGTGTGTGTGTGCGTGTACAGTTTGTACTGCTGGGGATAGCCCAGGGCCTTGCATGTACCAGGTAGGTATTTTACCACTGAGCCACATCCCAGATCTTGGTTTTGGTTCTTGAGTAACTTTCTGAGCATGGGTTTTGATCGCACTTATAGTACCAGGCATAGGCTCCCTTCTCTGGAGTAGGCTTTGAATCTAATCAGAGAGCAGCTGACTCTCCTCATAACTGTCCTGCCACGACTGTGTACATGGGCACATTTTGCCAGGCAGATTGGTGTTGTGGTTTGTAGAGTTCACTGGTGGGTGACACTGTTGGTGGGTTTGTTCCCCTCCTCCCCATTCCCTGCAATCTGCAGAGCATGTTCTGACATTTGGAAAGCTGGCAATAAGGGAGGAGGTTTCCAGCTCAATTCCAGCATGATTTCTCCATATTCTGTAACCATGGTATATTCCACCTTGGTTTGGAGGGCATGGTCTCTCACATTTATCTGGAGCATGATGATTTGGCTAGGCTGAGTGGTCAGTGACTCTGGGCATCTTCCTGCCTCCATCTTCCCAGCACTGAGTGTACAAGCCTGTACCACCACACCTGATGTTTTAAAGCATGGATTCTGGGGATGGAACTCAAGTTTTATTGCATACATAGCAAGTGCTTTACTGTCTAAGCTATCTCCCTAGTCTCCTAAAGATATTTTCTTTATACATCTGTTTGAAGTAGATAGAGAATATGGTTGATACTAAACTGACTTTATGATTCCTTGCTCACATGACCTAGTATATGTTTAAAACCACCAAGAGCTTGATCTTGGCTCAGTGTATGCACATTTCCCACAGCTTCCCGAATCTCCGGAAGTGGGCTGTCAATCATGAGCTGCGGCTTAGGATGCAGATGTCTACCCTTTAAAGCTCCTTAGCTCTTTGGGTGGAATCCTTAGGAACTGCTCTCAGCTGGATGGTAAGCAACTTAAAGTATTTTCTACACCATCCTATAGCATCTACTCTAGAGCTCTCTGATCTTCTTGTTCAAAGTTAACACTCCTTTTTGCCTTTAAAAAAAATTCTGTACTCATTATTCCTCCAAGCCCCTCTTCAGAATATCTGAAGAGATCAATTCACTTATCCAACAGTCAAATATTTATTCACAGCACAAATAAACACCTGAAAGACTAAATGAATCTTTCATTTTTCATCCTCTTTTGGCACTGTGGAGAAGTTTATTGATCTTTTCTCACTCTTACCAATCGTCAACAACTACCTGGATGGAAAGAAGGGAAAGCAGTATTTTCTAATTTTAAGACTGGTTTCCTTCTCTGAACTGCTGCTCCATTTTATCATGCATAAGTGCTTCTAAGACAGGCTGTGCTCTCCCAGGAAGAAGGGGAGCTTGTTACGAAATGGAAAGCAAGAGTCAGAGTACCATGTGTCAGGCAGGGCCTGTGGTTATTATTTTAGTGACAGCACCAACTCCAGTGATGAGAGAGGCAGGGGGGGTGGGTGGATCTCGGTCCTGAGAGCAGAGTGATTGCTGTTCAAAACAACGTGACTGATACATTTTTGGTGGAATTATAATTCTTTTTTGGAAATCACTTCCAAACTTTGTTTAAAGATAGCCTTGCCAAGAAAGCCAGACCACCCTTCACTCACAACTCTATGATATCATTCAGTTAAAGAAATCACTTCACAGGGAATATGTGTGTTTTGCTGCCGCTCTTTAGAATTATCTAATGTTCTTCCCTTGAATTTACTGGAAAATTAGCCTCTTTTCTTCAGATTTATAGTGTAATGTTACAACTTATACAAATCCGTCTTGAGAATCTTTAAAATTTTAATTTTAGCAGTAACATTTTATGGTGTGCGTGTGTGTGTGTGTGTGTGTGTGTGTGTGTGTGCAGAGAACACTTTTTTCTGTCTGGCAGTGAGTCACGGTTTTAATATCTTGAACGGCTTGCCACAGGCTCCTTTCTCACATGTGGGTTGCACTTTGAAATAACAGTGGGCTGATCTGGCTGATGTGATTTTTGGGTTAGCTCTTTTGCAGAGAGCATGGGGAGAAGAGACAGGGGGGTATTTTGTTAAGGTCGCAGCCAAGGTGAAAGTCTACTGTAATATTCACTGTCAACCTTGACGACACAAAGAAAATGTTTCTCCCTGATACCAGCCATGAGTCAGACCCTCAGCAGGAGCCATAGCAGACTGCCAGCTTTTCATACAGTGCAACATTAAAAAAAAAAATGGTACTTTGATGCCGTTATTGAGGCTCTCAAACACTAGGAATCACTGAACATTTGTGCACTTCTCAAACATATTATGCATAAACTAACAATTTTCTCAGGTTGCATATTCAGTGCAGACTGCTGTATTTTATTTGTATCTGAACAATGATTGAAGTTTATTGAATACTTTATTCATCTGGGAAAATCCAGGCAGGGTATGTTACTTTGGCCACTAAAAACATATGACTTGGTGAATTATTGAAGCATAGTATTTATCAAGTCTACTATTTAACAAGTACTCTCTTAAAACATTATATTAAATGCTATGAGCGATTTAAAAATTTTGTGCATTCATTTATTCATGTGTCCTTCCACTGTAGAATAAACAATTAGAAAGTTCCTCAGTGGACCTAGAAGACAGAAAAACACATAAACATGTGCTCGCCTTCAATCTATCCATAATCCAATGTTCTCCCCAGGAGTACCAGAAGAAACCTTGTGTTCAGTGTCATTCTGGAGGGGATTAGAGGATGATAGGGGACCTCAGAAGAGGGCTCTCTTCATTCTTTACAGGAAGAGGAGGTAGAGGAACAGAAACTACTCCAGTGAAAAGCAAATGCACAGCCTTTAAGGAAATGTTAAGGCAGTTGGCAAAGTGAGAACACCCCACACAAGCAGCAGTGGTCAGTTTGACATAGATCGGATTAAATGCTAGCTGCACTGCAGAGCATTGATGTAATGCTGTACTGTAATGGAGAGGCATCCCAGAATGGCACAGGCAGCCCAGGACCCTGGGAACCTCCACAAAGGAGCCTGTGCTGAGCAGGTATGATGGTTATTTCTTTGATAAGTTTCCACTGTGTTTCTCAACATTAATGTCATCTAGCAGAGGGGAAAAGTGATCTGCTTCTATGTAATATATGATACAAAGATGATTTCCTTTTTAGTCATAAATCCTCCAGTTAGATTGTGTAGATTTACATACATCATAAACAGATGACTCCTAAGGTCTACACTGAATTCGTATTTATAGTAAAAGCAACAAGAGTGGGTAAGAATATAGTCACCTGTTTTGAAGGAAATGGGCATGGAGACTCATTCAAGAAAAACTAGAGGGATGACTCTCCATTTCTCAGTAGAAACATGCAGTAGCTTCCACAGTTTCATAAGAATGGATGTATTTTGGTTGATCACATGAAAGTACAGGATGGGAATCAGGCATTGCTGAGCTTGCATCTTTCGAAGAAAGGGAATTTAAGGATGTCTAATGCGATGAAGGGGTCAAGGGATGTGGTAACAGCAAAATGGAACATGCTGCAATGCTCACAAACAACACATCTGTACTGCAGGTATGCAGCAGAAGAGATGAATTAAAATCATCTGTTTCTACTACTCATTTCAACCCACTTACATAATTCTGGGCCAACTTTTAAAAGGAGGCTTTGCTGAGCTTCCTCTTCCGTAGTTCTCGATAAACAGTGAATCACTAGGTGCTTACAGCTAAAGAAGACGAATCCTTGACAACCCAGAGAGTATGATGTGGAATAAGTGGGAAAAGCAGTCCAACAAGAAATCCCCGTGACCAGAAAGTTCATTGTTTGGCTCACAGCTGCTGTCTTTCTGGGACAATTGGCTGGCGAGACTTAGGATGTAACTTTGGGGTAATGGTTTCCACATAGTGGGAACAATTCTTGAGGCAATATTCAGTTCAGATGTTCTTTTCTCTCCAAGAGTCAGGGTGGTCTTTGAAAGCCCTTCCAATGGCTGTGGGCAGAGGAAAAGAAGGTATTTTATAGCAGGCAAGTGGCAGCCATTCCACACTGGAGAGTGGGCCCTGGAGACAAGCCAGGCTTTCCACAGTCTTGCGTTTGCCTGAGTCTGTGCATTCACAAGTAGGACTAGAAATAGCTAGAGTTATATAAAGATGACTGATGAAGAGTCTGAACTTTAATGTGTGATGTTGTGAAATCATAGAAGACACTAGCTATTCTCCAAATGAGTCTTTAAAGAAGGTCATTTATACACTGGTATGGAGCACAGGAGAGGTCCTGCCCTGATCTTAGGAGGATAAAGAACAGGACCATGACAGAAATATCTACCTGACAGTATCCAAGAACATGTTTTATGAGTTCCTTAGTGAGGAAAGATGGGAGGTAATACAGCAAACTATTCTGTAGGTCCATTTGCAGGCTAATTTGTCATTAATTGTTGTGAATCTGGAAGTTCGTACAAGCTCAATGTTAATAAATAAACTGTGGATTCTATGTCCCATAGGTTTAGTCTGTTAATATTATATGAGCATGTATGTATATATGCACACACATATATGATTTTCACTATGAATCTAATAAAAAATAATCTCATGTCGATCTGCTACAATGAGATGTGTGTTAGATATGTGCTACTGATACTGACAGCCACATTAATCAGCAGTCCTCCCTAAACAGAATGTCAACAGGGCAAACTCCTCTCTGGGTGTGCCTGAGGGTCATCCACAAGTCTATGCTTGTTAAAAAAAATCCTTGGAATGTTTGAGAACTGGGACCGACACCAAGCCTAAGGCTTTTTCTTTTATAAGCAAGGATTCTGAGGCCAGGCGGACTTCCCAAGGAACAAAAGAGCACTGGCAGAATGGGGACTCCTGACCTCAAGAACACCCACCTAGTCTTAGAGAAAAAAGAGCAAACCAATATTGGTTTTCACTCAAAGATACTGTGCAATGTAAACACCTTTATCTACTCTTCATGGCATTGTGTTTCCCAACCCGATGGATGTAACTTGGAGATCAAAACAGCATGACCAAGAAGCCAACAGAAACTTACTTAGAGCTCCTCTGATTCCTTTCTCTTATACTGGCTGTCCGAGAATGGCAGGAACATTACTCGCTTGTTTCTCAGCATGGCTAGGAAGCCATTAATCTGAAAAGACAGATGGTGAGGGGACAGTTTGGGGATGCCGGAGCATCTCAGTGCCTCATTGGGTACATTTGTGGCCTGATAGCTTAATTAGCTCTCAGGAGGATTCCAAGACCCACCTTCCTTCCTGTCTGTCTAGTCACAAGTAAATGCTATTAAGCTACATACAGTGGCAACATAAAACAGAAGGGGGTCTGCTACTGCTACTTTCCTTGGAGAACATATCACTACTTTTCATTTCTTTCTCTTTTTTCTCTTTCTCTCTTTCCTTCCTTCCTTTCTCCTTCCGTCCTCCCTCCCTCTTTCTTTCTTTCTTTCTTTCTTTCTTTCTTTCTTTCTTTCTTTCTTTCTTTCTTTCTTTCGTGTTTTTGAAACAGGGACTCCCTATAGCCCCAGATGGTTTGGAACTTGCTATGTAGACCAGACTGGCCTCAGTCTCACAGATATCCACCTGCCTTTGCCTCTCAAGTGCTGGGATTAAAGGTGTCACCAATCACCCTTGGCAAGAACATATCACCATTTAAAAAAAAATCACATCAACTAGTCTTTTTAGAAGAGTTTTGGGATGAAGAGTCTATAGGGATGGAAACACAGAATATGGGAATCTGTCACAAGGAATGAGCTTTGTGAGACATAACCTAATCTGTTCCCTTAAACACAAAGACAAGTTTGGGAAATGTCAAGCTGTCTTTAGGAAGGGACATGAAATCAAAAGGGGTGGGGGGGAAAGCAGAGATGTGTGGGAACTCAAGTGTGAGCACACCGAGGCTACCCAGGTTCTTCCCCATTTGTGGTAAATGGAAACGTTTGAGAAACCAGTGTTCTTCCACTTCCTGATCTGCTACATTTCAGTGCTACCTTAAAGGAAGTTTCCTTCTTGAGAGTTATTCCAACTGAGAGAAGCTTGGTGCCTTGTGTGGGAAATAGGTGAGATAACAAGAAAGGGAAAAGGCAGCAGGCAGACAATGGTGGCCCTACAGGACACACAGGGAAACCAATAACAGGAAGACCTGTGTACGCATCCTATAGCGGTTAGTGGATTCTTGAACACAGCAAACTTTTCTGACAGTGCATTTGAGCCATTGCTTTTCCTAGAATATTTTTTCCTAGATTTTTACAAAGATACCTTCCCAATCTCTGCCTGCTTCCCAGTCTTCTCTTTCAGAATACCATTTCTTTCATAATATAAATCAACTATGTGACTTTTTAAAGATTTTGGTAATTTAATAAGCACTTGTTGAGCACTTATTTTATTTCAGGCACTATACTAAGCCTTTGGGATAATGATGAACAAGCAGATGAGAGGCTCCTGTCCTTTGAGCTTCCAGTTCAGTAGAGATGGCAGCATGCCACAATCAGGTAAGACTGACCTAGAGCCAATGCTGTGCCCCGCCTTGCATGCAGAGCAGAGTAGTTCACTTACCCCCAGTCCAAGATGACACACCAATCAAGTGATGTAGGGCAGTCAACAGCCCTCACAGGCAGCTGAGGAAATGGTGGTATGAGGATTCAGGTCACTCTGCTTGCTCATGATTTCTTGGTGCTCCTTGTTTGTGACCCATTTTGTAGAATAGAAGCTCCACGACATCAGGGAACCTCAGAACCTCCTTGCCTATTGTATCATTTGTATCATCAGCATCTGGTACATAGGTGATGCTTAGAAATGTTCACATGGGATGGCTAGGTTGTAGCTCAGTGATTGAACACTAAACTAGTATAAGACTCTGAATTGCATTCCCAGCACATCAAAAATGCATTAAAAATTAAACCTTTACAGAATGAATGAAAGGAAATCATACTTTAAAAATACTCATTAGAAACACGCTGAGCTATTTCTAAACAAAAGGCTGTGCATCTAAGAAAATGCTGTTTCTATTCATGCTGGCTATGTTGTAGCAGAATCATCCTAACTTTGCCTCTGATTTTGATTCTATTCTTCCAACAGAGTGAGATGCATCCTATTGTTCAGCTATGTTTGACCATTGTATCCTCTGTAGTTAATACTGAAAGTAAAGCTTAAATTCCTCCCTTATTCCAGCCTCCTGTCTACCTGTTTATTGATGCTGCTGTGTTTTGTCTCCAGGAAGCTAACCCAAGTTCCTGAAATGAAAACCACCTCCCTTCAACTTGGCTTTCAGCTGAGTGACTCAGGGACTGACTCCCACACCCTGGCATCAGAACTCAGAAGCCAGGAGTTTGGAAGAGACTTTATTTTGGTATCTAAGTGAGAAGAAAACACCTGGCCCAACTTGTCAGCCTTCAGGAGGAAACCAGAGAGAAGTAATAACAATAAAAGATGGTATCCTGGGTGAAGGTGATTCTGTTTATAAGCAGGTGTTCTGTGCAAGCTGTGCCTTGCGGTGTGGGTCTGCTGGCTCATTCTTAGCCCCAGTGGAAGCAACTCTCTGTTGTCAGTGGACTCTTGTATCTTGATGCTGCTTTGGGAATGGCTGAGAAGTATTATGACTCCAAGTCAGCAGATTAATGGAATCTACACATGGTTAAGCAAAATCAGGAAGGGGTTGAAAAATTGTTTGGGAATGAAACCAACTAAACAAGAAGGAAAAAGAAAATTCTCAGTAATTAGCATGCTTATAAAAAGTTTCTTAGCAAGGGGATAGACAATGTTATTACTGATAAAAAAAAAGATACTAACAGCATTATTATCATCAGGCAGTAGACTGAGCCTTCTATGTATCAGATAACTGTTTATTACAATAATTACATCATAAGGTTCCTGATTTATAGTGAATAAGACTATAAATCCATTCATCTGACTAAAGAAAATTTGTTAATGTCTTAATTTTATTTTTTATTTTTTGAGCATTTTCATACATAAGTACAGTATTCTACTGAAACTATTTTAGTGTTGCTCATGTGTCTGTGTGTTTAGGGCTGACCACTTGGGATTGAAAAACCTATCAGGGAGCTCATCCCTGGAGAACACTGATTCTCTCTCTCTCTCTCTCTCTCTCTCTCTCTGTTACTCTCTCTCTGTCTCTCTCTCTCAGCAGCCATTAAATCGTTGTAGCTCTTCATCTAGAGATGGGAACTTCTGAAAATTTCCCCCACCCATGTTGGCATGTCAACTGGTGTTGTCAATATTCATGTCTTTTTAGGCATCCATATCATTGAGATTTTATGGGTGTAGTTTTCCTATCATGTCTAGAAGACACTGTCTATCAGCAGGCATTCTGGTGCTCTGGCTCTTACAATCTTTTTGCCCCCTCTGGTACAATGTTCCCTGAGCAGTAGGTGTGGGGGATTGCATTGTAGACTGACCACCATTCCTGGATGCTTACAACTTAGTGTGCTCAAACAGTTCAAAAGACAGATGAGGAGAAAAGTACAGTGTTCACTCCTTACAACACCTGCTTGGTTTTCCAGGTCATGCCTTCCATAGTCTTATGAAAGTCTGTCGTAGACAGATTCTGCAGTTCTAAATTTCATCTCTGCCTTAAGAATTGGGTCTGGAACTTGATGGCCCTTAAGGGGGTGAAGTCTTTGCAAAATTCCTTCTCAGGCAAGAAAAGAAAGAAACACTTGATTTTGAAAGACACAGCATCCCTTCATCCTGGGCTTTGCTGTTCTAGACACAGAAGCAGAGGCCCATGGCCATGCCAGGGAATGAATTTCAAGGTTAGCAAGATAACAGGATTTTCCATGTGAAGACCTGAACTCAAGAGGAGGGGAAAAAAGACAGGATTTTTAAAATTAATTAATTAATTAATCAATTAATTAATTAATTTTAGCCCAGGCGATGGCTGAAGTATGACACCTGAGAGTCTTGCTAGTATGTCTCCATGGGAGACAGAGTGGCCCTGGAGTAAGTGAAGAGCCCTAGGAGGTTTATTGAAGCCAGATCAGTTAGAGACAGGAATCTGGTTTCCAGTCACTACAAAGAGGTGTCCCAAACTCTCACATCAAGGAAGGCCCCATGAAGGAGGTAGCCCAGTTTCCTGCTGCAGGAAGGAGTCCTTGGTGCAATCCCTTCATTCTTCATGGAAGTTTGAAAGAAGAAAGGCGCAATGGTAAGACTTTACTTTTCTCTAAAGGAAAAAGATGAGCATGAACACATCTGATCTGCAAGGTACTCACCAGGCAAGTGGCCTTTCTGCCTCTGAACACAAGTGAGGATATGAATTGAGCCTTCCTGCTTTCTGTGGGCCTTTCCCAATGTCTGCTCCCTTCCTCACCCTCTTCCTTTCCTTCTGTCTCATTCTTCTTCCCCTTATTTCATCATTCCCTCACTCTCCATGCTTCCCGCCCTCCCACCCTTCTGCCTGTCCTTATTCAGAAAAAATTCAGCCAGCTACCATGATGAATATATTTCTCGATGAACTATTATATTATCAGAACATGTGAACCAGTCTGGAGAGAGAGAGAGAGAGAGAGAGAGAGAGAGAGAGAGAGAGAGAAGGAGGGAGGGAGGGAGAGAGAGTTGCAAGGAGGAGTCATAATAAGGCTAGCACATCAGATCCATTACAGGGAGTTCACCTTCTCCAGCAAGGCTGGCCTATCAGCACCGAGTTCTCCTAAGCTGCTTGTGTAAAGCAATGTTGCCACAAGACAGTGTAGGCATCACTAGAACAGAGCGCAAAGCGGGGACACACCCACCACACCGCCAAGACCAGAGATATGTTGTCTTGCTGTTCATGACATGCGCATGCTCCAGAAAAAAAAAAAAAAGCCAGAATGTTTTGAGGAGGAACAATCACGACATTGACTTTAGAAGATCTCCTGATAGAAGGGACAGAATTCTTTCCTCTTCAATTCTAGGATTTTTCAGGTTCTACGGCGTGGAGACGAATATGAAGTTGCTTGTGGGCTTCCGAGCAGGATTAGAATAAACCAGTTCTCTGCTAAATTCTGCAAGAACTCTTTGCTTTCTTTATGGAAGCCGACACGTAATTGAATGCCAGGATTTATTTGGGTCTGAACCAGTCATCTTGAAAAGATTCAGGTGCTGAATTTTGGAGAAATAATGCCCTGACACTCACCATGGGACTTAGTGCTTCAAGAAAGGCGATATTCTCTTGGAGCTTGCGATTCCAGGCGGAGCAGAGCTGCCGAGTGACTGCTGATTTCCTAGCCATTCTTAAATTAAGGCTCTGCAATCTGTTACATAAATCTCTATTTTCTTATTTTAGGTTCAGCCAGAATTTTGCTAGTGAATAAATCAGACATCCCAGATGTCATTTCTCCCTGACTAGATATAAATCACAACCAAAAGGCTCGTTAGGTTTGCCAAAATTGCTTCACATGTCAACAAAATCTAACGTTACTGCCCCAGAATTCATCCCTCCCCACCCCCTGTCCCTAGCCAAGGAAGAGAGAGATTCTCTGTAGGACATCAGAGTATTCCTGCCAAGTCTCCTGCTGAGCAGTGAGCAGTGACCTCCCCTCAAGAGTAATGGGCTGTGGACTGACAGGGAGCATCCCTAGCTCAGAGGCAGGGAAGAGCTTACAGTGAGCTGCTTCTCTTCTCCCAGGAGGAGCCTTACCTGAGCAGTGCTGTTGGCCAAGTGCTTCACAAGACTGGAAGTGGGAATGGAGTTTGTCATTAGTGACCTCTTTCTGCGGTGGTAGGGAAGGCTGCTGCTGGAAGACGGAGGCCCAAGTCTCAGGAGCTTCATTTACACATTCATTTCTTACTCTGTCATCTGTGTGATCTGCTTCTCTCCCTCCCTCAGATGACTAGTGGCCCTGCCATCTCCTAGCTCCTCTTGAGAGCTGCCCTAAATTCTGGGTAGCTGGGTAGCCCAGAAAAGATGCAGAGTCTTTGTAAATTTGCTAAGGGAGGTTTATGGGTGAGACCTGGGAAGGCCTAGCACTGATTCCTCACACATGCCATCCTCCCTGACCCCCCCTCACCCCCAGGACTTAGTCTCATGGCTGCTCCTTACTACCAGGCACATGGACATGCAGCACTGCTTATTTCTGAGCTCAGGAGAAGGAATGAATCTCTGAGTATCTGACCAATTCTGCCCTGGAGGCCAGTCTCCTTCCCTTCTTCCCTCCCAGAGTTCACTCAGCTCAGGGTGCTTTGGCAGGACTATTATTTCCTGCTCTACTTCATGAATACTTCAATGGTTGGGGCCAGGACTTTCATACTCTAGCTCCAGGGAATCTGATGCCCTCTTCCGGCCTCCACAGGCACCTGCACTTTTGTGCTGCACCTACAGATATGCAGGCACACGCAAACACATAAATAAAAAAAGATTTTTAGGAATGAATAAAATATGGTTAACATATCATATTATTCTCCAAAGAAAGACTGAAAATCTTCTGATGTGGCAATGAAATATTTCCACATGGACTTAGCCAATATTTTTCACAGTCACATATATGTGGAAAAAGCAGTATGTCATCTAACAAAAAAGAAAGATGTACAGTTGATGATGAATAATACACAGTAAGATTTTAGGTTCAAATTTCCTACCTTAAAATGACTTTTCTAATTAGTGAAATATGCATTCCCGTCTTTACCTAACATTCATGATGGAAGACACGTGATTGTGCCTCAAATACACCAAATTTAAATTTTACAGAGGAAGAATGTTCCCCCATATTTATCTCAAATCCTTGCTTCAGTCACTTCAGTTCCTGAGGGGAGATGGGGAAGGTACCTTTCCTGTGGGTTATACGCTCTGATTATTTGAGTTTCTCATTAACAGAACTTTATTTAGGGCATTACATAAGATATAAGTAATTCTTTAAGATTGGGCATCTGATCAATGTTTTCTCCCTCATAAAAATTTTAGTCAACAAATTAATGCATTAGTAAAAGACTATCAAAGAAGACAGAAGAAATTAAGGAAAGATGAACACATACATTAGAGAAACATCGGCTTCAAGCACAAAATAAGATTGTACGAAACTATAATCAGATAATTCCTTCTTAGGATACATTCTTTTTTTCTTTCCTTTTACCTTATTATAAAAATGTTTCCCTTATGACTGTAGCAGTTATGTAAAGGAGAATGATAATTTTTTTATTTCTACTTTTTAAGGGATAATTCATTTTGCTTTCCTCGCTTGTGAGACTAAAGCCATTTTTCTGTTGAATTTTAGAAATCTTGAAAAAAATTGAAAATAATTTATAAATCTTAAAAAAATATATTTACCAGTAAGCCTAAACTAACAAGGTTGTAATCTTCTTTCCTATGCTGATTGCTGTATGTGTGTAGAAAATTTCGTTCTTTGACATTGATTTCTCTCTAGATTTTAAGCATTGGTAGGGACAGTCTGTAGTTTATTCATCACTTTATATTTTCAGTATCTAAAATGATAGCTGACATATATATGTATGGTGTTCTCGTTAAGTATTTGTTGGAGGCTTGGATAGATGAATTAAATCAAATGGTCTTCAGTGCCTCTTAGGCATAAAAAGCATTGTGTTATAATGTCTGGTGTTCTAGTTTGCTATTACGTTGCTGTGATAAAATATTCTGACAAAAAACAACTTGGGGAGAAAAAGTTTTATTTCAGCTTACCCTTCCAGGTCACAGTTGTCACTGAGGGAAGTCAAGGCAGAACCCAAGTAGGAAGTGAAGCAGAAATCATGGATGAATGTTGCTTACTGACTTCCTCATTAGCTCCTGCTCAGCTAGCTTTCTTATGCAGCCTAGGCCCTCCTACCTAGGAATGGCTCTGCTCACAGTGGGCTAGACTCTCTTACATCAATCATCAATCAAGACAGTCTCCCACAGGAATGGAAGGAAATCCATTCCTCATCCATGGATTGAGGAAATCCTTCAATTGAGGGTCCCTTTTCCCAGGTGACTCTAGGTTGTGCAAAGTTGACAATGAAAATTAACCAGGTCCACACCTGTAGATACATCTGATAGTTTTATAAAACTACATTGATGCGGTATAAAAATTTAAACAAAATCTCATTCATTCATAAACATGTTTTGTGTGTAAGTACTAATCTGGACACTGAGAGTAGTAAGGATTTATAAAACAGGGTCTCTGTTAAGACTGAATATTTTAAAAGCCTGCTAAAATTTAGGCAGCCTAAACAGTGGCAAACTGTGGGATTAAAAAGTTGGGGGATCTTGTTAGGTGTTCCTCAAGGATACTATTTTATGAGGTCATGACTTTTGTTCTTATAGGTCTTGAAAAGCAAGGGCCCCTCATAGATCTTGACAACTGCTTATGGGCAGAAATGATATATTTTACTGTACGCAACTCGAAATGAACAAATACGTAGATCAATTGAGTTTCACTGCTATCAACATACTAACCAGAAGAGATTTAAAGTTGTAACAATCCAGTTAGTCTCCCATGGACAGCAAAGAAGAAATGGCTTGTCTGGTGTGTGTCCTCTGCTGGGTCTCCCCAGGAGCTTTATGAAGGGTTACTGTGGGATTCTATAGCCTGAAAATGAGAAGTGTGGCTGTTCATATGGACTTTCCTCCTGGAGGATCTACAAAATTAATTTCCTCGAACTTGAGTAAAAACAAAGTACATCTAATTTACATTGTACAATCCACTAAAAATGAAATTACAGAAAAAAAGGTACAGGGAACACATTTTCCAAGTGGACTGAATTTTGAGTGTTTGTCTTATATTATTAGAAGAAAGTAATACCTTCGTCCATCCCTGTAATGTATCATAATAAATATGATAAGGGGTGTGATATGGCAACTAAATTTTATTGTGCCTTCTTCCCAGTAGTAAGATTCTAAATAAATAACTGTTAGATACAGGGTAGACTTAAGTATTATATGGAAAACAAGAAGACCCTTGCAATAACATAATGAAAAAAGTATTTTTAAACTAAAATTGAAAAACTAAATTTTTAAACTAAATTGAAAAATGAGTCAAACTTGATCCTGTCAAATCTGAAACTGAAATTTTCAAACTTGATCCTGTCAAATCTGGGTCTCTTGAGAAGTGAAATTTTTTTTTGCACATAGCACAGATGTGTGCTGATAGTCTCAGAAGAGGAAAAATCATGGGGAAAAACAGGCAGGAATTGGTTATATAATCCTCAGAGTAATCAGACGAGCCATTGCAAATTTTTATAAAAAACAAAGCTTAATAAAAATTGATGATTTAGATAAAGATCTCTTCTTTAAAAAAATATTTAATTATTTTTATTTTATGTGTATGCATGTTTTGGACATGTACAAAGTACATGCAATGCCACCCGCAGAGCTCAGAAGAGTGTCAGATCCCTTCGACCTAGAGTTACAGACCATTGTTAGCCTCCATGTGGTTGCTGGTGATAGAGTAGCAAAAAGCCCCATAAATCAAGACTATAAAATCTCTAGTTCGTCTGTTGGAATACTCACCTTTCCAGTTTCACTGGTCAATCATTTGGACATAGGATCACCCGTAGGAAGACATGTTCACATTTTGTCATGCTAAATAGATAGGCAGAATACCTAGTGTATTAATGAGATACTGAACTTTTCCTACCTGAAATCTTGCTTCCTAGTGCCGTGTATGAGTATATTGTCTGCATCTAAGTATACCCATGTTCTCAATGCCTGTGGAGGTCAGGAGAGGGTGTCAGATACCTCTGGAACTGGAGTTACGGATAGTTGTTAGCCACCACATGGTTGCAGGGAATTGGGAATAGAACTCTGGTCTTCTGCAAGAACAACCATTGTTCACAACAGCTGAGCCATCTCTCTAGTTCTTAAAGTGTCTCTTCTGAAAAAAGATACCAATTAGGGGAGCTGGAGAGATGAGTCAGCAGTTAAGAGCTCTGGCTGCTCTTATAGAGGACCCAGATTCAGTTCCCAGCACCCCATGGTGACTAACAACCATTAGTTGTTAATTCTAGGGGTTGTGATGCCTTTTTCTGGCCTCCACGTGGGTATGCTTACATGCAGCCTAAACACTCATACACAGAACAAGAAATTAAAGAAAAGAAAGGAAAAAAATTGCATCAATAAAGAAGGCAGGTGTCAATATTTCAAGAGGAAGTAGAGAAAAGAGGAAAGAACCAATCTTGGCAGTTTCTCATTTTCATGAAACCTGGAAAAATCTTGCTATTTTTCTTCATTTGAAGATGTCTAAAGAGTGTAAACTCTTAGGGACCTGAAACTGATCCAACATGCAGGCATTCTTATATCCAATATAGATTATAACAACAAGTGCGGAGCATTATTAGATAATTCATGGACTGGAGAAATGTCTCAGCAGGTAAGAACATTGGCTGTTCTTGCAGAGGACCTGGATTCAAATCCCAGTATCCACATGACTGCTAACAACGGTCTGAAACTCCAGTTCCAGGGGATCCTATGCCCGCATCTGTCCTCCATGGGTATTGCATGACACGGGCGCACTTACATACATACAGGCAATACACACATACACATAAAATAAAAATAAACAAATTTAAAAAGATAATTCATAAGAGAAAAAGAAAGCCATTGTCTGTTTCCATGTGGGTAACCCTGCACAGGAGTTACAGGAACCCGGGATCATTCTGTCTTCTTGTTCTGTAATCCTCACCATTTGACCTCTGTCTTGTTTGTTCTTACTTCAGTCAGCATGATATTCTGCACTGAAAATTGTACTACCACTCTATCTCAGCTGCCTATTGGCTGGTACCTAGTCACATGGCCACACTTAGCTATAAGAAGGCTGGGCGGGGAGTTGTAGTCTTTGACTAGATGTCTAGGGCTCACATAAAACTCAGGAGAATGCAGCAGAAAGAAGGTACCAGAAACAGCTAAATAGATCTGCCACTGGGCTTGAGAGTGGAATGTGAGCAGAGCCTTGACACTCAGAGGATGTAGACTGGGCACAGAGACAGGGGTACATGAATGGAGCAGTGACAGGTAAGTAGAAAGTGAACTGTGGTCAATAAACATTGATGATGGACAAGGTGCAAAATTAGTAGTCACTGAGAGTTGACCTAAGGCCAGATGCTATCCTGGGTGATCTGTGTGGACTAGCTCATTTATCCATAAAATAATGTTGGTCTCTATCTCAGTTGAAAAACAAACCACAAAACAAGGCTCAGAGCATTTTTCACCTTTAAATTAAAAAAAAATTAAAATATTTCATTTATTATTTTTATTTTATGTAAATGAGTGTATTGCCTGCCTGTGTGTAAGTGCACCCCCCCATGTCAAGCAATACCCACGGAAGCCAGAAGAGGGTGTCAGATCCCCTGGAACTGGAGTTACGGACAGTTGTGAGTCACTATGTGGGTGCTGGGGATTGAACCCAGTTCCTTGGCAAGAACAGTCAGTGCTCTTAATCACTGAGCTGTCTCTCCAGGCCCACATTTTCTCCTTTTAAAAAATTAATTCTTTGAGTGTTTTAAGCAATGCATTTGATCATATCACACCCTTTTCCAACTCCTCCTAGATCTACAAGTGTGGAGCCATCCTAGAGCATGACTGACCTACCAGGGGCCATGCCTTAGAGAAAACAAACTCTTCCTCTCCCAGCAGCTGTCATATGCCAATAGCCCAATAGTTAGGGGTGGGCTAAAAATGCACTCAGTGGCATGCACCAAATGGCTCTCAGTGTTGGAAAACAAACTCAAGATGAAAAGCTGTTTAAACATGAGGCTAGCCTTGAGTCCATATGAAGGTGTAACAGAAATGTCTCCTGACACTGCTTATGCCACAGGATCTCTTCAGATGTACCTTTATAATCCTGTAGGACAGCAACCAATTTGGCCTTCCAATGAAATGTTTTTGAAAGTCAGTTTCCACTATTCATCATGCATTTCGGCCTAGGATTCCAGTCTTCCCTTCTGTTCATTCATATTCCTAATCAGTATTTGGTCTGTGTGGAGGTTTTCTTAGCTGCAGTAAACAATCCATTAATCCTAAGGCAGGGCCACTTATAAATAGTGAAGCAGCTGTCACTTCCAGAGGGATGGGGAAGGAGATGGGTCCTTTCCCTACCTTAATTTGCTCAGCAGATTCAGCCATGGTAGGCCTGGAACTTGCCTCTCCCAGGGTTTCCTGTTTCACCTGGCCTCCATTCGCCTCTGCTATGCCCAGAAAAGTCACAAAGTATTTGTGTACGTTTCTGCAGGTGGTTCTGAACAGTTACCATAGAACTCTGCACATACCACCAGCCATTTAATTCATTAAATTCAACACTTCGATGATACCTGGCAGAGTCTAGAAATCTGAGTAAAACCCAATAATGAGCACATAAATCTTACAAATCATAGAAGAGTCCAATAAAAACAACATTAAAGAGACAACATAAGAGCCTAAAGAGGTGGAAGATTATAACGTAATCTCCATTGAAGAAGCAGTTTATCACTCCACTTTGATTAATAGAAATTTGTATGTGTAATTTATATGAAGGAATCATACTGTTTTCCATTGTGAGGGAGAAAGAAAAAATTCCTATGTTATAGCAAGTCTATTTAATGAGAATACATTCTTCAGGGAGCATGAGCTGAGATGGGAGACAAGAACCTGCCAGACTCTCAGGACCCTTAAGTCTCCTGTGCAGTGGAGAGGTTCAGTAACAGACCCAAGGATATTCAGACTTGATTTCAGGTATATTAAAAAGCTAACACATTAAATTGGCTATGAAATGACTCTACAGTCTAACCCCTACACCAGAAGTCACTCCAGTTTCTGGGCATTTGACAAGCATAGATGAAGAATCACAGGTTCCTGAGGGAGGAATGACCTGAACGAATACCCAGCTGGAGAGAAGTGGAATACCGAAGCCCGCAGTGAGCACAGGGTAGGGTGGGAAAGGAACTTTCTGAAGTGAATTGAAAGCTGCAAACTCATACATCTGGAAACCAGTTCCTCTAGGTCACTCAGGATTAACCAAACCCGGGGTTCATTTTACTTTCACAGACCTGAAATTACAAGGAGAAAGACTATGAAATAGGAACTGATGGCTGCAGATGCCTCTAACCCCTGCCACGTGTCATGTTCCACATGTTTTATTTTCCTAGTATTTCTGGAAGGACGTGAAATGGAAGGTGTATGGTCATGAATCTTGCCACATGCTGATACAAAGGAGGTTTGTGAACACGATCCCTTTGGACTTAATTTTCTCTTTCCTATGAATATGGCCCCAGAGGCCAGGCAGTGTGAAGCAGGGGTGCTCCTGCCTAGAGAAGGCCCTGATAGGCCATTGCACGAAGCTGTGAAGGTGAAGCCTGTTTGGCAACGGAGACCCCAAAAAGTTTGTGATGCCAGAGCTGTGAGGCATCTGCCAAGAAGACCTGCACACAGGGAGTGGTACCAGCACAAGAGAGAGATGTGTGTTGCATACAGCAAAGCTAGAGAGGCTGAGCCATCTAAGCCCTTTGGAAGCAAAGCCCCAGAAGTTGGACATGGAGCTCCTGGATTTGGTGTTTGCCCTGCTGGTTTTTGGTCTTGTTTTGGTCCAGTATTTCCTTATTATGCCTCCATTCCTCCCTTTTGGAATGGTAATGTGTATTCAGTTCCACTGTATGTTGGGAGTATGTAACTTGTCTTTTGATTTTATAGAGGCTTACAGTTACGATATTTTGCTGTCTCAGAAGAGATTTTGGACTGTGGACTTTGGATAGTAGTGATATTGATAATGACTATGGGGACTGTATTAGTCACTTTTCTGTTGCTGTGATAGAAACACTGACCCAAGCAATTTATAGGAGGAAGAGTTTATTTGAGCTTACGGTTCCAGGGGAATTACAGTCCATCATGGCAGGGAGGCATGGTGGCTGGAGGTGGCTGGAGCAGGAGCAGCAGAAGTGAAGCTCTCACATCATCACACAGGCACAGGAAGCAAGAGAGCGACTGGAGATCTGGCAAGGCTTAAGAACTCTCTAAGCCCACCCCCAGTGACGTGCTTCCTCCAGGATAGCCACACCTTCTAAAACCTCCCAAAACAGCACCATCATCTGGGGGCAAAATGTTCAAACACTTGGAGCCTATGGGGGACATTTTCATTCAAACCACCACATTCTACCCCCTGATCCCCATAGGCTCATGACCATATAAAATCCAAAATGCATTTAGTACAACTTTAAATGTCCCTGTGGTGGTGTGAATGAAAATGTCTCCCATAGGCTCCAAGTGTTTGGATATTTTGTCCTCAGATGATAGCACTGTTTTGGGAGATTTTAGAAGGTGTGGCTATCCTGGAAGAAGCACGTCACTGGGGGTGGGCTTAGAGAGTTCTTAAGCCTTTCCAGATCTCCAGTTGCTCTCTTGCTTCCTGTGCCTGTGTGATGATGTGAGAGCTTAGCTTCTGCTGCTCCTGCTCCAGCCACCTCCAGCCACCATGCCTCCCTGCCATGACAGACTGTAATTCCCCTAGAACCGTAAACTCAAATAAACTTTTCCTTCTATAAATTGCTTGGGTCAGTGTTTCTATCATAGCAACAGAAAAGTCACTAATACATATGGTGACCCATCCAAAGCTAATTTTAAAAATAAAATGAGGCAGGGTTAGAGAGAAGGCTCAGTGGTTAAGAGCACTGGCTGCTCTTACAGAGGACCCAGGTTTGGTTCCCAGCACCCACATGGTGGTTAACAGCCATCTCAGGTCCAGTTCCAGGTGATTTGATGCCCTTTTCTGACATTACACCACATGTATATGCTTACATGCATACAGGCTATACACTCATACACATAAAATAAAAATAACAAATAAAAATATTTTTATTTATTTAAAAATATTTCGAGTTTTTGTGTATTTCATATAACATATCTAATCAAATTCAGACCCGCCATTCATGCCCCCTATTGCCCCCCCCCAGTTTCATGCATTCTGTTATATATGTTAAGTCTTATCTGGTCAAGCATTTGTACTCAGATGCCCCTCAGTCCAAGTTCATGCACTTGAGTCTCCTTAGCCTATCTAGAGTCACTCCCTTAAAGAATAGCTACCCTCCCTCACCCAGCAGTAATCAGTTGCTAATAGTTCTTTGGCTAGGGTTGAGGCCTGCTGCCTATTTCCCTAGCTCTATGCTGGATTTTTGTCTGACTGAGTCAGCATGGGTCTTGTGCATGCTGTCACCATTGCTGCAAGTTCATATGAGCAAGTTCCCAGTGGCTTGAAAACCTGTTTCCTTATGTTTATGCACCAACCTTGACTCTTCTGATCTTTCCTACCCCTCTTTTGCAGAGGTTCCTGAACCATGGGTGGGTGTGGTTTAATATAGGAGTCCTATCCAGGGATACATACTCTGCAGTCTCTTATTCTCTAAAACTTAGCCAGTTGTGGCCTTCTGTGTGCATTGCACTCTGTTGTATGAGAAAGCTTCACTGGCGAGAGTTGAGGGACGTGTTAGTGTTCTCTCTACCCCCTGTTCCTCTATGTTCCATGAACCTTAGGTGTAGAGGTTCTACTGTTAGATGTATCACTTAGGGCTGGGCATCTCTCAGAAACATAGTCTCTGTGTGTGACCAGTTGTGGAACTCTGTAATAGCTCTATCTGTTGCAAAAAGAAGCTTCTTTTATGAGTGGTGTGTGGTATACTTGTCTGTAAATATAAGGATTCATATTTAGCATAATGTAAGAAAATTCATTTGTCTAGAGATATGCCAGAGGTAGGGTCTTCTCTAGAATCTATGATCTCTCCAGTCATATGTATTTGGTTATATTTACAGTGCCACTCATGAGTTCCCTCTCATTGAGAGGGCTTTAAGTCCAATTAGGTAGCTGTTGATTACCCCCAGATAAAAGTGTTATTGCTGCACCAATAGAGATTTTCTGCTGTGCAAACCCTTGTGGTTATTAGGCTTTGGAGCTGGGTTGGACCATTGATTGATTTTCTCCCTTAGCAGCTTGGTTCTAGCACCATTGCTCTAAGCCCCGTGTCTGAAATATGTCCTCTCTTCAAGTTCTGGGATATCAAGGGCTGTGGCAATAGCCTGCGTTATTTTGGGAGTCTCTTGGACTACCCTGACTAACCACTAGAAGGGAGGTTTCTTTTGTGTGGCACTGTTCCTTGTTATATAACCTTCAGGTATATGCATGCACTTATGTTCAGATATTGTATATATATTTTCCAGGGGGTTTTTGAGTTAATACAGGTCTTTCTGGATTTTTATGCCACCCAATCTTTATTTATCTCTCCTTTCTCTCTCTGCGTCTAACCTCCCTCCTCCTTCCCCAGTTTAAGTGCCCCTATTTTCTCCTTGAAAATACCTGTCTCCTATTATTCCCCCCTCTCTTGAGTTCCTTCTTCTCCTTTACCCCTATGGTTCCTTTTATGTTGTTCTCTCCTCCCTTCCCAATTGAGTACCCCATTTGCTCCATTTCCCTCTTGGTAACATCTGTTTCATATTTGCCCTCTCTTTTAGACTCTTTCCCTTTATCTCTGTGTTTCTTTTCCATTTTCCTGGCTCCTGGAGTTACTTCAGGATATGTATTCACAAACAACGATTTGCTGCTAAGATCGACAAATGAGGGAGAACATACATTGCTTCCTTTTTGACTCTGTGTTACTTCACTTAGTATAAGAGTTTCTAGTTCCATTCATTTACCTGAAAATTTCATAATTTCATCTTTTGTTACCACTGAGTAGAACTCCATTGTGTAAGTGTACCACATTTTCATTATCCATTTGTCAGTTGAGGAACACTTAGGTTGTTTCCATGCCTTAGCTATTGTGAAAAGAACAGCAACAAACATGGATGCACAGGTATCTCTACAGTAGGATGAGTCCTTTGGGTATATGCCAAGAAGTGGTATAACCGAATCATACGGTAGATTCATTTTTAGTTTTTTAAGAGTTCTCCATACTACTTTCCATAGTGGTTTCAGGAGTTTGCATTCCTAACAGCAGTGAATGAGGGTTCCCATTTCTCTATATCCTCACCAGCATTTGGTGTCTTTTGTTCTTTTGATCTTAGCCAGTCTGACTGGGGCAAAATGAAATATTAAATTTGCATTTCTCTAATTACTAATGATGTTGAACACTTTAAAGGTGTGTTTTAGTCATTTTCATTTATTCCTTTGAGAACTCTCTGTTCAGGTCCTTGGCCCATCTTTTTTTATTGGGTTATTTTCTTGTTTCTGTGTTTTTTGAGTTTTTTTTTTTTTTTTTTTTTTGTATATTCTGGCTTTTAATCCTCTGTCAGAAGTATAGCAGATGAAGACTTTCTCCCACTCAGTGGGTTTTCTCTTTACTTCCTTGGTTGTTTCTTTTGCCGTACAGAAATTTTTAAGTGTAATGAGGTTCCACTAGTTGATTTTTTTACCTTAATTCCCAAGCAACTGATGTCTAATTTAGAAAGTTCTTTCCTACACCTATATCTTCTAGGGTACTGCCTATGTTTTTTTCTAGAGGTTTCACAGATTCAGGTTTCATATTGAGGGATTTGATCCATTTGGAATTGACTTTTGTGCAGGGTGAAAGATAAGGGTCCAGCTTCATTCTTCTACAGGTGGAGATCCAGTTTTGCCAGTAACATTTGTTGGAGATGCTGTGTTTCCTTGAGTGTGTGTTCTTGGCACCTTTGTCAAATATCAGCTGACTGAAATTACGTACACTCATGTTTGGGTCTTCTATTGTGTTCTATTGATCTACATATCTGATTTTGTGCTAGTACCATGCTGTTTTTACGACTATACCTCTGTAACATAATTTGAGATCTTACTAGATACTTGGTAATCCCCCTGTATTACTCTGTCTAAGATTGCTTTGGCTATCCAGAGTCTTTTGTGATTCCATATGAATTTTAGGATTTTTTTTTCTAGCTCTGTGGAGAATGTCATGGGGATTTTGATTGGCTTTTCATTGAATCTAAATGTAAAAATCATCATTTTCACAATATTAGTTCTATTGATCCATGAGCACATAGGTCCTTCCATCTTCTGGTGTCTTCCTCTATCTCTTTCTTTAAAGATTTAAAATTTTCATTGTAGAGGTCTTTAATGTCTTTGGTTAGGTTTATTCCTAGATATATATTTTTGAGGCTATTGTAAATGGGAGGGTTTCCGTGTACTCTTTTTCTTATTTTTTGTTATTGGTACGCTGAAAGGCTACTGATTTTTCTAAGTTGATTTTGTAACCTGCCACTTTGCTGAAAGTATTGAACATAGATGCAAAGATTCTGAACAAAATACTTGCAAACTGCATACAGACACACATCAAAGAGATCATCTACTAATAAATCTAACAAATCAAGTAGGCTTTCTTCCAGAGCTGCAGGGATGGTTCAGTATATGTATGCTAGATAGCTTTAGTTGTCAACTTGACACACCTGGGTAGAGGGAACCACATTTGGGGAATTTCCTCCATTGGATTGGCCTGTGGCCACGTCTCTGGGGCATTTTCTTGATTGCTGAGTGATGTGGGAGGGCCCAGTCCACTGTGGGCAGTGTCAGCACTGTATAGGTGGTCCTGTATTATATAAGAAAGCAGACTGAGCACAGACTGAGGGAGCAAGTCAGTAAGCAGTGTTCCTCCTTGTGCTTCAGTTCCTGCCTCCAGGTTCCTGCTCTGAGTTCCTACCTTGGGTACCCTCAGTGATCTGTGACCTGGGAGGTGTAAACCAAATAAACCCTTACCTCCTGGAGTAGGTATTGGTCAGAGTGTTTTGTCATAGAAATTTAGAACAAACTAGAACAATATGTAAGTCAATAAATGTGATAAATCATACAAATGGACTTAAAGACAAAAACCACAGGGTCATCTCCATACATAAAGAAAAGGTCTTTGACAAAATCCAACACATATTCATGTTAAAAGTCGTAAAGGGAATTGGACTGGAGGGAACACATCTCAACATAATTAAAGCTATATACAACAAACCCATAGCCAACATCATTCTAAATGGAGAAAAACAGAAAGAATTTCCATTAAAAGCAGGAAACAGACAAGGCTGTCCACTATTTCCAGTCCTTTTCAGTAGGGTTCTTGAAACTCTTGCTAGAGCAATAAGAGAATAGAAGGAAATTAAAGGAGTACTAATTGGCAAAGAAGAGTCCAAATTATCACTATTTGTAAATGATACGATATTATACACAAGAGAGCCCGAAAATTCCACCAGAAAAATGCTAGAAATAAAAATTAAAAAAATTTTATTATTTTTTAAATTTTATGTGTATGAGTATATTGCCTTCATGTATGTGAGTACACCCATGTCATGCAATGCTGCGGAGGTCAGAAGAGGGCTTTGGATTCCCCTAGAACTGGAGTTAAGGATGGTTTGTAGCCACCATGTGGGTGCTGGTAATTGAACCCAGATCCACTGCAAGAGGAGTCAGTGCTCCTAACTGCTGAACCATCTCTCCAGCCTCAGAAATAGAAATATTTTTAATAATGAGGCACTCACACAAAATAAGAAGGTGAGGGTGGGGGGCCTGGAGAGATGGCTCAGGGGTTAAGAGCGCTGACTGCTCCTGTAGAGGAGCCATGTTTAGTTCCCAGCATGCACATGGTAGTTAACAACCATCTTTAACTCCAGCTCCAGGGGTGCACTTACACACATACAGGCAAAACACTCATACACATAAAGAAAATTGAGGCAGAATAACAAAGTTGAAGCACTAACGCTGAGCAAATGGTTCCTCCTCTCATTTTCCCAACGTGTTTGGGGCCCTGCCAATGGATTTCTTCCAGGCCTTCTCTTCCCTGCCATCCAAAAGAAAAAAAACCAACCACATAAATTTCATTTTATCATGGCAGGAGAGAGTAAAAAGACTAGCTGCTGTGAGTCTCCTTGTTTCTGCAGACCTGCCCTCCTCCCATCTCAACCCCTCAGGGCTCATTTCTGACTGACAAATGACAATTCATAGGTCCTATATCATGGTCTGTGTTCCCCAATAACGCACCAGCATTTCATTTATTTTTTATATTTTATTTACTATTTTTGTATTTTACGTGTATCAATGTATTGTCTGCAGGTATGCAAGTGCACCCACCCATGTTTCGCAATGCCGGAGGAGGTCAGAAGAGAGTCTCAGAACTGGAGGTTGTTAGTTGCCATGTGGGTGCTGCGAATTGAATCTGGGTCCTCTGTAAGGGCAACCAGTGCTCTTAAGTGCTGAGCCATCCCCCCAGCCCCATATAGCAGCGTTTCAGATGAGCCTTCTGCATTCAGCTCTGCTCCAGAAGGTGAGGGTGGTGATTTTAGAGACTATGTCGATTTCTGGAAGGAATTTTAAAATCGAAGAGGCCTTTTTCTTTTTGTGAACGTCAAATTACTCTCTTTTAAGAAGTTACTAAACTATTGTTCCCACAGGCATGGTATCTGATGGAAACATAAATTGATATTTATTGGTGAACAGAAAGCTGTGAAATTCTAAAGCTGAGAAATTTATGGCTCCTCCATACCCACTTCCCCCATGTATTTTGTATCTTTAAACGTTGTTTCGGTTAATTTTCTTTGTCAACGTGGCAGATTTGGAATCAGTTAGGAGACATACTTCTAGGCAGGGCTGTGAGGATGTTACTAGAGGGCTTATCTGGGGAGGGAACACCTACTTAAATTTCACCATCTCAAATGGTGCGGTTAGAGACTGAGTAAAAACTGATGAAAGGAGGAAGCTAGCTGAGCAGCAGCATGTACCTCTCTCTGCTTTCTGACTGTGGATACAACCTGAGGAGCTGCCCGAAGCGCCCGCTGTCCCAGCTGAAACCAAAGTGTTTCTTGCTGCCATACTCCCCCTCTTTGATGGTCTGTACTCTCAAACTATGAACCAGAAATAGTCCTGATAGCCTTAAGTTGCTGGTTTGGATCAGGTATTTAGTTAACAGCACTGAGAAAAGCAATTAATACAAATAATTTCTCAGTAATTATAAAACGGGGCTGAGAGGTTGGAAACACTTGCTCTACAATCACGAGGACAAGAGTCTGAATCCCAACAACCACACAGCAAGCTGGGTGTCCCTAGAGATGCCTCTAACCCCTGCTCTGAGAGGGGCACAGATTAAAGAGCACTTGCTGTCTTCCAGCCTGGCCGAGAAAATGTGAGCCCCAGGTTCAGGGATGAAACTCTGCCCCCCGCCCCAAAATAAGCAGACAGTGATAGAGGGAGACACCTGACACCTCTTCTGGCCTCCATACATGCACCCCTCACTGCCCCCACACTCACACACAAAAAAGTAAAACATTTTTTCTTTTAAAACATTTTATTTTAAAAATATTTTATTCTGTTTTGAAAATTTCATAAAATGTATTTTGTTTCACACCTCTCCCCCAATACCACCTGACTACTTTCACTCCAGACTTCATGTCCTCTATTATTATTATTATTATTAATTATTATTATTATTATTATTATTTTTACAATTAAAGTTACAGTTTTAACAATATACAAAGTGTTACAGTAATTCAGATTTTTTGGCATAATGATTACAGATTTGATAAATACATTTTATATCTCATAATAGCGATGAAGATTATACAAAAGCTATTAAAACAATTATGAGAATAAATTCTATCGTCACCCAAGTATCTAAAGCCATTTTCCCTTGCGTTCCTCCAGAATGATTTGCTCTCATTCCCCACCTCAACCTGAGGAACCCCAAGAAGACACTTGTTTTTTTTTTTTTTTTTTTCATACAAAATAC
>NW_008335281.1:2375476-2426888 GCF_000622305.1 Nannospalax galili
TCTTTGAAATTTTCCTCTTTTTTTTTTCTCTTTTTTTCCTGTTGTTTTTTTGAGACAGAGTCTTTTTATAGCCCCAGCTAGCCCAGAACTCACTATATAGACATGGCTGGCCTTGAACTCACAGAGATCCACCTATCTCTACCTCCCGAGTGCTAGGATTAAAGGCATGCGCCACCACACCCGGCTTCTTCTTTGAAATTTTCATATATGTATACATTTTTGAGACAAGGACTTACTATATAGCAGTTGGCTGGCCTGAAACACACTATGTAGACAAGACTGACATTAAACTCACAGAAGTCTGCCTGCCTCTGCCTTTTAAGTGCTAGAAGTAATGCCATGTGTTTCTATTCCCCACTACTATATAATGTATTTTGACTGTAATCATCCCCAGCCACCTCACTCCAACTTCTTCCTCCCACCGCAGGACCTGACCAGAGGTCAGATGACCCACTTCATGTCCTCTATTATTATTATTATTATTATTATTAATTATTATTTTTAAAGGCTTATTGAGTCTAATTTGTGTTCCCCAAATGCTCTTGGGTGTGAGTTCATCCTCTGGAGTCTGGCCAATCCATCAGGCATCATCACATCCTTAAAGAAAACTGACTCTCCCTCTCTTAGTAGATATCAGTTGCCAATTGCTCCTCAGCTAGGGCTGGGGCCTCTTGCCCACCTCCCCGATCTGTGCTGGGTTTTTGTCTGTCTTGGGCTTGCACACACCTTGTGCATGCTTTCACAAGGGCTGTGAGTTCATATGTGCAACTGGTTTGCATGGATTCCTTGTATTCATCTACCACCTCTGGCTCTTACAATTGTTCCACCTCCTCTTCCATAATGATTTCTGAGCATTGTGAGGATAAATCTTCAAAAAATAATTATAAAACATACACAGGACAAGAGCAGGAAAGAATCAGGAAAAATGATTGAAACAGCTTATAACCTAGTTTCATGAGAATACAGATTTATCATATAGAAGATACCAGACTTTATCTGTTGAAGTCATGCTAGCAGTCTGGAAAAATGATATTTCAAGCCTGCTGACATGAGGGTATTTCTTTAGGAAAAGAAATACATCATAACAACTTCAATGGCAATAACTGATGTATGCTTCATTGCTGGGTTTTAATACAGATCTGATTGCAGCAATGTGCATTGTTCAAGTTTCTAAAACTGGTCAGCCTAACAAACTGAAGTAATTGCAATCAGATGTAGTATAGGAAAGGTCAGCAAGTTATCTGATAAGGGAAGAAAATCTGTGTAGGATTTTAAAAGGCAATCCCGCTGTTAGTGAATATTCCCTTTTCCCGCACCCCCTTTTCTCCTCCCTTCTTTCCTGCCCCTCTGCCTTCCTTCACAAAACTCCATTATTTTCATTCAAGTCATAAAACAGTTCATTAAGTTGATAAGCACTAAATGAACAATGAGACTTTGCCTCTCTGGGAAACAGTCACAGTAGGAAATATATAACCTGATGGAGGAGCAGGAAGTGACAGGGAAAAATGAAAAGATTTCCAGGAGATCTTTGAAGCCTAGAAAATGCTCAAAGACTCTCTAGTCATGTGTTTATGAACAAAAATGAAAGTTCCATTGAACATTTCCAGTCGGTCAGCATTCTTAAGCATGCTGAGTTATCATCCCTAAGACATCTTTCCTTGGGACTTTTCACTTCCCAGAACACTCAGATGAAAATTATCAGATAGAATCAGCTGGGTGTTGAATAGTCCCTTTGCAAGACAACAAAAATAACGTCTAATAGAACCGAAAGCAAATAGGATTCCCTTTTGCATTTTGAAACGTAATGATCGAGAGTGAATATACAGAAAAATGATAGTCTTTGGAGGGATGTGAGAGAATTTACAGAAGAGGTTCGATCTCAATGCTGGCCCTGATATCTATGAACTTTGAGAAAAGTATGTATTGGTTAAGCAAACTTAAGTTATTTTGACTGTTGTTTTATTATCTTTAAAGAAACTAGGTTAGACTTCATAAGTGGTTAAACATATTCCACAGAGTCCTGGAATTCTGTGGAGCAATGTAAGATTGTAAAATACTAAGTAAGAGTCAACATGGGAGCAGCCGTCACAGAGAGAGTCTTCCTGTCTGCACAAATATCTAAACACATCTCCATTTATGTGTTCATGTCTTTAGGTTTCTAGTGAATGGTGGAGCAAATAATCCTTTGCTAAAAATTTAAAAAATGAAATAAAATTTGAAATATTTAGAATGCAATCACCTTTATATTGTTAATTCTCTCCACTCTGATCCCACTTTGCATATATTTAAAAAGTATTCTGAAAACTTTGTTAAGGTCTTCTTTGTGCATAAGATTTAAAAAGCTGTAGAAGCACAGTCTTGTACAATTCAAAGACACCTGAGAGATTTCACCTCTTAAGAAACCAAATCTTAGAGTTGGAGAGATGAGTCAGTGGTTTAAAACAGTGGCTACTCTTGCAGAGGACCTGGATTTGAATCCCAGGACATGGTGGCTAACAACCGTCCTGAACTCCAGTTCCATGGGATCAACATCCTCTTTGACCTCCGTGGCCACTGCACGACATGAGTGCACTTACATACATTCAGGTATAACATGTATACACATAAAATAAAACTAAATAAATTCTCATGTATAGTGAATCAGAGAGAGAACTAAATTAGAATTCAATTCTTCTCTGTTTATTCACTTTTGAATGTCCCATGTCACCAAGGATAGGCTAGTACTTTAATGGTGTTCAGTATATACTTATGGATTTTGCACACAATGGTTGAAAAGAGGCAGGCAGATCTCAAATGCTTGATGATTGTGGGTTTCTTTTTTTATGTATGTGTTTCTCTTCTGTGTTGACATCTTCCTGTTAAAATAAGAATATTTTATGAAATCCATCACTTTTAGGTCATGGAAAATTTATCCAAAGCCTGAACTTTTGTTTTACAAATAATATTGAATACCCTCACTCTGTACTCCTATTGTTTCCTAAATTTCACCCCAAATGCTTCCTTACTGACAAGAGCTGTAGACATGTGTTTATCAATGTCTGTTGATGTGTTTGTGACACAGACCATGAGTTCTCTCAGAGTTTCCATGGACATGTATCATGAGGTATTTTTTCATCTGCATCTTGGTCCTCTATTTTAATTTATAATGCAGGATTTGGGGGAGGGAGAAATATACTACAATGAGAAGAATCACTCTGTTTGTGGTCTATGCCCAAACCAAATACTTATCTTGGAGCTATCAAAAATAAATGTTGAGATATCCTGTTCTCCTTCTAGCCTTAGGCACAGGCTGGCTTTTGCTCTTAGCACCCCAGATCTCTGGACTACCCTCTTAACTCTGTGAGGCAGTAAAGCTTCCAAATCATGCTTTCTCCATCCCCCTACCTTGGGACCGCATACAGCCCCTCCCAGTGCTGCAGTGTTAGACTTCTCTGCCCTTTAGTAGGGGCCCAGACTTTTGAAGACTGCCTGAGATCACCTGAATCTAACCTCCACCTAGCAAGCTTCCCAAACTGCACTGTGCCTGCTGACTAGAGGGGTCCAGACCTGAGGCAGAAGCCTGAGAGCATCCGATCCTCACATGACTCGGGCCTTTCCAGGAACTTCTGAGTAGCTGGACTAGTGCCATCTAGTCCCTCCAATATAAAATCAAAAGAGAGAACCTGAAGCCTAGACCAACCAGCTTTTCATACCCAATAAGAAAACATCAAAGGCACATCAAGTATACAAACAGAAACAGACTTAAACTCAACAAAGGAAGGCTTGAGTCTCTCACTAGAATCAGAAGCAACAAAAGAAATCCATATGCCAAAGTCACAACAAAAAAAATAATAACATGGAAAACCCAAACAATATGTCACCACCAAGCACTAACAGTTCTATAGAGGAGTTCCACAATGAGAACCCCTTAGAGATAACCCAGGGTACCGACTGCAAAACAACAATTGTAAACATGATCAAAGAATTCATTGAATTTAACAAATACACAAACAAATCAAAGAACTGAAAGAAGATAGGGATAATCTTCTGACTGAATTTACAAAAGAGTTAGAAATAGTGAAGAAAATTCAGGCTGAAATGAAGGAGGAAATGAAATGCTCAATAATCCAGTTAGAAACAAAATGAGAAAGCCTCAGCAATAGAATTAATGAAATGGAAAATAAAATATCAGGAAAATAAAGTTGATGAATTAGATTGCTCAAGCAAAGAATATGAAAAATTTAAGAAAACACAAGAATGGAATATGCAGGAAATGGGGGGCACCATGAAAAGACCAAATTTATGCATCATGGGTATAGAGGAAGGAGAAGAATCTTAGGATAACAGTATGGACCAGATCTTCAACAGGATTGTAGAAGAAAATTCCCCCAAATTAAAAAAAGACATGCCCATACAAATACAAGAAGCACACAGAACACCAAATAGAGAGGACCAGAAAAGAAACTCCCCATGACATATTACAGTAAAAACACTAACTGTACAGAACAGAGAGAGAATACTGAAAGTCGCAAAAGAAAAACAAGTCACATACAAAGGAAAACCCATGAGAATTACAGCTGACTTTTCAGTGCAACTATGAAAGCCAGAACAACCTGGATCAAAGTATTCCTGGTTCTAAATGACCACAGATGCCAACTCAGAATACTTTACCCAGAAAAAAATGTCTATTATAGTTGAAGGGGAAAGAAAAATCTTCCACAATATAAATAGACTGAAAGAATTCATGTCCACAAAACCAGCGCTACAGAGAATTCTTGAAGCGATACAAAGAGCTGAAGAAAGGAATAGCTATACCCAAAGGATAACAGAAAGAAGTTAAATGAAGATATAACTGTGGAAATGCACAGTCAGGCCAAGAATGCAAACAGAAATTAAAATAACAGGAATCAATACACATCTTTAAATAATTACTTTAAATATCAATGGGCTGAAATCCCCAGTCAAAAGACACAGGCTAGTTGAATGGATTAAGAAGTAAAATCCATCTTTTTGTTGTCTGCAAGAAACCCATCTCACCTTCAAGACAGGCACTACCTTAAGATGAAAGGATGGAAAAAATATTCCAAGAAAATGGTACTCAGAAAAAAAAATCAGGACTTATAATTCTAATATCTGACAAAATAAACTACAAACTAAAATTATTCAGAAGAGATAAAGAGAACAACTTCATTCTGATCAAAAGAACAATTCACCAAGAAGATATTACAATCATGAACATAGATGCAAAGATTCTGAAAAACTACTTTCAAACTGCATACAGACACACATCAAAAAGGTCATGCACCATGATCAAGTTGGCTTTTTTTTGCAGAGATGCATGGATAGTTCAATATATGTAATAAATGTCATAAATAATTTAAATGGACTCAAAGACAAAAACTACACAGTCATCTCAATAGATGCAGAGAAGACCTTTGACAAAATTCAACATGCATTTATCTTAAAAGTCCTAGAGGGAATTAGCCTGGAGGGAACATACCTGAACATAATTAAAGATATATACAACAAACCCACAACTGAAAACATTCCTGTTAAAATCAGGAACCAGAAAAAGCTGTCCATTATCTTTACCCCGTTTTAATATAGTGTTTGAGGGGCTGGAGAGATGGCTCAGCAGTTAAGAACACTGGTTGTTCTTGCAGAAGATCCAGGTTCATATCCCAGCACCCAGCTAACAACTGTCTGTAACTCCAGTTCCAGGGGTTCCAACAGCCTCTTCTGTCCTCCATGGGCATTGCATGACATGGGTGTACTTACCTACATGCAGGCAATACACACATACACATAAAATAAAAATATTTTTAAAAATTAAAAAAATATAGTGCTTGAATTTCTTGATAAAGCAATAAGAGAAGGAAATTAGAGAAGCACTAATTGGAAAAGAGGTCAAATTATCCCTTTTTGCAGATGATATATCTAAGAGATGCCAAAACTTCCACCAGAAAACTCCTAGAAATGATTCAGTTTCAGTAAAGTGGCAGGTTATAAAATTAATCCAGAAAAATCAGTAACCTTTCTATATACTAATAACAAGCAGTTGGAGAAAGAGTACATGGAAACCCTCCCTTTCACAATAGCCTCAAAAAAAAAAAATCGTGGAATAAATCTGACCAAAGACATTAAAGATGTCTACAATGAAAATTTTAAATCTTTTTTTAAAATTTCATACATTTCCCACTCAAATCCAGACCCCCTCCCCGATCCATGCCCCTCTTCATCCCCTCACCCAACCCTGTGCACTCTGCCATACATGCTGAGTCCTATTCATTCAGGTATTTGTACCCAAATCTCCTTCAGTGTAAATGTGTCCACTGGAGTCTAGTGGTCGTATGTAAGTCATACTCTCCCTCACCAAACAGCAATCAGTCTCAAATAGTTCTCAGTCTAGTGCTGACTTGCCAACTTTTCTCACCTCCCTGTTGGGCCCATGTTTAATTGAGCTGACAAGAGTCAATGCTTGATGCCACTGCTGCTACAGGCTTACATGAGAAAATTTTAAATCTTTAAAGAAAGAGATTGAGGAAGACACCAGAAGATGGAAGGACCTCCCATGCTCATGGATTGGAAAAAATAATATTGTGAAAATGGGAATTCTACCAAAAGCCATTTATAGATTCAATGCAATGCCATTCAAAATCCCCATGACATTCTTCACAGAATTAGAAAAAAATCCAATGCAACCTTGAGCACAAAGAGCAATATTAGGGGGATTACTATGCCAGGTCACAAAAGACCTTTGATAGCCAATGCAACCTTGAGCACAAAGAGCAATATTAGGGGGATTACTATGCCAGGTTTCAAACTATATTACAGAGCTATAGCCATAAAAGTAGCCTGGTACTGGCACAAAATAGACCTGTAGATTAATGGAACATAATTGAAGACCCGAACATGAGTACGTGCAATTTCATCCTCCTGATATTTGACAAAGGGGCCAAGAACATTCACTGGAGGAAAGACAGGATCTTGAGTAAATGGTGCTGGCCAAACTGTATCTCCACCTGTAGAAGAATGAATCTAGACCCTTATCTTTCTCCTGCACTAAAGTCAACTCCAGATGGATCAAAAACCTCAATGTGAAACCTGAAATTCTGAAACCGTTAGAAGAAAACACTGGCAATAACCTACAAGATATAGGGGTAGGAAAGGACTTTCTAAACTGGACATCAATTGCTCAGGAATTAAGCTCAAGAACTGACAAGTGGGAGCCCATTAAACTAAAAAGTTTCTGTACAGAAAAAGAAACAACCAAAGAAGTGAAGAGAAAACCCACAGAGTGGGAGAAAATCTTCACCAGTGACACATCTGACGGAGGTTTAACGTCCAGAATACATAAAGAACTAAAAAAATAAAGACTCAAGAAAGGAAGCAACCCAATTAAAAGATGGCTAAGGAACTGAACAGAGAAGAATAAAGATGACTAAGAAACATTTTAAAAGGTGTTCAACATCATTAGTAATTAGAGAAATGCAAATTAAAACTACTTTAAGATTTCATCTTACCCCAGTCAGACTGACTAAGATCAAGAGAACAAATGATACAAAATGCTGGAAGGCTGTGGGGAAAGGGGAACACTCATCCACTGCTGGTGGGATTGAAAACTCGTGAAATCCCTGTGGAAAGCGGTGTGAAGAACTCTTAAAAAACTACAAATGAACCTCCCATTTGACCTGGTTATACTGCCCCTTGGCATATTCCCAAAGTACTCATCCTATTGCAGAGATACTTGTACATCCATGTTTGTTGCTGCTCTTATCACAATAGCTAAGAAACCTAAGTGTCCCTCCACTGACAAGTGGATAATAAAAATGTGTTACATTTATGCAAAGGAGTTCTACTCAGCGGTAAATAAAGACAAAGCCATGAAATTTGCAGGTAAATGGATGGAACTAGAGACCGGTATGCTAAGTAAATAACACAAACTCAGAAAAGCACGCATAGTGTATTCTTTCCCATTTGTGGATTGTAACACCAGTCTCTTATATGTAAGTATGTATCTTGATGTAACAGCAGAAGCCAGGGAAATGGAACGAAACACAGAGGTAAATGGAGTGAAAATGTCCAAAATAGGGTGACAGTAGGGAACAGATGTTACCTGGGGGGAGGTGGGGAAAGTGGATGTGTTTGGGACAGGGGAAGGAGGGACATGCAGGGGACTGTGGGGGTGGGGGAGGTGGATATTCAGGAGAGGGAGGATGGGGTGGTGGGTGTTATGGGGGGAGGTTGGGGATAATGAGGGCACTTGGACTGGGGAAGGAGGAGGTAGGTTGAACTGGGAGAAAGAGGAGAGATGAATGGATCATGGGTAGTGTGGGAAGACAGATGCAAATGTGTTGACTTGGTACTCCATGATAAATAGGCATACAGTGTCTGAACATTAATGCATGTGTATCTGGGGGGTGTATACAAGGAGTACTGTGCCAGACGAGAGAAACCTCCCGTTCAGTGGTTGGTCAGAATAGTTCAAGAGACTCCCAAAATAACAAAGGATATTGCCAGAGTTCTTGGTTATCTCATAGAACTTGAAAGTAAGACCTTAGTGCTGAAGACAGATCATAATTTGGACACAGGACTTAGAGAAATGGAGCAGGAACTGACCTGGAAGGCTTTTCCCTGAAGACTAGCTCTCACAGTTTTGGAGGATACTATGCAAACTCCTAAGGGAGAAAAATCAATCAGTGGTCCAACCCAGTCCTAAAGCTGATTAAACATAACGACTGGCATAGCAAACTACCCCTAGCAGTGCAATAGTGTCACTGTTATCTGGGAATTAATCAACAGATATCTAATTGGACTTAAAGCCCTCTCAATGGGAGTGAACTCATGGGTGGCACTGTAGTTATAGCAACTATACATGGCTGGAGAGATCATAGATTCTAGAGAAAGCCATATCTCTGTTGCATCTCTAGACAAATGTAATTTCTTACCATATTCTAAATATGGGATCCTTATATTTACGGACAAGTATACAGTACACCAGCCATCAAAGAAGCTTCTTTTTGCAACAGATGGAGGCTACTGAAGAGTTCCACAGCTGGTCACACACAGAGAATATATGTCCGAGAGATTCCCACTCCTAGGCAACATATCCCCGGTGCTAGAATTAAAAGCTTGTCCACCACACCTGGCTTCAGTTGCATGTTTTATTTTGCCTCCCTGCATGCCTTGTTTGTCTTGCCTTATTGAACTGTTTAGTATCTCTACCTCTGTGTCCAACTGGGTTGGTGAGGGCAGATAGCCTTGCCTGTGCTGTTGTTTCTTAGTGTGTTCTCATTTTCTTCGTGATTATGCACACCATGATATTAGTATTAATACTAGTATTAATTCTCAGCAGATGTTTTTCATTAGGCTGAGGAAGCTGATTTTATTACTTGGATATTTTGAAGATAATGAGTGAACATTCAATTTTTCAAATGCTTTTCTTTACATCAATTTAGAAAAGCATATTTTTATTTTATGTTTCAGTATATTAATATGATAAAATGCATTGAATGATTTTCCTAATGCTAAATTTGCAACACTGTGATAAACATCATTTGATCATTATAACTTTCCTATAAATGGCTTGTTTCAACTTGCTAAAAGATTTTGTTGTTATTGCTGTTGTTTCTGAGACAGGGTCTCACTATGTCACACTGGTTGTTCTGGAATTAACTCATTTTCTAGACCAGGTGGGCCTTGAACTCAGAGATAAACTTATCTTTGTCTCCTGAATGCTAGGAGTAAAGTCATGTACCACCATGCCCACCTAAAAAACTTGATAAAATTTTAAGAATGTTTATTTCCACATTTACCATTTACTTATTTTTTAATAAAAATTTATTTTTTTAATTTTTGAGAATTTCATATGTGAGTATTGTCTTTGCATTATTTCTATCTCTTCCAGCTTTTCACCACCTCCTCCCATGTCTCCCCACTTCCTCTCACTTTCCCCCACTTCTTGTTCTGTATTATTGTTACATATATTTATACTATGCATACATATATGTATAAAGCACTGAGTCTATATATATATATATATATATATGCTCTGTGTTTATATATTTCTAGAATAAATTTCTTCATCTGTCTTACAAGATAAGTGTATTGTTTTCATTTAATCAATGAAGAAACTGAAACCAGACAGTTTCATGTTTGTCAGCATTTACCCTGTGCCAGGTGCTGTCCTGGCCATTCACAGAGATCAAGCATTTCATCTTCATTATGGGCTGTGAGGGGGTTGTAATCCCAATCTTAATAATGAATAAATTCATTCAGGACCCTACTTTCAGTTAGATAATGAAATTGTGCTGTTGTTTCCCTGGGGTCCATTCCAGACTGGAGCCTCATGGACCATTATCTATATTGCAGTGATTCTATTCAGTGGAGCTCATGTACACCTGTGTTTAGGGCTTCCCATTTGGGATTAGATAACTCTCAGGGCACTAGTGCCTGGAGAAAACTGACTCTCCCTTCTTAGCATTCATTGATTGCCTGTAGCTCTTCATTTTGAGGTGGGACCATGTGATATTCTTCTCTATTTACCTTGGCATGGCAACTGAATTTGTCATTATCCAGATCTTGTTAGACTACCATACTGTGGAGATTTCATTGGTGCAGTGTCCCTATGGTGTCTGGAATGCAGGTGTCTTTTCTCTCTGTCTCAGTTCTTTCTGTCCCCTCTGCCATGATGTTTCCTAAGCCTTAGGTATAGTGGTTGCATTGTAGATGTGTCACTTAGGGGTGAACATGTCATAGTCATTTTTTCACTGCATTTAACCAATTGTGGAACTTTGTAATAGTCTCTACCTGTAGCAAAAAGAAGCTTCTTTGATGAATGATTCACTTGTCTGTGAATATAAAGATAAATATTTAGAATATAGTAAGAAATTACATTGGTCTAGGGGAGTGACTGAAGTAGGTTTTTCTTTAAGGTCTGTGACCTCTCCAGCCATGTGTACCTGGCCATATTAACAGTACTACACATGATTTCCCTCCCATTGAACAGGCCTTAAGTCCAATTAGATAGCTGTTGATTACTGTTGCGGGTTCTCCTCAGGCCAGCTATGAAGACCCTAACCTAGATCGGGTCCCCTGCCGATTAGGGGGGCAAGAGGTGCGGAGTCACAAGCACTAGGCGAGGTGCTGCAGGCTTGTTTAATGCAGGAGGGCGCAGGCCTTATATTTCCCTTTTCTCCGCCCCCAAGTCTCTTTAGTCAGCACATTGTTTTCTGATTTGTCCGTGCCACACAGTCTGTCAGCAGTCACTGGGCTCCTGAGCAGGGTACGGAAGTGTGGGCTCCTTTTGGCAGGCTATTTGCGACCAAGAAGTGAAGTGAATTCTCACTGAATCCCAGGGCTCTGGGTCCACACCATCTTTGGAGGCCTCCTGCTACAGATTACTCCCAAGATAAAAGTGTCATGAGGCTGGAGAGAGGGCTTAGTGGTTAAGAGCACCTGCTCCTCTTGCAGAAGACTGAGCTTTGATTCCCAGCACCCATATGGTGGTTAACAACTGTTCATAATCCAGATCCAGAGGACTCAACACCCTTTTCTGATGTCCTCAGGCATTGCATGACAAGGGAACACTTACATACATGCAGGCAAAACACCCATACACATAAAATGAAATTAAATAATTTTTTTAAAAGTGCCACCACTGAACCAATAGACATAGTTTGCTAGATTTGTCATTGCTGTGACTTGTAGACTTTACAGCCGAGTAAGACCATTGATTTTCTCCTTTGGCAGCTTGCAGAGTATCTTCTGATACTATGTGAGTTAGTCTTCAGGGAGGAGGTTTCCAGGTCAATTCCAGTTTTTTGCTCCAAGTCCTGTGTCTGAAGTATGTTGTGTCTTTGGCAATAGGAACTTACCTTCACGATCTGGGAGGCAATTGGAGCTGTGGCAATAGCCTGTATTATTTGGGGAGTCTCCTGGACTACCCTGACCAACAACTAAAAGGGAGGTTTCCCATGCCTGGCACTGTGATTTTTGTTGCATATAAATCAGCTATACAAATGCAACTCACATTTATATTTTATGTGTATTTTTCAGTTGGCTTATTAAATACTATATTTCCCTTTGACTTATTATACTCTTGGTTGATTGTTTCCTTGATCACAATGTAGTAACCTTCTTTGCTTCTTCTGATTAGTTTTAACGTGAAGTCTATTTTGTCAGATGTTGGAATAACAACATCTGCTTTTTTCTTGGTGTCGATTTCTTGGTATGTATTTTGCTATCCTTTCACTCTAAGGTGGTGCCTGTCTTTGAAGGTAAGATGAGTTTCTTGTAGATGGCAAAAAGATGGATTTTGTTTCTTTCTTAATCCAACTAGTCCATGTCTTTTGATTGGAGAATTAGGCCACTGATATTTAAAGTTATTATTGATAAATATGTACTGGTTATGGTGATTTTATTTTCTTTTTGTGTTTTTAGTCTTATTTTTTCTTCCATAATTACAGTTTCACTTTTTTTCTTTTCCATAGCCTCTTGGTTATGGTTATTCATTTCTTCTGTCCTTTGTATTGTTTCAAGTATTCTCTGTAGGGCCGATTTGATGGGCATGGATTCTTTCAATCTTTTTATTTCACAGAAGATTTTTCTTTCTCTTTTGCCTATGATAGACAGTTTTGCTGGGTTAAGAAGTCTGGGTTGACATCTGTAGTCATATTGCTCCAGGCTTTTAAAGTTTGCATGGAAAATTCAGCTGTTATTCTGATGTGTATTGTTTCAAGTATTCTCTGTAGGGCCGATTTGATGGGCATGGATTCTTTCAATCTTTTTATTTCACAGAAGATTTTTCTTTCTCTTTTGCCTATGATAGACAGTTTTGCTGGGTTAAGAAGTCTGGGTTGACATCTGTAGTCATATTGCTCCAGGCTTTTAAAGTTTGCATGGAAAATTCAGCTGTTATTCTGATGAGATTTCCTTTATATGTCACTTGTTGTTTTCTCTTGAAGCTTTCAGTAATCTCTGTGTGTTCTGAATATTTAGTATTTTTTTCTATGATATGCGATGGGGAGTTTCCTATTTGGTTCTGTATATTTGGTGTTTTGTGTGCTTCTTGTATTTTTATGGATAACTTTCCTTATTTTAGGGAAGTTTTCATAAATAATCTTTTTGAAAATCTGGCCAGTGCCATTGACCTGAGATTCTTTTCCTTCCTCTGTGCCTACAATTCATAGATTTGGCCTTCTCATGAGATCTCACAGCTGTTGAATATTCTATTTCTTTGTTTCTCTTTTTTTTTCATATTTGTTTCCTGAATGGTTCAATTCTCCAACTTTATCACAAAGTCTTTTTACTCTGTTTTTCATCTGCTTCATTCTGCTGCTAAGTCATTCTCCTTTCTATTCCAATTGGCTTTTTGCTTTCTTCAGTTCCATTTTCATCTCTGCTTGAATGTTCTTCAATATTTCCATGTTTTTCATGAATTCAGTTTTCAAATCCTGAATTGTCTTTGTCATTTCATTTGGCCATATATTTGTATTTTCTTGAGTGTGAGTCAGGATTTATTTCTTTCCTCTTGGAATTCCTTGAGGTAATTGTATGTTCTTTAAAGTCCTTGGATTCTTTGATCGTGTTTATGATTGTTCTTTTTTTTTCCTGGGGTTCCTCTGTGTAGTTCTCATTGTAGTATATTTGTAGGACTAGTGGAATTTGATGGTAACTTATCATCTTGATTTTTCATATTATTTTTATTTTTGAATTGTACCCTGGGCACATGGACTTCTTTTATTTTTTTAATTATTTATCTGATATGAAATTCAAACCTGCCTTGGTTGAGTAGAAGATTGTTTCTGTTTTTTATTGTTGTTGTATTTTGTATTTTGGTCAATTTCTGATCAGGTATGAATAGTTGGTTTGTGCTTCAGGTTTCCACTTTTGAATTTTTTTGGAGAGGGATAGGATGAAGCCAGTCTGGTCCAGTGTGCCAGGCAGGCAATCACAACTAGGACTATGAGTATGGAAATTGTGAAGGAGTGGGGTGCATTTTAACTAGTTTGCCAGGGTGCTCCAGATCTTGAGAGCAGTCCCATCCCAGTCCCAAAGAGGAAAGATGGTGAAGGAGTGGGCAGGTTCTAACCAGCTGACCAGGGTGTTCTGAATAGTGGGAGCAGCAGGCTGTCATCCTGGTCCCAGAGAGGGAAGATCTAATTTTTATTTCTTAAAAATTAAAAAAGATTATTTTATGTGAATGTTTTTTCTGCATGCATATAAGTGTACCACATTCCTGAAATGCCTGTGGAGGTCAGAAAAGAATGTGGGATTCCCCTGGAACTGAAGTTACTGATAGCTGTTAGCTACCACAACCACATGGGTGTTAGGAACCTAACTCATCGCCTCTGCAAGAACAGCCAGTGCTCTTAAGTGCTGAATCATCTTTCCAATCCATATTTTTACATTCCTTTAAGTTTAGGAAAAAATTTTGATTCAAGAACTTCATATAAAGTTTTCGATTGTATTCAGACCCCTTCCCCCATTTCCATCTTACCACCTCCCACCCTACCCCCAACCTCATGTTTTCTATTAGCAAATGAAAAACTCCTTCCACCTTACACATCTGAACTGGATGCCAAATAAATCATATCTCATTAGAATATCAGTTATCAGTGATCTGTATTTCTTACACACAGATGTGCCAAAGTAAGAACCCACTCCCTTTCCTTTGTATGTGTTTTTGGGTCAGTATACACCCAAATTTCTTGGAATGGAATTTTCACACATTTGCTGTTTCTCTTATACACTGTTTAGGATTGTTAAGTAGGGATTTCTCTCTTCCTTAGTGTCAGAAACACTCAGGTTTCCTGGTCAAAGTTAGTTGTTTGCAGCCCAACTACATGCAGGTTACACTTTGTTTCTAGGCCTCACTCAGCACACTCAGCCCACTGTGGTCCAAGGTGTGCTCCAATAGCTTGATTCCCCACAGGGATTTACTATGGGTAAAAGAAGCTAGGTCCTCACAACAGGCAGCAGTTAGCTCACAGGCTTCCAATTCAAGATTCTCTGAGTGGCAGTTGGGATGGCAGCTCTACACCAGCGTCCTCCAGCTTATCTTCTGAAATCTGTAAACATCTCAAGTTCCTAATGCTGTTGAGTACTGCAGCCAGGTCTTGACAGCCACTGGATGATGATGAAGGTTGACCAACCATGGGACCCACTGGGATGTGTTGGCACCAGGCCACTGGCTCCACCATCTTGATTCCTTATTTATTTTCCCTCTTACTTTTCAAGTCCTGAGTTCAGAACCTTGAGCTCAATAAAGAAGCACCTCTGGTCAGGGGAATATTCATATTGTGTGATAAGGTTCCTCACATTGTGCAGCACATACATTCAGTCCCTTGGGAGCCAGCATGCCCCAGGTCCCGAAGCTAGCTGCCCAGGGCATGCCTCATTCCGGTACCATCTTTTCTCTGATTTATTTCCAGATTCTTGATTGATGTTGACTTGTAACTTTCTGGTCTTGTCTTTATCTGGTTTTATTTAGATTAAGATTGGCTTTATAAAATGAATCTGGAGATGCATCCTCTTTGATATCTAGCATGATTTGTGTAAAATTCATGCTGTTTCGTTTTTTCAGTTCTGAGAAGAAATTCAAAGTCATTAGAGAAAATATCTTGGCTTGAATGTGTTTTGGTTGGAAGGCTTAAACTGTAAATTCAACTATTTTCATGCAATAATTTGGGACAAAAAATGGAGCTTATCTCATGTATTCTCCTTCTGTCAGGGATTACATTCTCTTCTTACTATTGTTCTATGTCTGAAAATAAAAACATTTCTCCATATATTTCGTTTAGTGTTCTGTTATTTAAGGTGAGAAGGTAAAGCCTGTCCATTACTTCATCATGGTCTAAGGAGGAAGAATTTGTTTTTGATGTATTTATTTTTTAATGTTTTGGTAAAACAAGACTAGTGCTCCACTTTTTAAATCTATAAGCATCAAATTAGTTTTGGAATATCCCAACTGTCTTTTTAAACAAAAACGAAAAAGGATATTCTGCACTCATTGGGTGATCTTGCTAAAGAGCAGGATTTTAATATGTCAGCAAAGTTATTTTCTATGACTCTTAATGATTTTGTAATGTCCTTGATTTATTTTTTAATAAGGAACAAAAGTTTCTTAGTTATGAAATCTTGTGGTTTCTCCTAATTATATTTCCTTACTTCAGGTTATTTAAAAATTTTTATTTATTGTCACTTTAACCCAAACTTGTAGCTATACTGGGTCAGTATGAACCCAGTCATCCATTATTATGTTCCTGTGCTCCAGTTTTCATCAAATGATCCTCTCTCCCTTAATATCACATTAAATTTTTGATTGATTTCATTATATTTTATGTGTATGAGTGTGTTGCCTGCATGTATGTAAGTACAATGCTGTGGAGGCCAAAAGAGGGCATCCGATCCCTTGGAACTGGAGTTACAGATGGTTGTTAGCTGACATATGGGTAGTGGGAATGGAACCCAGGTCCTCTGAAGAGTAGCCAGTGCCTTAACTGCTGAGCCTTGTCTTCAGCCCCTTTATATGACATTTAATAAAATTTCAAAACGTTTTTTAATACCTGAAACTATCTTGGAGACATCTCTGAATGGACATTAAAAGATCATAAAGATTTTGTCTTTTACTTTATGGAAGATGCTAACAATCAGGTCTGTTCATTTGCTCTGTTTTTGTTAATTAGTTCAGTATTGTATGCATTTCATTAAAAAGTTATTAAATAAGTGACTAAGATTTCTTTAGGGCAATAATGCAGGGAAAAAGTTATTAATGTACATATGTTGTATTTTTTAATTTTTAAAATTATATTTATTTTAGTGGTGTGTGTGTGTGTGTGTGTGTGTGTGTGTGTGTGTGCACCTGCCTGTATGTAGTTGCCTGTGGTGTATGCCATAGCAGGTATGTGGAAGTCAGAGGATAACTTGCAAAAGTATATTCTCTTTTACTACAATGTGAGACCTGGTATTGAACTCAGGTCTTCAGGCTTGGTAGCAAGTACCTTTACTTGACGAGTTGTCTGTTCATAGTTTTACATAACACGTATTTTACAAGATACATTATTAGGTTTTGGAAATTCATCAGTCCATAATCTGCTTTTACCTTGTATAGAAATAATGATCTTGGGAGGGTAGAGCAGAAGAAAGGGATAACTTACTCTAAGTATACTTGAAAAAAAATATGGAAACTTACTATTTTATAATACACACACACACACACACACACACACACACACACACGCTCATCTCAGAAGTCATAATAAGCCCAATGTCAGGTATGGGATACCTCCCCTGGAGTTGTTGGTCAGAGATGTCTTGGAGATCCCCCAAACAATACAGGCTATCACCTGTATTGATTGCTCATCAGAACTTGATGGTAAGACCCTATACCTGAAGACGCCACACAATGGCCATAGGACATAGAGAAATAAAGTCTTTACTGATCAGGAAGCTTCCTTCTTGCTGTGACTGGTAGGTGCTATGCAGGCTGATGGGGTTAAAAAGTCATTTATGGTCTTACCCAGCTACGAACCTTGTGAACTTCAATAGTGAAGCATGATCTGCCCATGGATACAATGGTGGCAAAATGTTATACGGGTAACCAATCAGTTTCTGATTGGATTTAAGGCCCATTCCAGAGGCTGAAACACTTGTCTGACACTGCAAATTTGGTCAAGAACACTCATTGTTGTGGTGCTCATAGGCCACAGGAGTGAACCTACCTCTAATATTTTGTTAAACAGACATACTATCCAACTATACACGTACTCTCTGTAGAGAGATATGAATTATAGCTCTCAGGCCTCTTCAGAGAAGTTTCTTTGATCAGTGGATGGTGGTTTCTGTGGAAACCCTTAACTGGACAAAATGCAGAGGATAAGGGTTAGTGACATTTTCAACCACAAACAGGACAGCTATATCACACATCTCCCCAAGGCTCTGGGACCATTAGGAAGACGGTACAAAAAGAATGTAAAAGCCAGAAGATCCAAAAGATTGGAGCACTCTTCAATTGGTGTCTTCTGGACATGGCAGGATCGCTGCACCCATGATCTCACAGCAGCTGTGGTTGCCTACATAAGACTTGCACAAGATTCAAACTAGTCAACATTCTATCATGAGGTAGGAAGGAGTTCATGAGCCCACATCCCAACTGAAAAGCTGTGGACAGTTGATGGCTTCTAGTGGAGGAAGAGGTAGATATTTTTAAAGGTGTGGTTCCTGGTAGGTCCACCATGCTCCAATGGATAGCCCCACACCCAGAAGTATATAAATAATATGAATTAGAGTCAATGGGTTACTTTTAAAAAATAGGACATGAAGTTGCTGGGGGTGAGGTGGTAGGGATGGATCTTGGAGGAGTTAAGTGGAGGAATTGGGCAGTGAATATGATAAAAATATATGAAATTCTCAATGAATTCACAAAAGTATTTATTAACTAAAAAGGAAACAATATCTAATCCATTCAAAATAATTAAAAATTTTGCTTACTTCAGTGGAAAATTTTATTCTTATCATTACAATATTATTGATTACATGATGAATTAATATCTATCCAGCCTTAATTAACATCAACAAATTGATCTGACTTTTCTCTCATGCGTGCCTGAAGAAATACATTTGATTGCCAGCAAAGGGCAGATTGAGAACTTTTTAGAAAAGTGGAAACTCTACATACTTAACGTTATGAGTTGCATTATCATCTGTGGTGGTTTGAATGAGAATGTCCCCCATAGGCTTTAAGTATTTGGACATTTTTGTCCCCAGTTGGTGGCACTGTTTTGGGAGGCCTTAGAAGGTGTGACCATGCTGGAGGAAGCACATCACTGAGGGTGGACTCAGAGAGTTCTTAAGCCTTGTGGAATCTCTAGTCACTCTCTTGCTTCCTGTCCCTGATGGAAGATGTGAGCGCTTAGCCTCCGCTCCTCCTCCAGCCACCTCTGCTGCCATGCCTCCCCACCATGATGGACTCTTGCTTTTTGGAACTGTAAGTGCCAATAAACTCTTCCTTCTATAAGTTGCTTTGATCAGTGTTTCTGTCACAGCAACAGAAAAGTGATTAATACATCACCCCACCCTCAATTCCAGAGTAGAATATGTTTGGAATAGGGTTTTTAGGGATATAATATAAAGAGAGGTCACAAGTATGAGGCCTGAGGGAACATTTAATTGTTTTTATAAGATTGGGATACAGATACAGGAGAAAGACAGCATGTACCCAGAGGGAGAGATCTCAGAACAAACTTTGCTGACACCTTGGTCTGAGACTTTTAGCTTCAGAAATGGCAGGAAATAAATATCTGTTGTTTAAACCACTCAGCCTGTGGTCTTTTGTTAAGGCAATTCCAGCAAGCTAATACTCTTAACTATTGTTCTCTTGCGGTGCAGACTTTTAAACGGTCATGACTCAGACAATGATGACAACATATTTGTAGAACTTGTCAATCCAGAATGAGATGATTTCATGAAAGCAACTGCTGACCTAAGATTATCAGGAAAAAATTTATTAACTTGGGTCGAAAAGAAGGGAAATAAATTATGTTTCTTTGATTTGAAATACTGATATTATAGTAATGTTCAGATTTAATAGATATTGCAGAAATATTTCTCCTTTCCTTGATGTCTATCTATCCCTCAAGTTAGTACAAAATTATTGAAACATTTAAAAATGTTATCATTTTCTTCCTGACATCTCAAAGTACAGAAATAAGTATTTTTTTATTAGGTTTCCTTACTTTTCATGGCAACAGTTATTTGGGTAAGTTCAGTAAGTCTGATCTCCTTTCTAGTAGGATATATTTAGACAAATTTATTGTGTAATGAAAAATTTACTTGAAGTGTCATATTTGAGAATTTACCTGGTTTAATACCTTTGTGGTATGATCATAATGATCAGGGATCAAGAGTTTAATTTCTATGTGTATTTAGTGCTGATGAAGCCCTCCTAGGAAACTGGCTGGATTCCTGCCCATGCTTGCAGAGCCCTGGCATTATAGGGAGGTAGGAACATCTTTCCTTTGTAGATACATTAGTGGCTACTGAAGACCTTCAAGAGGCAGAAATTCGCCTTAATGGATAGTTATGGCATGTGAAACATCATAGAGAGAATTTTTGGGTTGATTTCCTAGCTTCTTGGAGAAGAATAAACAATAGAGGCTTTTCAAAATCTGTTCATAGTGCAGGATTCCTTATGACACTTCCAAACAAAAATTATTTCTATGATCTTAGTAGCCAGCTCCTAAATGGATGATCATCAAGAAATTTATATATTCTGTTATATATGTTAAGGCCTGTCAAGTCAAGCTGTTGTACCCAGATGTCCCTTGGTGCAAGTTCATCCACTGGAGTCTGTATACTGTATGAAATGCACAAAAATTCAATAAAAATATACATTGAGAAAAAAGAAGAAATGAAGTAAATGTCATGTTAGCATTATGTACTTTGAAAGCTCAGTATAAGCACACATACACTTATGGATATATAGTCATCTACATGCATAATTATAAAAAAATTATAGTGAATGAAGATAAAGCTCAGTGGTGGAACACTTTCCCAGCATGCAGAAGGCCCTGGGTTGCATCTTCAGCACCTAAAAAGAAAGCTTATACAGTTAAATATCACCTCTGGTTTTACATCTATAGATTAAGCAGGTTGAAGCATTACAAAGACCAATCTTGTGACTATAATTTTAGAGATTCTTTAAAGGAAGGAGACTTCAAAGAGAACATATCTAAAATATAGAAATGAAGGAGAAGTGTGACCTCAAGACATTTCAACATAGTTATGTGTCTTTGTGTGATCTGCTTCATACTTCTGATTAGATCCCAGACTCTGTGAAATTGCATGTCAATATATTGACTTTTGTCCAGTACAGATCTAACAGACAGAAGACAACCTCAAAGATTGTGGCTTTATTGCCTGTGAATCAATTATCATTTTAGATTAAAACTTAGCAAAGTGATTTTAATGTATCTTTCCTGAAGAATATCTAAAACTCTGCTCCTCAAACGCTCTTAAAATTCAAGTTTTGTCATTCTACAGGTTCTCCAATGAATTAGGATCAATCTTTGGATGCATGTTCACTTTCTTTTAGTATCAAGTACTTGACTTTTGAACATCTATTTGACATTGCAGAAAACTGATGTCATGCCGCTTTCCTTCTAAGACAATGAAATATTCTTCTTGATTTGGTTATCTATATATTACAGATTGAATTGCGTATTCCTCAAAATCCTGTGCTGCAATTTGAACCTCTAGTATCTGGGAGCATAACTATTTAGAGTCAGCATCTTGGTATATGATGAAGTCTTTGGAGTATGCATATGCACAAGAGAACACCATGTGAAGATGGAGGCAGATGCTAGGGTGACATCTCTCCAAGCAAATAAATGCCAAACATTGCCAGAAAATGACATGCATTTTGGAGAGAATTCTCCGAAGGAAAATTCTCCCATACAACTCTCAGAAGGAATCCACCCTACTGAGTTTTTTAAAATCTGTTTTTGTTTTATAACACAGCATTGCATATAGCTCCGGTTGGCCTTGAACTTGTTGCCAAGCATACTTTTGAACTCATGATGTTCCTGTTTCTAACTCCCATGTGCTTGGGTTCTAGGTGTATGCCACCACTTATAAAAATTTAGTTATTTCAGTCACTCAGTTGAGTTATGGTGCTATGGCAGCCCTAGCAAACCAATATACTTAATTAAGTACTATATACCTGATATTCTGTAAATAACAGAATGCAAAATGCTTTCTGTATTACTGTAATATAAAGTTTTAGGATGGGGTCCTTAAACCAGAAGGGCTTATGGCTTGCATAGTGAGATATAATATGGTTTTTACAAGTTATCAGAATTAAAGTCAGGTTAAAATGACTTTACTCACAAATTATTTAAGGGATTGATCATTCTTGTCTTGATTTAGTGAGAACCCACCTTATTTGCCTTACCAACAAGCGAGCATAGTCACTTCAGTGCTATAAAATACTATGCTTCCAGCAGTATTTCTGTCACAATTATTATCCCCAGAGTTCATCTGTGAAAGAATATTTTTTCTTTTTGCTCTGATATAGTTATTAGATCAATCCCGGGCCAGGCATGGTGGCACATGCCTCTAATCCCAGCACTTGGGAGGCAAAGGCAGGTGGAGCTCTGTGAGTTCAAGGCCAGCCTGGTCTACATATTTTATGTGTGTGCATGTATTGCCTGCATGTAGGTAAGTGCACCCGTGTCGTGCAATGCCCATGGAGGACAGAAGGAGCCCTCAGATCTCCTGGAACTGGGTTTACGGACAGTTGTTAGCTGCCATGTGGTTGCTGGGATTTGAACCTGGGTCTTCTGCAAGAACAACCAGTGTTCTTAGCCACTGAGCCATCTCTCCAGCCCCATGAAGTTATGAATATATTATATATTCCACTTGAATGAATCTTTTCAGTTATCTTGCCAAATATCAGCTTATCGTTTGTTCTCAGTACTTTTCTGCTTCTGTGATAAACACTGACCAAAACCAACTTGAGGAAGAAGGGGTTTGTCTGGCTTACAGTTTATAGCCCATTATAAGGGATTAAGGGAAACCAAGGTAGTAACCTGGAGGCAGGAACTGAAGCAGAGACCATGGAAGAACTCTGCTTACTGGCTTGCTTCCCTTGGCTTGTTCAGTTACTTTTCTTATACAGCCCAAGGCAACCTGCCCAGGGTGTCACTGCCCGCAGTGGGCTAGGTCTTCCTACATCAACCAGCAATCAAGAAAATGCCTCACAGGCCAATCTGCTGGAGTAATTCCTCAATTGAGGTTCCCTCTTCCCAAGTGTCTCAGGTGTCAAGTTAACAAAAAACTAATCAGCATATCAGTTAATAAATTTGAGGGTCAGAGAGGTGAAGTGTTGCCCAAAGCCACACAGGCTCAGGGGAGCAGAAGAACAGAGTTCCAAACCCACCCAGTGTGGCTGCAAGATGCAGGCTCTTATACTACCTCACACTTCTTTCTATCATGTTATGACCTGGAACAAATGTAACACAAGCAACCAAACGTTACTTATAGTAATGAAAATTACTAGTGCAGACCATCCGTTTCAGCACTCTGGGACACTGAAGACTAAAATTCTGGTACCCTTTGTGGTTGGATGGGTAATAAGTTGGTTCTGGCTAATGATTCTGACTTCTGTGAAGAAAAGTAACAGATGTCATTGCTGAGCTAGAAATTGGTCACTAGAGAATGGCCAACAGAGCTCTGGTTCCTCGGGCTTAGCAACAGTGGAAACCTGAATCATGCTAAGGTCTTAATTAGTCTGGCTCCTGAGAGAATATGGTCATCAAAGCTCTACCACTGGCCTACATAGGATGCACAACAGTAGGGAAAAATAAATTGTTCACTGGTTTAAAAATTATCCTGACTGATAAAAATTTTAAGTATTTTTGTAAACTAAGGTATATAGGAAATATAAGTACTTCATCTATAAAATTCTATGATCCTAGGAAGGTTTTGTCGTAAAAAATGAATTAGCAGTCTATTTTGTGATTGTGAAAAACATTTGTAAGTTTATAAATGAAGTGATTGAATGATTTGTCGTGAGTTCTTAGGTCACTTTCTTATTTCTAACCATCAGCTGTGTGATGGCGGCAATAAACTTCTCATTTCTGCCCAAGGGGTTTGCCTCCCCCTTGTAGGGCTCGCTCTTGTATTGCACGGAAATAATGAGGGTGGATTTGCACAATGACCATGACAGGAGATCTGACAGGGTAGGGAGGTGCATAGAAAGTTTCAAACAATCAAAGGGTGGCACAGCTAGTGCATGTGTTGTTTTTGCACATCCAGTGTAGAAAATCAGTGCTATAAATGTACAGAAGACAAACAGCACCAGCTGGTATAGCTGAAGGCATCGTATGAGAAACATAGGGCTTGAGCAGAGCAGAGATTTAACAAATTGGTAAGACCTGGACTAAGATGGCTTGTAGGAAGGAATGGCTTGTATTGCTTTATTGCATGATGGATAAACATACAGAGGTGGCAAAACCACAGGTTAGTAAAGGAATAGTGTGCATGTGATGGAGGGGATCAGAAGAAGAGTGTGGCTGCAGATAATAGGAATTTTATTTTTAAACAAAAGCTAGGACTTTGTATCTGTTGTGACCTTTGGAATGTTAACAAGGAATAAGCATGCAGAAACCACTGCTGGAGGGCTTAAGTGCAAGAGGGCTTCAGAAGTATATGACTGTGTATGAGCCTCAAATGGCCAGGGCTTTGTTACAGGGAAGAATAGAAAGGGTCTGGAAAAAACAGACATATGAAGAGTGTGCCCCTCAAACATGGGGTACATGAGACATTAGATAGTGAACACCCCACTTGGAGGAGATCTCTGGAGACATGGAATCTCAGGCATCATGCAGCAGTGTTCAGTAAAAGTTAGGATGAAAAGAATAATGGATGAGTGGGAGAACTGGCTAAGCATGGACACAGAGTTGCAGGGAGCACAGGGGACCTTAAAGTTAGGAAGAGAATTAAAAGAGGTTGAGTGAGAGAAGATCAATATAAAAACAAATTGTTCAAAAAGGAGAGATGATCAGACATAAAGGGCAAGAAGTGGGGAAGCATGGTGGGTTTAGCTGGTCAGTAGATGCCAGCCTTCCCCCAGTGAACCCAGAGAGAGTGACCCTAATGACTATCAAGAGGCAGCTGTGCTGGGTGGGTCATTTGAGCTGCCCAAGAAGAGTTCTGGCAGTGGATGATTTTCCTCTTTGGAAAATGTCAGCTTAGCTGGGTTAGACTGTGAAGATACACTCCTGGAGATCGTCACATGACCTGTAAGTGGGATGAAAATCTTCACACTGCTCTGAACAGTACATGTGAGCCAATGCCTGTTGCTCAAGGCATTACCAAGATGGTACAGGAAGCCAGTAGGTGATAACGCTTTGCAAGGAGCTTCAGGATCTTCATGTAAAGCTGAAGGGATTCACCTACAAGTACCAAGACCTAAGAAATAATTGTAGAAATCACATTAGTAAGGATGAAATCTATTCAAAGCAATTTAAGTTTAAGAATAATCTCTGTGACTATATGAAGTTCATTTCCCATTTTCTTATTCCAAGGAATGGCTGCCATCCCCCAATTTTTAGATTACACAGAAAGTTAAATCCTCACGAAAAGCATTTCTCTATTCTATATCTTATGAAGATGATGACAGGAAACAAGCTCCATTGGGCGCCTTCTGTTCTTGCTTGGGTTCCAGGCCAGGTAGAGCAGAAGAGGGTCTTGTGCAGGGTCTGACTGCAGAGAATCCGCTTGTTCCTCTACCTCAAATAGGACAGGATATCTCACTAGCATGCTGCTGAACTGCTGAACACGGAGCTTCAAGTCTCAACTTAGTAAACATACTTGAAGAGGTCTTGTTCCAGGTTTGTTATGACCTCTGGAAGGTGCTCTGATAACTCAGGTGCCCGTGGTACTTTCAAAGTCTTCTGGTAGCTGAGGCGAGGTAGCCATCTGCTCCTGCCACAGAGTGGCTTTGTGCTCACTTCTAAACTTATTTAAAATCTTTCCCTGCTCTCTTTCATATGGCCTGTGATTACATTATCCAAGTTAAGCAGCCAAAAGCAATAAAAAATGATGGAACTAAAGACAAGAAATGGTTGTATTTACAATGCAAATGATCTGGTTCCCTCTCAAATAAGAGAACAAATCAAATCAGCTGCTCTACAAATCGAGGGGAGGCATGTGTGGAGCCACTAAAAGTTATGGGAGCCGGGTTTTCCATGGATCTTGGCTCTGGGGAGGGCTTTAGACACATCTCTATGTAGCAAGGGCTTGATTCACTGCATGTAATTGTATATATATACATATATATATATACATATATATATACCTGTTCCATTACAACATGATAAAATGCAAGCGCCAATTGGTTGCCAGAATGCTAGCGTACCAATGACAAAAGCCCTGGGGAGATGGTTCAAAGTATGGCATTTATTAATTACTATGTCTAAAACATTAGGTGCTCAACAAATGTTGCTTTACTTACTTCAGTGATTTCCCCTCAAGTGGGAAGACAGGCACAGCAGAAATTGCTCAGAGGGCTGTATGAGCATCAGGTGAGGGACAGGTGACTCTACCACTTCAGTGCCAATTCTTCCCCTCCCTAGAATTTCATGAAAATGACTGTCACTCAGCATGGCCTCTTGTTTATAATTAAGCTCTCTCTGTGCTATTTTAAGTCTCTTCTACAGTTTAATAGCCCACCTTGCCAGCTGGCTGAGCAGTCCTGATGCAGAAATATAAATAAATACACAGTGTAGTGATAGTAGGCTCTCCTCAGAAAGGATGTCATAAATTCATGGAAGGGTCATGAGTGGAGAGAAAAGCCAGAAACTCACTTTCCTAATCAAACTGCTTTTTTTTTTTTCAGTCTAGGGATGTTCTTTGGTCAAATGAAATCTTCCTTGTTTTGTTTTGTTTTTTTTCTTCTAGTAAAGCAGTAAGCCTGTCAGTCAGAGCAAGCTGCTGTGTTTTCTGTATAGCTGTGGGCTGTGGCTGCTGCAGTTTTCATGGTAAGAGAGACCTTCCAGAAGATGGTGAGTGTCCACAGGCTGCTGCATCTAAGCCCCAGGGCAACGTGGATATGAAGGTTCTGGACTGTGGCCACATGGTGATGGCAGCTTTGCCTTAATATTTTCCCATCTTTCTAATGTTGAGCCCTGGGCTAAGCCTAGGGTTGGAGTTAATAGGGTCTTGAGTGAATGAGAAAGAGATAGCTAGAATTTCCAAACCCCAGATCCTCTACCATCTGTCTTGCAGGTTTCAGGAGTGAGGCAGGAGGGACCCAAGGAGATGGGCTGCCCTGTGCATTACCTCTGAGGTCTCTTTTGTGGGAGAGGGGGCAGTTGACAGTGCCTCCACCCTAAAGCCCTTCTCCGCTGTGGAGAGAACAGCTTTGCCCCATGAAGCAGACACCAAATCTTCCTACTGCCAGGAAAAGGGGGAAATCCCGAGAGTTCTCCCAACTGGGAGTCCACATAGAAAGAAGAACGAACATTTTCAGCGGCTTCTTTGCCCCTTCTGTGAATGCACCACGTTCCTGGCTCAATTTTAAAATTCTTGACCTTCACTTGAATATTTGTCAGTGGGGAGTAAGTGGGTAGACAAAAGGTTGAGGTATTTCAGAGTCCTTGTGGAGGCTGTGATGTGTACCTCCCACAGGATCCGTGTGAATCACTGAGGAAATGCAGGTGCGTTGTCTCTGTGCACCTCTCTCAGGCCTCAAGTTCACACTGGCACTTAGAACTTATCCCTAAGCTACTCTGGTGTCACTCTTCCAATAATTATACTCTGTGTTGGTCACTTCATGAAATAATCTGCATTGTGCTAATTGTGGTGACTGAGCTTGGGAATTCTTAATAAGAACCATGTTTGATAAACTCTTATGTTAACGTTTTTATTGACAGAATACCTTATAGCACGTCTGTGTCATCTCACCATCATGGCATGAGACACCTACTTGTGGTATAATAGGCTCTGAGATCCTAAGATTCAGAACCCTTAGCTTTGCATGAGAGCATTGGCCATGTAGGAGTGTGGCTCATTCTGAAAATGAAAAAGTCAAGGTAAGAAATCCTGTTCTCTGGGGCTACAGAGATGGATCAGGGGTTAAGAGCATGTACTGCTCTTTCAGAAGACTTAAGTTCGGTTCCCAGAATTCACAGTTCACAACTGCCTGCAACTTCAGTTCTAGGGAAATACGATGTCTCTGTGGGCCCCTGCACTTACATGCACACACCTACACACACACACACACACACACACACACACACACACACGACATTGTGAATTGTATTGTGATGTTGAGAAACAAAAAAGAGAGAGAGGGAGAGAAAGAGAGAGAGAGAGAGAGAGAGAGGGAGAGAGAGAGAGAGAGTTAGAAAAGTATCCTGTTCCCCAAACAGCAAGGCCCCAGCAGCCTAGGAGCCCCAGAATAGAAGCAACTGTAGCCATGGCTGGAATAAAGAGGAGCAGAGTGGAATCCGTGGGGACTTCAGAGCAACATATTTATGAATACATATGAGCGGCCCTGGAGCACCTTTCCCAGGGAATGGGGAAATGTTTGAATAGTGAATGCAATGCCCGAGAAATTGATTTTTTTTGAGGGTTTTACAGAATCTGGGAAATAAACAGTAACCAAGATTCATACCACAGAAAGGAAACCTCCAAATTACTAAGTTTAATGCTTTCATTTTAAAATAAGCTAGATTTTTTTAAAATAAATGGAGAAAACCTTACAGATCATTTGTGCACATCCATCCACCTATTTTAGAGGTGGGAAAATCAGCAGAAAAAGAGGGTCTGGAGGGGACTTGGCTCCTGTATACTACCTACCCCTGGAAGGAATCATGTCTACTTAGCAGCTCAAAGACAGACAGCTACAATGCCCAGCAGATCAAAAGAATAAGTCTTCAAGCAACAAGCTTTTCTGCCTTGACTTCAATTATTATGTTGTAACTTCAGATGAAAAATATTTCCTGAATTGAAGAATTTAAATTAAGATTTTTAAAAATTACTAAAATAAGCTGTTTTTATCTCACTTCAACAAATAATACAAAAACAAAAAAGGATGCTTTTCTAATATTCATTCAGCATACACTTGAGAAATATTGTTTCCTGCTCTCCATAGGCTAGCATTCTAATCAAAACAAGCAGATCTGGGCCAAAAGAAAGTACAGCATAATACTGTAAGTGGCAAGTGCCATACAAGGTACAAGAAATAAGGCACAGGGAATTAGAGATTGTGGAGAACTCCTTTGCAGCCTTGGGATCAGAGAAGGCATCATGGAGAGGGTGTACTTGAGAAAGGATGTTGGCTAGTTGATGAAATTTCAGAGACTGTAAATATAAGTGGTAGGAGTGAATATTCATTTTTCTGGCAAAAGAAATGAACAAAAAGAGGTTGGAATAACCATGACAAAACCAAACTACTGTTGAAGCCCTGCCACGCTACCTATGTTAGCAGATGAACACCTTGGGAAGTACTTATTGTCACTAGTTACCAGGCATGGAGTCGGAAGCTGAGATGAGATAGTTAAGGTAGTTTATCCTTAGTTCTGTTAGAGTCCAAAACCTCAAAAGATTTCTAACAAAACAGGGATAACACACATAGTACTGAAGACTTGGTATGGAGTCAGAATTGCTCTAGGTAGGTGCTACGGCTGATATGCCAAGGGGAGCACAGCCTTAGGTTTGAGCCAGTTAATTCCTGTGGCTAATAGTCAAAGAGCTGACTGTTGGACACAGTTTCTGTCCATTAAATATCCTTCTGCTGTGACTATCTAAGAGCATTAGAAAAATGTAGAAGGTCAGTGCACAGTACATTTCCTCTAATAATCATGTATTGAGAACCACTAAATTAAAAAATACTTTGAATTATAACATTATGAATCTTAAGCCAATATGGATATGTAGAAGAACTTAACACTATTTACTTTAAAAAAATTAAAGATGTGTGAAATCTGGCTTGTGCTACTCAGTGGCCTCTTTCAGTATCCATCCAAGAAATATTGGAAGCAATTTTATTTGCCTTAGTCTTGTGTCACAGGACAGTTTGCCATACTTGTGCTCAAGGGACCAGGGAGAAGGACTCAATATTCTCTGTCCACCAATAAATCTGTGGTCACCTTTCTGCGACCAGACACCTGGGTGTTGGTGGGTTCAGAGCCAGCCTTTGATTTCCCAGCATGCTTAGCAGGAGCATGCCCAGGCAATACCTGTCTCCACTTTTCTTTTCTTGAATTGTGGCTCTGCCTTTTCCTTTTCTGCTGAGATGAAAAGCCAGATTGCCATCTGGAGTTGCTGTGCTCAGGGTCTTAATTATCCTTTCTATTTTCTGTTGTTATTGTTGCTGCTGGTACCGTTGAGGGATCAAATGAGCTTCCTGAGTGACCTGGATGAGTCTGCAGGGCAATCAGTGGCTTTTCTTATCTGACAGCCCAGGAACAGGCAGACAAGGATCTTTCTGGTTTGGTGAAAGAGCAGCATTTCCCAGAGGCCAGAGTGTTATGGCCCAGTGACTTCTCCCTGTCCTCAGAGCACAGGAACCAAGAGTTGTATCTGACTGGCCTCTGCTTCAGGCTTCCCTGCCCTGTCCCTCCCATAAAGAAAGACAGCATTAGCTAAGGGCATAAATCCTGAGAAAGAGGTGTCTGGATGGCAGTGGAGGCATCTGTGTAAAAACCTGGATGAAGATGGTATTAAGTCTACTTGGACTGATTCTCCCTCCCAGTGAACTACTAGTTGTATACTGTGAGGGAGAGCTGCAGCAACTGTGGGACAGGCAAGTGTGTTGTGGACCCTAAACAGAGCCCTGACCACAACTCCAGGCCTACCTAGTAGAACAGCTTCAGGAACCTCAAGCATCCCTAGATGTCACTTTCAAGTGAGACGTTAACATTAAATTCACAAATTCCTGGGAAATTTGATGGGTTAAATGTGGAAGTGTTTGAGGATTATGAGTTGCACAGGAGGTATTCACTAAACTTGTTAGGCTTTAACTAAATCTGTTCTCCCTTTGAGCCTCTTACAGAGGCCCATGCATCTTTCTGGTGTCCTTCCTCTGTATCTACAAGACAAAAACATTTAACCAAATGCCCTCTCAATTTTAGGCTGGAAGTTAGTAGACACCTATACAAGGCAGGACTTTTCTCTTTTCCTTTTTTCCACTTTGCTTCCTCTCTGACTTCACAGTCATCTCCACCAGCATCATTGCCTCTAAGACATTTAACACGAAACTGGCAAAAAGCACATTATCACATTTTTATTGTATTAGTTACTTTTCTTATTTCTGTGACAAAACAACTGACAAGATGCAACTTAAGGGAGGAGGGACTTATTTTGGCTTACAGTTTGAGGGGATGCAGTCTATCAAGGCAGAGAAGGTATCACAGCTGGAGTGTCACACCAATGGCTACATTGGGTCTGCAGTCAGGAAGTAGGGAGTGGACAGAGAGCCCACACTCTGGGGCCAGATTATCAGACCTCACAGCCTGCCTCCAGTGACGCACTTCCTCAGGGAGGCTCCACCTACTGCAGGTTACACAGCCTCCCAAAACAGCCCTCCAAATAAGATCACCAGCTGGGGACCAAGTGTTCAAACACATGAGCCTGTTGGGGCTATTTCATATTCAAACCATAACAATGATTAAAGCACCTAATGATGTTGCTTTTGAGGAAAGGGTAGTAGGTTTGAGGATACAGATGTAAGGAGGATAGACCTTTTGTGCAGGAGACTTGCAATCCACACCAGGCATCAAGGTGTGTTTTCTCATTTCTATTGCTTCCTTCAAACCAATGGGGATTGCCACTAGGGTTTGCCTGGGGAAAATGCATGTATTTGGTTAATCTTGGTCAAGCAGTTTGAGAGAATGGAGAAAAAAATATAAGAGGAGCTTTATCAGGCTGGAGAGATGGCTCAGTGCTTAAAGTACTTAGGTTGCTCTTGCAGAGGACCAGGGTTTGATTTTCAGAACCCACACAATGGCTAACAACTGTCTGTAACTCCAGTTTCAGGAGATCTGACGCCCTCTTCTGACCTCCGTGGACATTGTACGAAACAGGTGCACTCACATACATGCAAGCAATATACTCATACACATAAAAAGGAGGTTTAGCCGAGCGTAGTGGCGCATGCCTTTAATCCCAGCACTCCGGAGGCAGAGGCAGGCAGATCTCTGTGAGTTCGAGGCCAGCCTGGTCTACATAGTGAGTTCCAGGACAGCTGGGGCTACAGGGAGACCCTGTCTCAAAAAGACAAAAAAAAAAAAAGAGGTTTATCTGGGGGAGATAGTATCACAATGCCCTGTTTGTGTATGTGTGTGTGTGTGTGTGTGTGCGTGTGTGTGCATGCATGTGTGTGAGTGTGCCATATGTATACATGTGTATACCTGTGTATACTTGTATGTGTGTGAGTATACATATGCATGGGTATGCAAGTTTATGTGTGTCTGCATGCCACAGCTGCTGTTCCTTAATTCCTAAGCCCTCTTATTTCCAGTTTCAGTTCCTTTTTCTTTCTCAGAATATCTGGTACAAGGACCACTCTTCAGGTGTGTCCTTTACATCCCTGGAGGAGACAGACACTATAGACATTCTGCATTTCCTTTTACACGAGGAAAACACCCAACAGGATTAAACCTGGAATAAATTCTCATAGAAAAGAGATTCAGAATCATTGAGGAAAAATAATAGCATAAAGCCTAAAAGAAAAGACACTGTGCCTTAAGCCCTCTGACATTATCATTCCTGCACTGCGTGTTCATTTCCATTTCATTTTAGATTTCAAAAAAAGCTAATGCCACCCACACAATATTAGCTGCAAAGTGACTAGATGTTAGTGTTGCCACAGGAAACCTTTGCTCTGTTACCAGAATGTGTTGCTGTGTTATCTTCCACAGGGCTTGTTCAAACTCCATCAGTAAGCAAGAAATCATTCATCATAAGCACTTAAAGCTGTGCACCCACAGCCAGGGCAGGGGAATTTGAGTTCATGATGAGACTGCAGTTATAAGAAAGACACGAGAGGCGCAGAGAGTGACAGCCCTGTTCTTTGGAGTCAATAGATAAAGGCTGAGAAGTATCTCATGACTTCCACACAAGAAGCAGATTTGAAGAGTACGGACAAGGTGAGGGAAACAAAGGCACTGAGGAATACACAGGTGATGAGCAAGACTTTATACCAATTGAGGGTTTCGATCCATTCCTTGGAGAGTAGGGAACCAGAGACCGTTGCCAAGATCCTTTAGTTATAATTCATTTAATCCCTCACATTAGCTGTTTCCTTCTAACCCCAATCCTTTGCACATGTTACTTTTTTCCTGCCTGGAATAAGCTTTCCTCCCCTCTTTTTCTACTTAGTTTCCAATCATCCTTTGCATCTTCAACACCACTTCGTTAGGAAATTTTTCCTATGAGACATCTCCTAGGGTATGTGGGTCTCTGGAAATAGTTTTTATGGGGCCACCATTGATATAATTACTTTGAATAAAAAATGTATATGGGGGCTGGACAGATGGCTCAGTGGTTAAGAGCGCTTGCTGCTTTTCCAGAGGACCCTGGTTCAATTCTCATCACCTACATGGAGGCCCACAACAACCTTAACTCCAGTTCCAGGAGGATAAGATGTTCTTGTCTGGCCTCCGTGGGCACTACATACACATGGTGCACATACAACCTGACAGGCACACACATTTCACATGAACATAAATAAATACAAAAATTTTAAATGTGCTATGTCATTGAAACGAGAATTCAATGAAGACTTTTGAACAATGGTAGAAAGGCTGGCATATATTTGTATAATTTATCAGTACTGCACATGAAGGTCTGTAAGGTGTCAGGTCACTATCTAGCCCTATTCAGATGTAGGATTGCAATCTGTATTAATAAATGTGCTTGAAATTTGAGAGGCTTGATGCTATTCAATATTTTTCTGGGCTTTAAAACCAACACCTGAACTGGTTGGCAACTTTAAGACATTTTTTTTTCATTCCCTGTTGCTAAAAGAATTCTAATTGCCACGTTTTCACCATACCCTTCAAGACTTCCCAAAACTTTCCCTTGGGTTGGAAATTATAGTTCAATACCTGCAGTTTTGCTTTGTAATCCCAGTACTTTGAACTTTGCACCTGACCACAAAGACAATCACCTGCAATTTTGTCTCCATTCATTAAGCCAACTTAAATCTCTTCTATATCTCAATGATTGGATGCTTTTGCTACTTCAGAGTTCAATGCCATCTGCAGACTTCAACATGCCCTTGAGGACTCCCATGATGTTTATTACATGAGACTAGCAAGAATCCTGATTTTCCACGATTTAAATTTTTATCCATTTAAATGCCTCTTTATCCCCATGCAAGACATTTCTGTATTCTTGATAGATCAATCTCTTTTCCAGTCATCTGGGGCTCAAGGACCATGGGGTTTAATTTCCAGAATAAATTTTGAGCCTATTCTTTTGAAGGTTTTTAGCTGTTTAGATTTTATTTAGCCAATAAATTTGCCATTTATTGCCAATAAATTTATTTTCCCGCACAGAATTCTCTGATGTGTTCATTAGGTGGTAACGTTCTTTTCTCTCCATATGTAATGTTTTTGTAAGTATTCAGTGGTTGTGATAGCTTGAATAAGCATTGTTCCTCAAAAATTCCAAGTACTTGAACACTTGGCCAGGTGGTGGTGCTGTTTGAGGAAGGTCATGGAACTTTCAAGATGTGTGGTTTTGCAGACAGAAGCACAACACTGGGCTTTGAGGGTTCACAGCCTTGCCCGATTTCCATTTGGCTGTCTGCTTCCTGTGCCTGCTTGAAGATGTGAGTGCTCATCTTTCTGCTCTGGCTGCCTGCGCCACTCCATCATGATGAACTCCGAACAAACCAAATAAACTCTTCCTTTTATAAGTTGCCTTGGTAATGTGTTTTATCACAGCAACAGAAAAGTAACAAATACAATGGTTCCTTTGTTACAGATTTCTCTAAAGTGGAAAATAGCTTAGGTCTTATAAGGTAGACTGGGCTCCAAACACACACAAAGAAAGTATTTTATGGTGGATGGATATGACTAATATACATTGAATGAACGTATTGAACTTTCAAAGAAAAAATATTATTAAAAAGAAAGTGTTTTATTCATGCGTTGTTAATTATTATTGTGTACGTGTGTTTGCATGATGTGCGTATGCCACAGTGTGTGTTGTGTGTGTGAGTCAGAGCACAACTTTGTGGACTTAGTTCTCTCCTCCCACTTTTAGATGGGTTCTGGAGATTGAACTCGTGTCTCTAGGCTTGTATGCAAGCTCCTTACCCACTGAGTCATCTTGCTGACCCTAAGAAGGTATTTTAGATGGAAGCATATTCCATGCAAACTCAGTGCTTAGCCACTATGACCTCATAGTCATTAGATACTGTGGTTCTTCAGTGTGGTTCTAGCTTATCACATCTGAATATTGCTAAGAAGTGACTGCAGCCTACACAGCTGTTGTTCTTTACTTTTATTTGAAAGAAGCTAGTTTGATGAACATTTATTTTTCTCTGTTTGTGCACCAATCTAAGAGTGACCAGCAGAGATCAAGAACCATAGTCATCTAGTGCCCCTCTGAATGGATTTTCATCTCCTTCTCCTTAGTGACAGAGTACTGCTGACCACCCCACCCCCAGCCTCAGAGACTTAGATTACACAGCCTCTGGAAACCTGCCCTTCTCTGAATAGGGTTAAGGCTGCCCACAGTTCTCCAACAATTTCGGTGTGATGAGTGATTTGAGCATCACACCCCATCAATACATCTACAGTTCCAGGTGACCAAATGCCTGCTTTGTATTTTTATTTTTGTATTGTAAGTTTTCAACATAGTCATCCAGCACAGAGTTTCAAGTATGTCAACATCAACATCTGATGGAAAATATCAGTTCCTTGTAAACTTGAAGTGTTGGTAATCCATCTCTGAAGGGAAATAGAAAATATTCTTCCTTCTACTTAAAGAGAAAAATTAAAAGAAAAAGCCCTGCTGGGTGAGGAAGAGTTGATCTTCCTAAAACAAGAGACTCTAGAAAGGCTGACTAGAGCTAAGTGGATGGACTTGCCCATGGTAACATCTGGGGACACTGACTTGATACAGTGGGCCTTAATATGGATGACAGAGTATATGGGTTCCAGTCGGGGGCGGGGGGCTATGAGAGAGTGATGGTGGGGACAAAGGTATAAAGATGATTAAAATTGATTGAGATATTCTATATGAAATAACAAAAATTCAATAAAACAAATAAAAAAGCCCTGTTCTAACAGGTAGAGTTTTTAAAAAAGGTAATAATTTATTGAGAATTTCGTACATGCATATGAGGTGTTTTGATCAAATCCCACTCCATCCCTTCCAACTCCTCCCATATCTCCCATCACTTTTTTTTCTGATAACTTCATGTATTCTTTCTTCTTCTTTAATTTTTTTATGGGGCTTTTGGTTACTCTAACATTCCCCCTTCTGAAGAGGTAACCCTAAAATATTTTAAGGATTAGATAAAAGCTCCCAAATATTTTTGACTTGACATTTTTGGCCTTTGGAACAGAGTAGGATGCTAAGAGGCCCAAGGACATTGTGAGTTTTAGCCAAGAAACTGGCTACTTTTCTTTGGGGTCTTTTTACCCTAACTGTCTAGCCAATTCCTACCTCCTATTCTTATCACACCATCCTCTGAAGAGGTTACCCAAATTGCCAATAGGAAATCGGGATGCAGACCGCTCTGGCTCTTCCAAGCTGAACAGGGACTCAGGGTGAGGCAATTGATCTATCTAAAAGACTCCCAAATTGTATAACTCTTATCTCTAAGGGAAAAAGAAAGTCCTTGAATCGTGAGTAGGAGATGTGAAGTAAAGAAGTAAAGGCAAGAGTGATTAGCATTACAAGTTCTAGACAGGGAGCTAGAAAAAAAGTCAGAACAGGGCAATTTTCAAATGTTCATATGAGAGTCCATTGGAATTTTTTGACAAGGGCTTCCAAAAGCATCCTTCTGTTGGGTTCCTCCTCATTTTTTTTTTTTTTTGTCTTCCAAGGCTGGACTCTAGAGAGATGGATTCAGGATTTGCTTTCAGGCATTTTGATAGCTATTGGAGTGGTTAGAATTAGTGTGAGTTTTCTCTCAAACACTTCTAGATGGGGGAGAAAACAAATTTATCCATCATTTTAGAAAAATAGCTGCTTGTCTCCCTTAGCTACAGGTGGGCACTACAGTATTTGAGACCAAGATTTGAAGTCTTACATCTGAGCAGCACTTTCTGGTTAGGAACAAAATCATCAGTGAGAAATAATTGTCTAAATAACTTTTTATATAGACTTAAGCCTAATGTCTGGGAAGTGTAATCCCTTGAAGTCTTAAAGAAATATACGGATGACTTTTCTCTTTGGTTATACTTTCCTTTTGGGTGTTTAAGACCATACAGTTGGCCCAAATAAATCAATTTATTTTTACACTTAGTGTTGTTTAAGAAACTGTTCCTCAGGGGTCACGTGGGCTTGGGAAGAGCCCCTGGCTTCTTTCTTTTACCAGTTCCTTCTGTGTGAAGATAAGTCAAAGGTCCTGCTTGACCATGCCTGGCTTTACTTGGAAGCATAAATGAGATGTTTCCTCTGAGTTGACCCTCCTCTTTTTTAGACTGGACACTGGTTCAAGTCCATCTTGTAGGGTCTACATGGCTTCCCTGAACAAGAGGACAGGTGACTCACCATAGTTACAGGACATTTTGAGAGATGTTCCATAGCCCCTGGAACTTAGTCAACCTTGGAGGGCAAGGGGCAAAACTGTCCTTTAAGTCCCTCTGACCATATTAGTATAGACCTTAAATAATGGCTGTTGAACATCCAATAAGCTTAGTTCCACCAGTCTTGTACTTTTTAATTATCATGTACTACATAGATAAAGCTTGGGTAAAAAACCAAATATTCTCAGATAAACCTTGACCAGATATATATTTTGTTCCTTAAACTAGTTGACTAAACTATGACTATAGACATTTTAATATTATGTATATATTATTTTTGTCTCATCCTTTATATATAATAACAAACCTAAACAGACCTTCATCATTTGCTTAGGCTTTCTCATTTTTTCTGCCTATTTTAGAAAATAGGTCCATTCTCATATCCTTTTAACATCTTTTAAATTCTCCTTTTCTATTTTTTTAAAAAAATAATTCTGAGACACAGTAGCATTAACAAACAAAATTTCCATCTGTTGTGAGGCTTCTTTTCCTTGGAATGCTAAGCAAATGCTTATTCCCTTTCAAGTTTCTAGTGTCAAGCCAATGTGTGATCAAAGTTTTACTCTGGAACCAATTAATTTATTGAGCTCACTTACTGAGATAATTGAGGCTAACAGGTAGAGTTTTGCAGAGTGTGTCCCAAGGGGTACATGTTCCTCTGAGGGGTGGGGCCTGCTGTGCAGGACTGGCTGTGGAGAATTAGTGCCGTCTTGGAAGCCGGCAATGTAGAAAAAATGGCCCCAGTGTCTCTCCCACGTGGATGCAAGAGGTGGTATTTACCGACCTGTGGTGAGACCCCAGCCCCACGAGGCATGAGCGAAAGCTAACAGAGACTCTGGGTGGGGTGCGGAAGCAATCTGGAATGGCAGGCTGCTGAGCCACAGAGTGGAACCGGGTACTGGGAGTTCATCTTTGTGGGGCACCGAGTGTTCACCTTTGTAAGTTACTCTGTTTCCCCTATCCAGGATATAAACTATGAAAAATTCAGATAAAGATGTGTTACATGGTTTTTCTAATAGCACCAGGAGCAAGAGAGCCTAAGAGAATTCAGGTGACACAGAGCATGTACGACAGCATGTTATTCTGCACATTATGGTGACTTAGGAATGTTTATTGGAAGAATCTATCAAACAGAAGGTATCTTATAATGAATATAAACATTATGGAAGTAAAGAGAAAAGCGCTTATGATGGGTCATTTTAATTGTCCGCTTGACACAATCTACAGTCACTCAGGAAGACAGTCTGAGTGAGGAATTGTCTAGGTTGAATTGGCTTGTGGGCATGTATGAGGGATATTTTTTATACTATAAAGATCTGCCCATTGTGCACCACACCTTTCCCTGGGTCTTGAACTGTGTAATACTGGGGAAAGCCAACTGAGCACAAGCATGCACGTGTTCATTGCTCTCTGTTCATGACTATAGATGTATATGACCAATTCCATCAGTTTCCTGTCACTGTGACGTCCCCTCAGTGACAGACAAGAACCTGGAACTGTGAGCTAAAATAAACACTTTTCTTCCCTAAGTTGCTTTAGTCAGGGTACTTTATCACAGCAACAGAAACAAAACTAAGACAGTCACAGTGATAGCTGATTTATGTGTCCACCTGGTTCCAAGACATTTGGTCATGCACCATTCTGGGAGAGTCTGTGAGGGGATTTCTAGATGGCATTAGTATTTGATCAGTAGATTAGGTAGAGCAGGTAGCCTTCCCCAATGTGGAACCGCATCAAGTTAGCTTTGAGCCAGGACAGAACAAGTCTGACTTACCCATGAGAACTCAACTTGTCTGACAGCCTTGCAGGACAAAAGATTTTTCCTGCCTTTAGGCTAGAACTGAAATATCATCCCTTCCTGAATTCTGAGCCTGTGGGTACTTGAACTAAACTATGACAACTTTCACGTGTTTGCACTTGCCTGACTACTGATCTTGACATTTGGGAACAGCCATAATCTCATGAGGTACCAAGATGTAGGATGGTGCTAGAAAAATTCTGCAGTTTTGGAAATGACTTTTGAGGCAGATGATGAGTATAGGCTGGAAGACAGTTGATGACCTTGCTGAAAAAGTAAAGATTTCCATGACAAAACTATGTGGATGTTAAAGATAATGCTGGTGAGGTCAGAATCTTCTTAGGAAGAAAAGATACAAGCTAGAGAGCCATCCCTTATCTTCTAAGAGAATTCATGTATTGATAGAAATATGGGTGCCAAAGGTCAAGCTGGTGACATTTGAAATGGAAATGAAGAAGATGCTGTTGGAAACTAGAGGAAAGGAGATACTTGGACACAGGCAACGATCTTGGCTCAGCTGTGTTCTAGGGTTCTGTGGAAGGTAGAATTTGCAAGCATTGAAATTGGGTATATAGCTTAGTAGATACCTAAACAAAGTGTTGGAGATGTGGTTTGGTCCCTCTTGACTATTCATAGTACTATTTAATATAGGAAGAGAGATGCATTGAAGGAGTTGCTAATCAAAAAGGATTAGAATTTGAAGATTTGGAATTTTTCACCTGTTTGTAATAGGAAAACAAAAACAAAACCCCTAAACCAAAGCAAAACACACACAAAATACTAGAATATGTGTTGTAACTCGATAGACATGGCTGGACTATCCCTTTGTTAAAGAGTTATGGGGCTGCATGAGCAAAAGCACTGTCAGTTTGAACAAGGGGATGGAGATGGGATGGAGTGAAGGAGGGCTGTCAGACTTCTTGGAGTCTATGGGGCAGGCCGCTTGGTTTATTAGACTGTGAAGGTGCACTAGTCTTCAGGAAATGGAAGATTGATCCTGAAATTGATTCAGAAATAGAATGGACACTCCTGCTACTCCTAATACAAGGCCAGGGAACAAGATTTTCTTCTTAGTTTCAGGGAAGGGCCCTGGCAGGGAGCTGTGTGGATGCTGCTCTCACAAGGGGCCTTAGGGGTCGAGCCTATGGTATGGGAGAAGAACTCACAGACGGACAAAGAACTATGGGGATGACAGTGCCTCCCACTGGGATTGGATTATGAACATCAAGTCAAAGAGGCTTATTCTCTACCCCTCCACCACCTCTTTTTTCCTTTCAACTCTCTCCCTAGTAATGACAATGCTTATCATTTGTCTGCTCCACCACAGCATTTTGAAAGCCCATGGCTCACCTAGTGTCACAGTTTCATAGCGAGAGAAGACTTCTGCCTCAGGATGAAGTGCACTTTGAGCTACATCCATATCTGGATTAGATAATGTTTAGATAAGACTGTTTTAGAGTTGATATTGGACTAAATTAAGCCTTTGGGTGTTGAGGTTTTTTGGATAGAATAAGCATATTTACACACAGCAATAACATGGATCCGGGGGCACAAGAACAGAATGTCATTATTCGTGTCCTCTCCTATGCAACAGACACATTGAAGCACTAACATCTAATTTGCCTAATATTTGGGGCAGGAGTCTGTAAGGAGGTGATGAAAGTTAAATAAGGTCAGTAAGGTGTTTACTCCAATAGGGCTGATGGCCTGTGTTATAAGAAAAGGAATAGATACTAGAATACAAGCACACATGGTGCAGTTGCTCCCCTCTCTTCCTCTCTCCCATGACAGGATACAGAATGACATTGTCCACACAGCAGGAAGAGGGTCTCGCTGGAAACTGAATGGACCATACCTGGTCTCATGCTTTCCAGCTTCCAGAACAGTGAGGAATCCATACCTGGTATTTGCGCAACCTTGTCTATAATATTCTATTATAGCATCCTGACCAGATACTGTATTTATTCTGAGATATTTTAAATAGTCTAGAGGTAATGATATAGCAAGGCACACATTGATCATCTCGTTCAAGATCTCAGTAAAGGCTGTTTTTCCTTTTCCAATGAGTAGCAAACAAACTACCTCACGCAGGTAAAATATCCTTTGGCTTGCTGTACACTAAAAAATTAAATTGCCTCTTTATATCATGGCTTCATCTTTGTTTTTAAAGTAAAGCTTTTACAAATTAACAAGGAATTCATAAAGACAAATTCATCAGGTGAACTGCAGAACTAGGAGCAGTTGAGTGAAGGAAGCAAGTTGTACTGCATAATCTTCCGCTGAAAAGCCTTCAGTTGCTAAAGCTACTGAAGCTATTTCAGAACTTAAGAAATATAAAAGAATCTGCCAAGATTTTAGAGGAGATGCAGGGAAGGAATGACCAAGATCTGTAAAATGAAGCTATGAGGTAGTTGAAAAGTCAGAATCAATTAAAAAAGTTGTGTGGCAATAAAAAGTCTTTGCTTGCACAAAGTTCTATTTTTAGCAAGGCGTTGGACAGTCTGTTCCTTAGTCTACCTGAATAAAGAAAGTGATATTGTTGAGGTGGGAGGAATTTAAACTAGAAAGGAGAGGAAACTGTCCCACTAGAGGCAGCAGCATCTGCTCGCAAGATAGACGTGTAGCCTCTTCAGTCTCCAAAAGAGTTTCACACTATGGCTTAGGCAAAATCTATTTGGCCTTATAAAATGACTTTGACCACACAAATAAATAGTTCCTGTCCATGCTGAATACATAAGCACAGCTATTTTGTTTCAACTTTCAAGAAAAATTAGTTGATAGACATATAGGCCTGAACTTTCTATATGATTTCCATTTTCCAGTTGAATGTATAGAGTTCAGCCTGTGCTAAGTAACACAGATGGCTTAAGAAGTCTCTGAAGACATGTCATAAGAGAAACACTAAATGGGCACAGTAGGTTATATATATACGTACATTTATGTATATATGTGTAACAATAATAATTATAGAAAAGAAGTCATGAACTTAGGAGGAAGTGTATGTGGTTGGGACACAGGAGGAGTTGGAGGGAGGAGAGGAAGGGGAAGAAATGATATAAATACAGTACTCATATATTAAAATTCTCAAAAAATAAAAAATAAAATTTGGGGTTGGAGAGATGGCTCAGCTGTTAAGAGAATTGACTGCTCTTGCAGAAGACTTAGATTTGATTCCCAGCACCCACATGGCTGCTAATAACTGTCCATGACTCCAGTTTTGGGGATCCAATACCCTCTTCTGACCTCTGTGGGCACTACACGATATGAGTGCACTTACATACATGTAGGCAGTATACTCATACACATAAAATAAAAATAATAAAATATTAAAAAATAAATTTAAACAGATTGAAAGTTCTCTTGAAGAGGTATGTGAAGACACTTTACACAAAGAGAAAGATGGCTGGACCTTGACTCAAAAGAATTTGTATAAAGCCAGCCTGGAGATGAAAGACCGACTTCTGTGATTTCAACCAATCTCCTGACTCCAGTTAGTGTATTAATTTTCAGACAAATAACAATAGCATTCTATAGAAAATAATTTATAAGGATACATTTTATGTACTAAGCAGTGAGTGTTTAGAAGTGTCCTCTTTCCTGGCTGGAAGCATAGCTTAGTGGTAGAGCATTGGCCTAGTATACACAAGACTCTGAGATCCTCAGCACTGGAAAAAATAAAAACAGAAAAGAAACAAATTCACTATCTAGAAATTTTATAACCTTAACTTTTTATAGTTACCATGAACAAGTAAAAGAGATTTTAGATAAGAGACAAAGAAAATCTAATTGAAAAAAAATTAATTTATTATTTTTATTTTGTGTGTATGCGTGTATTGCCTGCATGTAGCATAAGTGCATCCGTGTTGTGTAATGCCCGCAGAAGTCAGAAGAGGCTGTTGGATCCCTGGGGACTGGAGTTACAGACAGTTATTAGCTGCTATGTGGATGCTGGGATTTGAACCTGGGTCTTCTGCAAGAACAACCAGTGTTCTTAACTGCTGAGCGATCTCTCCAGCCCCATAATTGAAAATTTTAATGTTGAAGATTAAGCTACAGATTTAACACTGATTCATTTATTTGTATGCTGTAGGACTTTGTAGCATGCCTGTTTGGGTAGACTGAACTGCACATTCATGAATGCCCTTTCTTGTAGGTTTCCAGATGGGGAGATTTAGGCATGGCCAGGAAGTAGCAGTGTTCTGTAGCTGACACTGTTGCTGACATGCTAACTCCCTGTTGGCTTGAAGCAGCACCTGGTCTGCATGTATATTCCCTCCCTAGATCCTTCTTCACTTCCCTTACCTCCTGGAGGAAGGCCTTAGATTCAGCAGGTGACCTGCCCTACCTACACTAGAGACAGTAAGAATGGACAGCCTTTTTATCTGTCTTTGTGTACTCCGAGCCAGTGCCATGGCCTTGAGCTCCCAATTGTTTTCCTCTCTGTCACGTTGTAGCTATCTTACACCATTCAAGTTGCAATGAGGAAACTTCTGAACACTGAATGGCTTATAGACAGCAAGTATTGCTCACAGTTCTGCACACTGGGAAGTCTAACATCAAGATACTGACAGCTATGATGCCTGGTGACCTGCCTTTCTTAGTCCATACATGGCACTTTGACAAGATAAAAGAAGAAAAGGAATTCTTAAGGTTCTTTTGTATAATCTACTAATTCCATTTCTGAGGTCTCCGCTCCCATGGTCTAGTCACCCTCCAAAAGCCCCACCTCCTAATACTATCATATCAGAGGGTAGAATTGCAATATACAAATTTTACTGATATTCAAACCTATGGGAATAACCATGTTTGCTTCTGGTTTGCCCTTTGGACTTTAGCCATCCACATCAGACTTGAAGACAATAGCCTTGCAGAAACAACTTCACCCACTTTCACAATTATAAATACCCACCCAAGGCATACTTATAAGCATACATCTCCTAAGGGTTCTGCTTCACTGGTTGAACTATGGCTGAAGTGCATGATAAAGCTCTTCCAAGAAGGTTAGATAGCAAATGAGCATTCAAAGACAGGAGGAGTGCCTCCTCTTACATTAGAAAAGTTAGTCAGTAGAGTTCCGGATTCTTCTGTATGCAAACCACTTCCTTAAACTCCACTGGAGCCAAGGCAAAAGAGATGAACTGATAGAGAAAACTATTTAATAATGTACATAAGGTCATTTGGTACTAGCTTTTAAATATTGATAATGAAATACTCCCATCTCATACATAAGGAAAACAGAAGTTCAAAAGCTTAAATAAACTTGAGCCTCCGGCTGTGTTAGAAGGAAGTTCAAGGTTGAGATTTTATACTATACATATGGTTCCAGTTAGAGTTGGATGGATGGAGGAAAGCTGTGATGGTTATCAGCCTGACTTCCTGCACTCAGATGGAAGTAAGTCACATATATGATGTATGCTAGATACTTGCTGGTTTCATTCTTCACAACAAGCAACCATGAACTTCCCATCAAGTGTGTAACAGAAAAATAGAGCTAAGTTACACATGAGTCAGTATGTGTTTGTACACCAAACACACAATGATAATAGCCTTTCCTCTGCAACTTGGTTTGGTCTGTGTTGTATCACAGCAGCAGAGAAGCAAAGTAGAGCAGATTTCTTGTCAACGCCATCTTTCTTCTCTGCTTTTACACACTTCCTATATTCCAGCAAAACATTCTTCTTCCTATGGTTTAGTTTTTCTTGGTTTCATCACAAGGAAGAGAAATCCAAGGTGATTCAGATAATTAAGCCAAGATGCCTTCATAAATTCCTAAAACTCACACAATGCTTCTTTTTCTTTTCATTCTTCTGTATGGTGTCCTACTTCCTGGAAAACTCCAGCGTACCCGACCCTTGCCCATTCCTTGCTGCCTCAGTTTCTAGAAATTCTACCTATTTCTTGTAGTCTTGTTCAAACAGCTTCCTCTTCATGATTCCTTCTCTGACCTTGCACACAAGCATGTTGTTCATTCTTAGTTGTCAATTTGACAGAATCCAGAATCATTTGGGAGACAAGCCTCTGGCCATGCCAGTGGGGATGGTCTTGATTACATAAATTGATATGAGATCTACCTTGACTCTGGATGGGACAATCCATGGGATGGGGATCCTGGACTTAGCCCTCTCTCTCTGCTACCTATATATGCAATGTGATCAATACCCAATCACCTGTTTCTATGATAGAGTTGTGAGTTCAAACAGACCCTTTCTCTTTTTATTTACTTTTGTCAAACAGAATGCTTTATTACAGCAACAGAAAAAGTAGTCAAGATGCCAAAGGAATTATTTTCTTACTCCAAGCATTTGGAGCCCTATGCTTTCAGAAAGCATACCTCTGGGCAGTAATGCATATGTTGTTTTTATTTTCATGGGCCTGCACCATACATTTTAGCCATAGTTGAACATCTGTCTCAGTATATGGGTGCTCTGCCTTTCAGCCTGTGGCTGATAACTGCCTCTGTTCTTATGTAAAGAAAAACAAATTCAGAGGGCCAGAGAGTGTCTTGCATAGAAGCCTTCCCTTCACTGAACTTTGTAGAGACATGATCTTTGTGGTTCATTTTGTTTACACAGCAGTACAACCTTTCTGCTTTCTCTCATAAACTACCTTAGATAGCACCAGATCATAGTTCCTACTATTGGTGGGCAGGCTGGAAAAGCACTTTATTGATACCTTTACTATAACATCACATTTTTGTGACCCCTGATTAGTATCCACCTATAATAAAGACTGACTTTCCTGAAACTAGGGCCTCATTTTATTCAATTCTACATGTCTCATGCATCTTGGAAAAATACATTTTATGTAAGATATACTCATGAGGACTCTCTTCATGGATTTAAGCCAAATGAAACAAAACTTACTAGCTTTAGTAGATAAACTTTAGTAAATATATAACTTTGATGGAGTTATAGCAAGTGTACCCATTTATCTCCAAATTAAGCCCATCACTCATGGGCTTTCCAAGGGCTAAGAGGCATGCTGAATGAAGGCTGGTGTTGAAGAGAAATTTATCAAGGACAATTTTTTAGACTTGTTAATACACAGTGATTTAAAACAGTCCCAACTTTTTTTGTTGGTTTTCTTCTTGCTCTAAAATCTTTACAGACAATGTATTCCCTTTCGTCCAGAAAGAAGGGTAGGTGAGACCCCTGGTGCAGGCCCTTGAGCACCACAGCCATCCTTCTTGATGTTCTGCAGGTCATGTCCCATCTCTGATTCCAGGAAGCTGCCCACCACCTCCTTCCTGCAATGATAGATTATGCTTTTCTGTTCTAAAAAATACATAGTAAATTATATAGAACTCCCTAGTGTCTGGTTTCTTTCATTCAACATGTTTTTAAGACACATTCTTGTGTGTATTTGTAGTGTTCTTTTTATTGTGGACTAATAGTCCATTGTCTGATGACATCACAGGTTTTAAACCATTTTTCTGCTGATTGGGTTTTATTTTCCCAATTATTGACCATTTAAAAGTGGTGCATGCCTGTAGTCCCAGTACTTGGGAGGCAGAAGCAGGCGGATTTCTGTGAGTTCAAGGCCAGCCTGGTCTACATAGTGAGCTCCAGTCCAGCTGGGGCTACAGGAAAACCCTGTTTTAAAAAGACCAAAATAAAAGTAAAACTTTTAAATGAATATTACTGTATTTTTCATCTCGTGCTAACTATTCATTTAAATTTGTAAGAAACTGCTAAAAAAGGTTCATAGATAATTTCCTGCCACATATTTTTAGATCCACAAAGAATGTTAAAGAACTGCAGTTGTTGCACTTCCTCAACATTTTCTGCTCAATCTTTAAAAATTTTAGACATTTCACTGGATACAAAGTCATGCCCTATTGTTATTTTAATTCATAATTTCCTTTGACTAGGAAGATATATCATTTTCTTACATCCTTAATCTCCACTCATAAATCTGTCTAGGGAGGTTTCTATTCAAGTACTTGTCTAATTTTTAAAAAATTAAATTGTATTTCTTCATTTTAAGAATTCTTTGTACCTTAGGGATAAGAGTCTTTTGTTTATACATTGGAAACATTGCCTCCAAGTTTGGGATTTACGCCTCATTTTCTTAATGATGTCTTTTAAAGAGAAGTTTGTAATTCGAAGGACTGTAATGTACTCTTTTTTTCCTTTCTATTTACTACTTTTGCATCCCACTTAAGAAATATTTATCTATTCAATGCTGAAGAGATCTTTGCATTAAAGTTTCCTCTGTAAGTTTTATAGTTTAGGCACATGTTGCAGTTCAAACCTGAAATGGTCCCACAGACTCATTTCTTAAATGCCTGTTCCCTGGCAAGTGAATCTTGTCACAGTCTTTTTGTAAGAATGTGGAGCCCTTAGAAAGTGGGGTGTAGCTGGCAGAAGTAATCACTAAGAGCAGGCCTCTGAAAGTTATGCCGCCCTTGGTACTTGCCCTTGACTTCTTGTTCCACTGTGTTGTGAACAGTCACTGTTACTCCCTGTCACACACATTGACACACTGTCAGCCTGCCTGCTACACCACCTCCACGTGGAACTGAAACCCTCTGAAACCAGGAGTCACAGTGAGTCTCTCCTCCTAAACACTGTTTCTGTCATGTATTTTGTCACAGTTATGCCATACTAATTAGTACAGTAACTCTTTGGTATATTTAGCGATAATACCCGTATGATAAGAACACAAGATATTGTTTTTCAAATTCCAGTCCCTTTTGGTTGAAAATATAATCTCTTCCTCTATTGATTTACGTTAGCACATTTTTTTCAAAAGTAAATTGACATGTACTTCCCCCCTTTCTATTGTTGTTGATACCTAGCTTTAATCCCTCCCTTGTGGTTGGATAGGATATAAGATGTAATTCAATTTTCCCAAATTTGTGGAGATTTGCTTTATGTCCTAATATGTGATTGATTTTGGAGAAAGTTTCATGGGAACTGAGAAGAAAGTGTATTCTTTGGTGTTTGGGTAGAATGTCTTGTAAATGTCTCAGGTCAATTTTATTCATTGTTATGAATAACTCCAGGGTTTCTCTGTTTAGTCAGTGTCTGAATGACCTGCTTATTGGTGACAGTGGGACATTGAAGCTACCCATTATTATTGTGTAGGAGCCAATCTATAGTCTTAGATCTAACAGTGTCTCTTTAATGAAACTGAATGCCCCTGTGTTAGTGCATATATGAGGAAGATTGTTATATCCTCTTGATAGATCTTTCCAATAATGAGAACTTGTGACTGGAGCAGTCACAGACTATATGGAAGAGTCGACCACTATCATTCTGCTAAATAGACAGAATAGTAAGCTGACTCCTAATACCTTACTGTTATACCCACAGATTAGTGCTTTTTCAACTCTCACCAGAGAAGATTCTTATAGTAGATGATGGTTTACATAGAGACCCACAATTTGTCAACATGCAGAGAATCAAAGACTGCGAATGCTCAGCCCTAAATGGAATACCTAATCACACCATCTCCCAAGGCTGTGGGATCATCTTAGAAGAGGAAGCGGAATGATTGTAAGATCCAGAGGTGGTAGATGAACACAAGGAAACTGTGTTTTCTGGACACCGCAGTGCAGTTGCATATATGAACCCCACAAGCATACACAAGACCTATATAAGCCTAAACCAAACCAAATCCCAGTATGGAGGGAGTCAGGGGAGGTGGGCAAGAAGCCCCAGCCCCGGATGAGGCTCTACTGTCAATTTATAGCTGCTGAGAGAAGGAGAATCAGTTACTGGTGTGAGGCCTGGTAGATTGGCCAGAATCCAAGTGATAGACCCATACCCAAGAACATTTGAGAATACAGATTAGACTCTATAGGCCTTTGAAAAAGAGGCAAATAAGAATTGAGGACATAGAATCAGGGGATGGTTAGTAAGATGGGGTGAAGATGAGGGAAGATCAAAATGCATTGTATGAAATTCTCTAATCAATAAAAATATTTTGAAAAGAGATTAGTTATATTCAAATATATTTAAACCTGGATAATGCAGACTGCTTTCCCAATGATAATATAAATGATAGTAATGACTTTAAACAGTCAAACAGAAATATAGCTACCTAAGTTGAGAGTCAAGAATTATAGGGACCATAGATGTGCCAAAGTCTCTGAGAATGACAGTATCCAGTGACTGTGATTTCCTCTATACCAAACTTTGCTACATCCAAGTACAACAGTGCGGATTTCCCCAATCAGAAGGAATAAACAAGGCACAGCCCCCAATCAGTTTCCATGTGTGGGAGACCTGTTTTTGCATTTCCTTTGAACTGTGTGTCTTCTTTTGTGTCAATACAGTTTTACTGAACTTTTTGTCTGTTCATATGCCAGCATCATATCATGCTGATTTGTACGGCTTTTTACTAAGTCTTGAAATTTAGCAATATATACTCTCCAATCTAAGTTATTCTTTTCAAAATTATTTTGGTCATTTTAAGCCTTTGAAAATCTATATAATATTTAAAATTAGATTGTCAATTTCTTTCATAAGCTGTACACTTGAAGTTTGACTGGTATTAGGTTGTATCTACAAAAGTTTGAGAGAAAATCTACATCTTAATAATACAGTCATTTACTGCATGAACATGGTCTATCTTTCCATTTATTTATCCTTACTTCTGATTTTTTTATCATTCACTGTTTGTAGTTAGCAGGATACAGAGCTGGTACATAATTTTCTATTTAGTATATGCATGAAATCAAATTAATGTGTTTAATGGATATTTGTGCTATGATATTCTGGGGCTGGAGAGATGGCTCAGCAGTTAAGAGCACTGACTGCTCTTGCAGAGGACCTGGGTTCAATTCCCAGCACCCACATGGTGGCTATGAACCATCCTTAACTCCAGTTCCAGGGGAATCCAATGCCCTCTTCTGACCTCTGCGGCATTGCACGACATGGGTGCGCTCACATACATGCAGGCAATACCCTCATACACATAAAATTAAAAAAAATTAAATGCAATTATTCATTGTGAATTTCTAGAAATGTTTCATTTATGAATATGGATTTTATAGCCTGAGACTTTAATAAGCTCATTTTGCAGATCTATGAATTTTTTGTAGGTCCTCTGGAATTTCTTTTGTAGACCGTTTTTTCCTTTTGGTGACTAGAACCATTTTATTTCTTCTAATGTACTCAATCTTAAGTATTTTATTTCTATTTCTTGACTTACTGCATTACATATCTCCAGGGAGATGTAAGCATGAAATTCTTGTATGTTTCATATGTATATTTCAAGGATTATAAGCACAGCCTGCAAGTAATTTTAGACAGTATTTCTGATGCATGTGTGTTTTGGTTGCCACCTGTTGTATGACTAAGGCGTGGGAATTTCCACTTGGGTCATGTCAATATTCAAATAGTCTTAGATTCTGTAGCATTTTGGAGTATGGATGTTTGAGCCAAGGACACCTGATTTGTCATAACAATGAACTGTATTCTTTGTGTCTAGTATTGGGGTAAATCAATCAGTCTTTCAACTTTGAATGTGATGTTAGTGTAGATTGTTCTATGATGACTTTTATCGGATTGAGGAGATTACTTTTTATTAAGGAATTTTTTCTTTGACAGTTTCACATGCACACAATGAATATGGATTGCGCTCATCCTCTCTCTCTCTCTCTCTCTCTCTCTCTCTCTCTCTCTCCCTCTCTCTTTCTCTCTCTCCCCCATCCACCCTCACTCTGCCCTACTGATTGCTTTCCCACAGTCATGTAATTTTGTTTTGTTTCTGTCCCTCTGGGTTTGACTTGGGCTGTCTCTGTGGCCTTAGGAAGAAATTCCTTTTGATCCTTAGTTTGCTGAGAATTTATTTTTAATCAATAATAAACATTCAGTTTGTACACCTGCATTTTCTGTCTTTTGGAAGTAAGCAAATAGCTTTTTATTTTGGGGGATGTTGATATGACCAATTATATAGATTTTTGAAACCTTAACTAGTCTTATATTTCCAGTTGACCATGATAAACTTTAAAATATATTTTGGACTTGACTAACCATTAATTTTGGAAAGATTTTTAGATTCATTAGTTCAATGGTCTAAATCTGATAATGTTTTGAGGTGTGTGTAATTCTAGCAACATAAAATGAGTTGGGAAATTTCCATTTATTTTCACAAAGAGTTTAAATATGACTGGTCTGATTTCTTTATTAAATATTAGACTTTGCCAGTAGCTCTGGATAATCTTTGTTGGAAAGTTCTGAGCTATGAATTCAATTATTTTTAATTATTAATTTAAATATTTTAGATAGCCTGGTCAAGCCATGTATTTCTCCTTGCAAGAGCTTTGGTATTTTCTGCTTTTTATGTCTTTCTGATAGTGATAACTCATATCTTTCTCAATTATTCTTCTTCTTTCAAAGAATGT
>NW_008335281.1:2426935-2431882 GCF_000622305.1 Nannospalax galili
TAATTTCTTTTCTTTTTTAAAAAATATTTTAATTATTATTTTTATTTTATGTGTATGAGTGTATTGCCTGCATGTAAGCAAGTGTATCCATGTTGTGCAATGCCCACAGAAGACAGAAAAGGGCATCAGATCCCCTGGAACTGGAGTTACGGGTGTTTATTAGCTGCCATGGGGGTGCTGGGAATAGAACCCAGGTCCTCTGCAAGAGCAGCCAGTGCTCTTAACTGCTGAGCCATCTCTCAAGTCCCATATTTCTAATATAAATATTTAATATTGAAACAGTCTCTTGAAGCATGAATTCAGCTGTATCTACTGAATTTTTATGTACTTTCTTCTCATTTTCATCCAGTTGACAATATCTTTCTCTTGTGACTTCTTGTCTGAACTACAGATGATTTCACAGTGTGTGGTTCAAATTTGAGGGATTATTTGAACATATTTCTGTGACTGATAATAATTTAATTCTGTTAAGATAGAAAAATTCTTTGAATGACTTCAATCTTTTTTTAAAAAAAATTATAAATGTTTGTTTTATGACTCCAAATATGGTCTGTCTTGGAAAGTGTAGCGTATTCACTTAGGATATTTTACTACTGTTTATGGAACACTAATTCAGTTAAGCCTATTGACAGCGCTGCAGGTCTTCAGTATCCTTAGGCTGCCAAATATTTAAAAAGGAGTGTCATGGTCTTCAGAAACAATTACTTGTTTTTCTACGTGCTCTTCAACAATTTCATTTTTCATTATGCATTTCAATGCTCTGTTGGAAGGTAACTACAAATGAAAAGTGTTACTTACATATTTCTGTAATATCTTTAAGGTGGTTGGCCATCTTATGGTGAAAGGATCTCAGAAAAGAAGAATCTCCCTCTGTGGTAATAGTCTTTGTTCTGAAGTCTGGTCTTTGATATTCACTTAATAGTGAATATAGTGAATAGTGAATAGTCACTATAGTCTTTGTCTGGGGTTTCTTTTTCTTTTTTTCATCCTTTCATTTTAAACTGGCACCATTACATTTCAACTGCATTTTTTTGAAATGCTGGTCCTTGTTTAGAAAAGGACCAATCTCTGTATTTCAATAGCTTTGTTTGTACTAGTACCTTTAATGTAACTGATTGATACTGGTCCTTAAAATCTACCAACAGCTTTACCATTTCCTGCTTGTTCTTTCCTGTTTCTACCCATCCCTCATTTTATCTGCTTTTGGTTTAAGTACTTTTTATTCCACTTTTATCTCTAGAATCTGTTGAGTGGCTGAAGGGTTTATTTCAATATATCTTTTCTTCCATCACATTTAAGCTGTTCCTCATTAACGTTTACATGTTTTCGAGAATTGTTGGGGTTTTCTGTTTTCCTGGTTCAGTCTTAGATGTGGGCAGGTGCTGTGCTCCTGATTTCAGGAGTGTGGACTTTCAAACTTTGCTGCCGGTCTTCCAGCCATAGAGGGTCGGTAACCAAGCAAATATGGATCTTCTACCTCCTCCTCTGGACATGGAGGGATTTTTTTCATCTGATCCTGTTTCCCAGCTGCAGTGGGTCTCCACATTGACTCTGGCAGAGGTGACTGCTTCTTCCCCTCACCCACTGACTTAAGGTTTTTATTCTACAGAGATATTGAAGATCTGGGTGCTGTCTTTCCTGAGCCTGCTTCATGTAGAAGAGCACTAGTCTCCTTCCCTTCCTGCATCGTGCTCTGCATCCTCAGTGAACTTTATAGGGAAGTGAGTGTAAACAGAGTTGGAATCTTTTTTCTTAAAATCATATTTTATTGGTTCTTTGAAGATTTCATACACTGTATTTTGAACATATTCAACTTCCTCCCCAATCTCCTCTCAGATGTACCCCCTCATCCAAGTTCGATTTGTGTTCCCCAAATACTCTTGTGTGGATCCAAATACTCCTGAGTGTGGTCGACTTACCCAAGGTCACTCCCTTAAAGAAAACTGTCCCTCCCTCTCCCAGCAGTTATCAGTTGCCAATAGCTCCTTAGCTCCAAGCAGGGCTTTGTGCCCACCTCCCTGCTCCATGCTAGGATCTTCTGTGGCCTTAACAATTTGCATCTAAATTTTCTATTACCCTGTGTGGTTTCTGGTATCTTTTCCTTTTATACTCTGGCCCAAGGACGCAAATGCTGATTTCACCCTTTGTTAGCATGTGTTTATATTCTGTGATGATGTCAGGGTTTATGGTTTGTCGATTATCTAGAATTTTCTTTCTGTTAGACAGGAACACTGTTCTTTTCAATTTTCTCCATCCTAGATGGAAGCTGAAAGTCAGTACCATTTGTATTTGGTAATACTAGTAAAATGCTTGTGTTTAAGTAGTCCGTATTGCTATTTGTTTTCTGTTTCTTGTGTATTCACTGACCCCCCACCCCCATTCCCCTTCTCTTTTTGGATTGAGTATTGCTTAATATTCTATTTCCATTGTTGGGTGACTAGTGACATATTTTTTCTTTAAGTTTACAGTATGCACGTCTCATTTATAATTTAAATTTATTTATTTACTACTATTTTTATTTGTGTATGAGTGTATTGCCTGCATGTGTATAAGTGCACCCATGCCATGCAATGCCTGGGGAGGTCAGAAGAGGGCACTGGATTCCCCTGGAACTGGAGTTATGAATGGCTCTTAGTCACCATGTGGGTTCTGGGATATGAATCCAGATCCTTTGTAAGAACAGACAGAGCTCTTAACCCCTGAGCCATCTCTGCAACACCCCCTTTATCATAATTTACCTTCAAGTAATTTTATATGTATCCTACACCATCTGAGACCATCAGAAGATTGTCTTTGTGTGTTTCCACACATTCTTTGTGGTACTCATGTCCTGTATTGTCCTTCTATGTATAAGATAAACTCACAATGCATTAATATTTCCTTTGGACAGACCGTGATCCTTCAAGAAATTTAAAAACAAGTGTTATACTTTTATTTGCCAAAGTTTTTCTGTCCTCTCTGATCTTCAGTCTGGCACTAATTTCTTTTAGTTCAATAAGCTCATTTGGCATTTTTATAGTTTTTCTTCTGGTGACAAGTTTATTAGCTTCACTTTTTAACCTGAAATGCCTTCATTTTTATCCTCAGTTTCTTAGGATAATTTCCAGTGGCTGCAGATTAACCTTTGGCTGATAGCTATTTTTCTTTAAGCCCTTCAGATGTATACTGTTTCCTTCTGCCATCCACTGAGTTTTAGTTGTACATCAGTAAAAACCTTTTTAAAAAGTCATCAGGTAGATTTCAATGATGTTTTTCACATCTACTAATTATTAAGGAGCAAATTTATATGCTTTGAAGAATTATTTTATTTAATCATTTAAAATTTTTTAAAAATAACTACATGATCAGAATAAGCATTTCATTACAGCTTTAACATATTCAGTAACACACTCCAAAGCAAGAGTACATCTCTTTCACAAGTGGGAATATTGACAACTGATGTAAATTTCCATGCTTCCTCCTCAAATATAATACATTTTTAAAAATTCTTTGATTTTTTTTTTGTGTGTATCACACAGAACATCCCAAACCATCTTATTCAACTATATACCCACTTCCCAGATAGCACCCTCCCATAGCCTCCCTCCCCTAACTAGAGCCCTCATACTCTGATATCCCAGCTACTGTCTGTTGTGTTGTCAGCACCCCTAGTTGGCTGTTCCCCACTACTTGTCCATCTGATGAATCTAGTCAGCCTATCTAGAGGGCTTTCTTTTAGGAAGGTCAGCTGTTCCTCATCTAGCAGTAATCAGTTGTCAATATGCCTTTGGATAAGATTGGGGTCTGCCGTTCATTTTCCCAGTTCTGTGCTGGATTACTATCTGGGAATCCCTTTGGTGACTCTGGCCAACACCTCAAAAGAAGGTATCTCCTGTCTGGCAATTGTTGCTTGTTATGTAGCCTTTAGCTATACATATGGACAACTATGCATATGGACTCTTAAAAATTATACTGGCCCCTTTATTTTTTGGTTATAATTTCTTTTTGAGTGTTTAAGGCCATACAGTTGGCCCAGATAAACCAATTTATTTTTACTCTTAGGGTCGTTTGAGGATCTGTTCCTCAGGGGTCACATGGGCTTGGGAGGATTTAAGGATCTGTTCCTAGGGGTCACACGGGCTTGGGAGGAGCCCCTGGCTTCTTTCTTTTACCAGTTATGCCTATGTGAAGATAAGTCAAAGGTCCTGCTCAACCATGGCTGGCTTCACTTGGAAGCATGGAGGAAATTATTCCTCTGTGTTGACCCTCCTCTTTGTAGATTGGACAGTGGTTCAAGTCCATCTAGTGGGGTCTCCTCGGCCTCCTTGATCAAGAGGACAGGTAACCCAGCACAATTACAGGACATTTTGAGAGATGCTCATAGCCCCCTAGAACTAGTCACCTTAGGAGGGCAAGGAGCAAAAACTGTCCTTTATGTCCCTCTGACCAAATTAGTATAGGCCTCAAAGTATATCTGTTAAACATCCAAGAAGGTTAGTTCCATCAGTCTGGTATTTTTAATTACTGTGTGTCGTGTAGATAAATCTTAGGCAAAGATTAACGCATCCCTCCCCCCTCCCTTAAATAACCCAATTTTTATCTATCTCTCCCTCCCTTATTATGGCCTGTTTCATACTGTTCTCATTCAGGTTCTTTCTTTTCCTTTACCTCCCTGTTTCCTTTCCATTATTCTGGTTCCTGTAGTTATGTCTGGATACATACTGACATATCAGGGATGGTTCTATGATCCACATATGAGGGAGAACATATGTCGATATTTTTTTCTGAGTCTGTGTTACTTCACTTAGTATAACAGTTTCTAGTTCCATCCATTTACCTGCAAATTTCGTCTTTCTTTACTGCTAAGTAGAACTCCATTGTGTAAATGTACCATATTTTAGTTAACTGCTCATCAGTTGAGGGGCTCTTATTCACATTGTTGATGCAAAAGAACAACTCTTACCTCAA
>NW_008335281.1:2432094-2433415 GCF_000622305.1 Nannospalax galili
TCATTTGTTCTCTTGATCTTAGCCAGTCTGAATGGGGTAAGATGAAATCATAAAGTGGTTTTAATTAGCATTTCCCTAATTATTAGTGATGTTAAACATCTTTTAAGATGCGTCATAGCCATCTTTACTTCTTTTATTGAGAACTCTCTGTTAAGTTCCTTAGCTCATCTTTTAATTGTGTTACTTCTTATCTGGATTCTCTGTGTTTTGGGTTATTTATATATTCTGGATATTAAAGCTCTGTGAGGTGTGTTGCTGGTTAAGATTTTCTCCCATTCTGTGCATTTTCTGCTGGCTTTCCTGGTTTCCCCCTTTGATGTACAGAAGCTTTTTAGTTTAATGAGGTCCCCTTTGTTAATTCTTGCCCTTTTTTCCTGAGCAATTGATGTCCAGTTTAGAAAATCCCTTCCTATGCTTAGATCTTGTAGGTTTTTGCCAATCTTTTCTTCTAACTGTTTCAGAGTTTCAGGCTTTACATTGAGGTCTTTGATCCATTTGGAATTGACTTTTATGCAGGGTGAAAGATAGGGGTTGAATTTCATTCTTCTACAGGTGAAGATCCAGTTTTGCCAGCACCATTTGCTGAACATGCTCTCTTTCCTCCAGTGAATATTCTAGGCCCCTTTGTCAAATATCAGGTAGCTGAAATTGTATTTACTCATATTTGGGTCTTCAATTAGGTTCCATTGATCTATGGATCTATTTTTGTGCCAGTACCATGTTGTTTTTATGACTATAGCTCTATAATACAGCTTAAAATCTGGTATAGTAATCTCCACCAGCATTGCTTTTAGTTCTCAGGGTTGTTTTGACTATCCGAGGTCTTTTGTGCTTCCATATGAATCTTAGGATGTTTTTTTTCCAGTTCTTTAAAAAATGTCATGGGAATTTTGATTGGCATTGCATTGAATCTATAAATGACTTTTGGTAGGATGGTCATTTTCACAATATTAATTCTTCCAATCCATGAGCATGGGAGGTCCTTCCATCTTCTGAGGTCTTCCTCAATCTCTTTCTTTAAAGATTTAAAAATTTGATTGTAGAGATCTTTAATGTCTTTGGACAAGTTTATTCTGAGATATTTTATATTTTTTGCAGCTATTGTGAAGGGGTGTGTTTTCATGTGCTCTTTCTCTGATTGCTTGTCATTGGTATGTAGAAAGGCTATAGACTTTTATAGGTTAATTCTGTAACCTGCCACTTTACTGAACGTGATAATAATTTCTAGGAGTTTTCTGGAATTTTTGGCATCCCTTAGATATAATATCATATCATCTGCAAAAAGGGATAATTTGATCTCTTCTTTTCCAATTATTACTCC
>NW_008335281.1:2434084-2448191 GCF_000622305.1 Nannospalax galili
CTTTAGATATGCATCCATTTCTTTTAGGTTTTCAAAGTTAGTAGCATATAGGTTTTTAAAATATTCCATTAAAATGTTCTGTATCTTTCTGCAGTCTGTTGTGATCTTTCCCCTTTCATCTCTGATTTTGTTGATTTGGAAGTTCTCTTTCTTTCTTTTGGTTAACTGAGCTAGCGGTCTGTCAATCTTGTTTATCTTTTCAATGAACCAGCTCTTGGATTCATTGATTCTTTGTATTGTTTTCTTTGTTTCAATTTCATTAATTTCTGCCCTGATTTTTGTTATTTCTTCTCGTCTGCTAGGTTTGGGTTTCGTTTGTTGTTGCTTTTCAAGTGTCTTGAGTTGCAATGTTAAGTCATTTATTTGTATTCTTTCCGATTTTTTGATGTAGGCACTTAGAGCTATAAAATTCCCTCTAAGGACAGTTTTCAGCCTGTCCCAGGGGTTTTGTTGTGTTGTATTGTCCTTTTCATTTAGTTCCAGGCATACTTTTATTTCTTTCTTAATTTCTCTTTTGACCCATTCATCATTTAGGAGTGTGTTATTTAATCTCAATGTGTTCATGTGGTGATTAGGTGTTGATTGTAAGCTTTATTGCATTGTGGTCTGATAGAATGCATGGAATTATTTCAGTCTTTTTGTACTTTTTGAGGTTTGTTTTGTGCCCCAGTATATGGTCGATTTTGGAGAAGGTTCCATGGGGTGCTGAGTAGTAAGTATGTTCTTTGGTGTTTGAGTGGAATACTCGGTAGATGTCTGTTAAGTCCATTTGATATATGGTATATTATTTCAGATGTCTCTCTGTTAACTCTCTGACCTGTAGACCTATCTTATGGAGACAGTGGAGTATTGAAGTCCCCTACTATTAATGAGTTGGGATTAATCTGGGTTTTAAAGTCCTGTAGTATTTTTGTTTATGAAGTTGGGTGCACCAGAGTTTGGTGAATATATGTTCATGATTGTAATATCTTCTTGATTAATTGTTCCTTTAATCAAAATGAGAAGTGGCCTTCTCTATCTCTTCTGATTACTTTTTGATTAAAGTCTATTTTGTCATATATTAGAATTGCAACACCTGTTTTTTCCCTTAGTACCATTCGCTTGGTATATTTTTTCCATCTTTTCTCTTTAAGATAGTGAAGATAGTGTCTGTCCTTGAAAGTGAGATGAGTTTCTTGTAGATAACAAAAAGATGGGTTTTGTTTCTTAATCCATTCACCTAGTCTGTGTCTTTTGACTGGGGAGTTCAGTCCGTTAATATTTAGAGTTATTAATAGAAGATTGGTATTGAATGCTGTCATTTTTATTTCTGTTTATATTCTTGATATAGCCGTACTTTTCCACAGTTATACCTTCTGTAACCCCTTGGGTATAGTCATTCTTTTCTTCAGCTCTTTGTATTGCTTCCAGAACTCTCTGAGGGGCTGGTCTTGTGGACATGAATTCCTTCAGCCTATTTATGTCATGGAAGATTTTTCTTTCCCCTTCGACTATAATAGACATTTTGGCTGGGTATAGTAATCTGGGTTGGCATCTGTGGTCATTTAACACTGGGAATACTTTGGTCCAGGCTCTTCTGGCTTTCATCGTTTGCAATGAAAGGTCAGATGTAATCCTAATGGGTTTTCCTTTATATGTGTCATGTTTCTCTTTTGCAGCTTTCAGTATTGTGTCTTTGTATGTTTAGTGTTTTTACTATGATGTGCCATGGAGAGTTTCTTTTCTAGTCTAGTCTGTTTTGTGTTCTATATGATTCTTTTATTTGTATGGGCATGTCTTTCTTTAATTTTGGGACATTTTCTTCCATGATTGTGTTGAAGATCTGGTCCATGCCATTATCTTGGTATTCTTCTCCTTCCTGTATGCCTATGATTCTATTCTTATGATTTCTTAAATGTTCCATAATCTTTGCTTGAGTGGTCTAGTTTATCCACTTTATCTTCCAGTCTTGATACTCTGTTTTCCATTTCATTCATCCTATTGGTGAGGCTTTCTCCTGTTGTTTCTAATTGGCTTACTGAGTGTTTCACGAGACTTTCTCCTGTCATTTCTAATTGGCTTACTGAGTGTTTCACTTCCTTCTTCATTTCAGCCTGAGAATTCTTCAATATTTCTAACTCTTTTCTGAATTCATTCAGAAGTTTATCCCTATCTTCCTTCAGTTCTTTGGTTTCTTTGTGTGTTCTTTAAATTCATTGAATTGTTTTATCATGTTTATAATTGTTCTTTTGCGATTTCCTTGTCCTGCATTATCTTGGGGGTTCTCATTGTACTCCTCTAGAGGACTGTTGGTACTTGGTGGGGATATGTTATTTTGTTTTTTCATGTTATTATTTTTTTCTCTGTGATTTTGACACGTGAATTTCTTTTGCAGTTTCTGAATCTTGTGTGAGAATCAAGCCTTCAAGTTTAGGTCTGCTTCTTTTTGTGAACTTTATGTGTCTTTGTGGTTTACTTTATCGGCATGAAAAGCTGGTTTCGTCTAAGCTTCCAGTTCTCTCTTTTGATGTTATATTTTAGTGGCCAGATTACTTTTGTCTTCAGGATTTCCCACAGAGGCCCAAGTCAGATGAGGATCAGATGCTCTCAGGTTTTCTCTTAAGGTCTGGATCCCTCCAGGAAGGATTTTGGCCTCAGGAAATTTGTGGGTTGGACTGGCTTGAGAGCCTGGACCAGGAAAGATGCTGGTCTAGGGCAGCTGATGGCTGTGCTACCCAGAGATGCAAAGGAAAATGGGGGCGGGAAGCAGCCCCAAGGGCTCCTGAGGACTGTACTGAGGAACTGGGTTGGTCTGGATGCAAAGGATCAGGAAGTGGAAAGGTCAGCCCTGGCATCCAGGAAAGAGGCCTGCAGGTCTTACAGGCCCAGGGAAGCAGAGGGAGGTGAGCACATCAGTAATAACTTTTATCGTTGCTAATTTGCACATGATTATGTTTCATTGGCTATTATTTTTTCTTCATTACTGTTTTAAAATAATTGTCTTCACAGAACTTGACATTATTTTCTCCATGTTCATTTGGTTTCTTAGATCTGTGAATTTATCATCCTGTAATATTTTTATAAGGTATAGTTATTATATTTCAAGCTTTTTGACCCACCTTACTCACACCTCCTCTGGTTTTCATCTGGGATCCCAAACACTCACATGCTAGCTTGCTCGAAGTCACGCCATTGCTCGCTTAGGCTCATCATTTTCTTTCTCCACCCATCTTTGGAAAAATCTTTTTCTTTCAGCTTCATTACTGTTTATTTAAAAATATATTAGGGAGATTCTTTTTCATTTTCAGCAACACGGACTTGCTGGATTGAATAATTTCATCCTGTCTGGGACTGTCTGCACATCACAGAATGTTTAGCTGTATCCCTGACCTTTAGCCACTAGACAACAGTAGCACTGGTCCCAAATTATGACCACCAATAACATCTTCAGATATTACTAAAGTTCTTCAAATAAACAAAACAGTCCCCACTTGAAAGCTACCACCTTGAGGTAACTTACACATATAGTATGTTATTTCAGTTCAAATATGAATTTCAGGTCTAGGTAGTCCATTCGATGCTTTAAAATTTTTGTAACATTTTATATATTTTTGTTTAAATTATTTTCTTAGTTTTGCTTCTTGAAATAACATTTTTTAAAAAAACATTGTAACTAACAACTACCCATGTACATGTCATTGAAGTCCTGAGGATGCAAAGTAAAATTTTGATAGAGTTATATCTTCACAGCACATCCATATATATCTGAAATAATGTTGAAATAAAACATAAGAAAAGAATGAATTAAAATTAAAATTATATGCATGTCTATTTACATATATTTGAACATATAAGTGAGTTATATGTTAAAGTTAATTGCATTCATTTCAATTTTTCATAATTTCGTTATTGGTAATATTGCAACAGTTCATAAAAGTAACAAAATCAGTAACAACAGCAGTACAAACAGTAGGTGCATTTCCAGCGGTTTATTACCCATTAGAGGAGAGGATACATTCTCAAGAAACTAACAAATCAGGTAAAGTTTCAAACAGTTCCATCTCCATACAGATCCCCACTCTGCCGCCCTTAACACTCTGTCCTTCATATAGAAAACAATCTGTGAGGGTTCTACAGTGAGAAGGGAGACAGAAAGTAAAGTTTTCACCAAGTCCAGACATCTCTATCTAACAGGTATAACCAGGAGAGTAGTTAATGTGCACAGGAGTCCATGGGAAACCAACATGGCTCAAGATGTGTTAAAACCCATTCACACTTTTAGCAGGAGATTAGAATACCTACCACACAGGAGGATCCCGAGAGGTTCGATTGAAGACAGCTTGGTTTCAGTTAGAGAATGGGTGAAGATGAAATAGTGGAAGTCCTTTGGCAGGACTTTCAGAGTGAGGCAACAGGAGAAGCCATTAAAAATGTCTGCGTAAAGGGCGGGGGGAAGACTCAGGAGAGAGGGTGAGGAGAGAATGAAAACAGATGAGACTTCAGTGTTAGTTTTCATGCTCAGAGTATCACGTCTTAAGACAACATCTGGTTTCCATTCATTTTAATAACAACATGAACATATTTATAGTAGCTGTTTTCAAATCTTTTCTTTCTATTCTTCCTCAGTGTGTGACTGTTGACTGGTTCTTTTTGTGGACCATATTTTTAATATTTTCCCACATTTCTAGTAACTTTCAGGTGGATATTGTGAGGTCAAATTGCTGGAAGTCTGTGTATTTTTCATTTTCCTACAAATAGCATCACATTTTGTTTGGTAAGCAAGTTACATGAAAGCTTCATTCCATAATGGCTTATTTTAAAACTTGCCAGTTGTTTATCCTAGAGCTGGTTTAGTCTTAATACTAAACCTGACCCTGTGGAGTCTCTTTTAAATGTTCTGGGTGTGTAAATAACACAGTCCTTTCCAGCTGGACAGACCCCAACTCTCTCACAGCCCTGATTGAGCTCTGGGAATTATGCAGCATATAGCTTCCCACTTACTTGTTTCCCTATAGAAGTCCTGCCCCCCCGTCCTCACCTTACATATTCTCATAATACACCCCTATCATTTAGGCAGATTCAAGAGAATCTCATGCACATTTCAGGTCATTTTACCTGCATTATTTTCCCCTCCTGTAACTTGTTGTTGATTCTGGACTCTACATCTTTTCTGAACCTCAAACTCTGCATGTATCTCTGCTCTGTTCCTGTATTATATCCTGGAAGGCTGGATGCTGGGACAGTTTTAGGGCTGTCTCATTCATTTTTATTACTGCAGTTATCACAATGCTGTTCCTCCTGTTAGTTCTTTGTATGCAGTCCCAAATTTATTCTGCCTTATTTGATAAGTGTTTATAAGAAAGCAGCCATTCTGATGTGAAGTATTTCATCATGACTAGCAGTGAAGTCTGATAATTTCAAAAGTGAATCAGAAATGGATGCCATAGTAAAAATGAGACTGAGTATGGATGGACAGGCGCAATACTGCTCTGATTAAAGCATTATGTCCATAAGTGTGGGGGGGCATTTTAGCGTGTGAGGCTTGGTTTTCCTTTCTAGGTTCTCAATAGGATTGCAATTTTCTTTTTATAGTTCTTCCCTAGATATATTATCAAAGATCCTTGATACGTGATTTACAAAGCCTGTCTGGATTTTGTAGATTCTTCAACCATATCTCTGAGTTTCATTTTGTGATCAGATCAACTATGCCTATGGATAATGAAAAGTTACTGGCCTATATTTTTCTTGTATTCCAGCCTTCCCGGGATATTGATGAAAAATGAAATAAACCCCATTAGCATTTTTACAACTGTTAAGGCAAAAATCTTTTAGAAAAAAAGAAAGAACATTTTCGGATCAGAAGCTGTAAATGTACCACAACTCAGGGTAGGAATGTCCTGGCTGTATAGTATTCCAGGAAACTGCTTTGATATAAGGCCTGGATTTCAGAAGACAGTTTCATAGCAATGGACAGAACTTAGGATTTCCAAAGAAGGCTCTTAAAGGAAGCCATGTATGAAAATCAGGAACTGCTTATGACTCCTACTGGAGACTGGGGTCTTCTTTGCATGGAGAGCACTTTTCTATCACTTTGAACATTCACTAGATGCTCAGTGCATGCTTGCTGACTAATTCATTGGGAATGTTGAATACAGGAGATGTAGCACTTGGGCCTTCTCTTTTTTTACCTTTTGTCTCACCTTAATAAGCATAAGAGGGTCTGGAGAGATGACTCAACAGTTAAGAGCCCTGACTGCTCTTGCAAAGGACCAGGGTTCAATTCCCAGCATCCACATGGTGGCTAATGAGTGTCCATAACTCCAGTTCCGGGTGACCCAACACTCTCTTCTGTCCTCTGCCAGCATTGCAAGATGTGGGTGCACTTACTCACATGCACTTACTTACATCTAAACGCCTTGCCCAGATGCCATTTGTTGGGAATATCTGCTTTCCTTGACCTCAGTCTATAAGGCCTTTTAGTTTAAAAAAAAAATCATAAACAATGGCTGGAGAGATGGCTCAGTGGTTAAGCACAATGACTGCTCTTGCAGAGGACCAGGGTTCAGTTCCCAGCACCCACACAGTGGCTAACCAACCGTAACTCCAGTTCCAGGTAATCCAACACCCTCTTCTGTCCTCTGAGGGCATTGATTGTATGACATGGGTACACTTAACTTACATGCAGGCAACACACTCCTACACATAAAATAAAATAAAAATATTTAAAAATAAAAAGCACAACAGCTTTTTATGGGAGGTTTGTTTCTGGATATATGTTTAGCAATCAAATGTGAAAATATTGTTGTGTCTGGTAACTAATACTTCATAATGTAGGACAATGTTCTTTATATTCCAGAGTGAAACTACGCCTGCATGTTGTGTCTCTGGTCTGTGAAGACTAGCCATAATGGAACTTGCAGCATGGTGCACACCCATCCCAGCTTGCTCCCAGTGCACCAGAGATATCTGTGCACATGGTTCAGAGACACAGATCAGAACTACTGGGCCTTCTGGCCTTTCCGGGGAGTGGGGATGGAAAACACCTCAATTATAAAGCATTTCAGAGCACCTGTGTGGTATCAATAAAATGAGCCATGCCATATATGGGACATAATTATGTAGCTCCCAGTAGTATTTTTTGAAAGACAATAACTCATATAATACTTCTAAATGACTTGCCCAGATGGCATTTGTTGGGAACATCTGCTTTTTTTGACCTCAGTCTATAAGGTGTTTTAACTTTAAAAAAAGTCATAAACAAGGTCTGGAGAGATGGCTCAACAGTTAAGAACATTGGCTGCTCTTGCAGAGGACCAGGGTTCAATTCCCAGCATCCATATGGTGGCTAACAACTGTCTGTTAGCCAGTTCCATGGGATCTGATGCCCTCTTCTGACCTCTGCTAGCATTGCATGACATGGGTACACTTATAAACATGCAGGCAATACACTCAGCCACAAAAAATAAAAAATGATAAAAAATTCATAATCCTCTGGAATTCTTTTAAAAAATTGTGTGTGTGTGTGTGTGTGTGCATGTGCACATGCGTGCACTGTAGGCATATGTGTGAAGATGTGATGGAGTGTGTGTGTGTCTATGTATGCACACATGGACGCCATAGTACAATGCCACATGTATTCCTCTAGGGTTCCCCACCTTATTTTTGATGCAGGTCTCTCACTGAACTTTGTGCTCACTGGTTGACTAGACTGGGTGCGAGCTCTGGGGATCCTCCTGTCTCTGCCTCCCCAGCAATGGAGTTAGAGGCATGTGCTACCAATCCTGGTTTTTTATGTAGGCATTAGGATCAGAACTCAGTCTTCCTGCTTGTTCAGCAAGCATTTTTCTGACTGAGCTGTATTCCCAGTTTCAGTCCTTTGGTTTTCTTGAGGACAGTAGCCAAGAGGCCTCATTATTTAAATGAGATTTGCTCAGAATTTCAGTGGATGAATGTCAAAAACTCAGTGGAATAGTTTAAACCTTTTCTCCATTGGTCACTTTCTCTTATCCATATACTTCATATTCAAAGCATGGTTCTCAATCCAATTAGATTTTTTCAGCCTGTGTCCTTGTTCTTAGAGAGGTAGAAATACGTTATTACTACTAATGACAGTGACTTACTTTTACAGTTAATGTCACAGTTACCTGACACATCCTTGTAAATCATTTAAGAGAGAAGAATTAAATGAAGCGGGATTATGCACAATAGAATTTTACTGCAAACCCTTGGGGCTAGTAGTTTTAATCATGGAAGTTGGTTCTTCAAATTATTTAACCATGGTCTCTTCCCTTATATTATGAGCAAAATGTCTCCTGCTTGACCTACTTCATTGATTTAATAGGAAGATCAAATAAAATTACATATAGCATGCATACATACGTGTGTGTTTGGTTCAGATTATCTAGGCAATAGTCACATATTTCCTTAAGAACTTCATAAAAAGAATTTTGTATAAGGATTGGTAATGAAGAAGGCAAAGAATGGTAATGAAAAAATAATAGTCATCTTCATGGTACCTCTCTTGTACTATTTGTGACAGTGTTTTAAAATTAAGGTTAAATAATCCTAGCATCTGCCAAGTTGAGGGCATTGATGCCAAGAGGTTATCTTTCCCTAGACACAGACAGGGCTCTCAGTGGCGATCCTAACCAGGTCTTCTTGGGGACCAAGTCTGTGTTTGGACGTGACTGTGCCTCTTTCAGGCTCTGTCTGAGAGAGTCACAGATGTCAGCATGAAAGTGAGGAAGAAAGTGACACGTTTAGATTTAAAAATCAATTATCATCTTCTCAGTAAAAACTGCAAGAATAGGAAATGTGAAGATTTTTTACCCATGTTATTAGACGTCTATTGCAGGTGAACTACAATTTTAAAAGCCAGGATGTATGCACTTGATCTGCAGTAATAAGGGTTTTATTTTCAGGCATGCTCTATGTAAGGGTAACTTGAATGGGGAAAAGCTTGAAAGATACATGCGGCTCAGCTTTCCCCAAGCTGCGTTCCAAGGGCAGGCAGGTGTCCAGATGCTGTTTCTGAGCTTACCCTTCTTAGTACCAGAGGCACAGGCTCAGAAGATTTTGGAGGGAGGTTTAATGAATTACTACCTCAAGGTACATTGTACTATAACTACTCAATAAGTTAGCAAAAAAATTTGCTCAACAATACCAGGATTGAATCTTGTAATAGAGACTTAACCTCAGAGGTCACCATAGAAAAAAGAAATTCGCATCAATCAATAATCTCAGTAAGTGAGGATTTAAAAATTTATTTATTTTTATTTTATGTGTACGCGTGTATTGCCTGCATGTAGGTAAGTGCACCCATGTCACGCAATGCCTGAGGAAGACAGAAGATGCTGTCGGATCCCCTTGAAGTGGAGTTACAGACAGTTAGTTGCTATGTGGTTTCTGGGATTCAAAGCCGGGTCTTCTGAAAGAACAGTCAATCTTCTTAGCCACTGAGCCATTTCTCCAGCCCCATAAATGAGGATTTTTAAGCTTGTGGTGAAGAAAATTTAATGAAAATTTTTAATGGCTTAACTTAGGAAGAAATTAAATGGGAGGGATAAATTGGGCAAGCATCCATCTGTTACATGGCACGAGCTTTGAATAATACTTGTGAAGATATGTTTTTATGGTAGATACCAAAGTAAATTTTCCAAATAGATTCAACTCTACAGTATACAATTTTTCTTTGTATAGTTTGGAAGAAAAAATTTTAAAGTGTATTTTAAGTGGAATGAGTTTGAGTTTCCATAAACATGTTCTGTGGGTTCAAAAAAATGGAACATCTGGGCTTATTTGTCTATTGAATAAATGTTTTGAAGAATTTTAATTTGGTTTGGTTCATCCATAGGCATCTTATTATAACATAGTATAGCATCTTGAGATGTAAGAGTAGGTAGATTATTGTTATAAAGTGAAATTGTATTATTTTTATTCCATTATAAACGTTTATTAAACAGTTTACAAAAATTAAAATGCATGGTCAAAATACCACTTTTCTCTCTCCTCTCTTTATATAAAACATATAGATTCATGTATTAATGTGTGTTCATATATACATACATATAGACACATATCTGCAAAATACTTTTTATATGTACATTATAATACTAAAAATAATAGTTGCTGGACATAAATATTCCCTCAATTATTTATGAAAGATCTAGAAGCTGATTTGTACAAATTAATACCTTATTACATGTATATAAATAGTTAACATTGCCTGTTTTGTAAAAATTGCAGTCCTTATTTTAGATCTATCATAAATGTGTGGAGGAATAGGTGTTAACTTATTGATATGAGTTGAGCTGTGCTCAAACTCCCTCACCTCATTAAAACTATGCCTTAAACTCAAATCACTGACTCTGAAATCAAACTAATGGGTAAAGCATTGCAATTCCCTGGTCAGAGCTTCTTTAAAATGAAATTGCCTTGAAGAAGGATTGGCTCATTGATTTGTTAGGACCTGGTCATGAATTATTTATTTATCACTGGCTTCCTACCATGCTAGATGATTCGGGGCTCTAAAAAGACACTGTGAAAGGTGTACAGAAATGGATTTGGCCTGAGAGAGCCACACTTACTCATTCTATCAGTCAGATGCTGGTTTAGTGGTCCTTGGTAGAACTTTGGCCTGAGAGACAAACCACATATGCCCATTAAACCACATAAAGGTGGGCGGTTTGAAATCTCTGATAGTGTCTCCTGATTTCCCTCCAGACAGTCTAAAACAGACATCACTACTTATAGCTTAGAGGGGACACTGCAGGTGGGATTCACAGTGAATCAGATTTAATAAAACGGTGAAACTTGAGACACGCTCAACCCTAGGGCAGGGCAGCAGTGCCATTTCTTTAGATTAAAAAAAAAAATCGGGGGCTGGAGAGATGGCTCAACGAACATTGGTTGTTCTTGCAGAAGACCCGAGTTCGAATCCCAGAACCCACATGGCAGCTAACAACTCTTTGACAGCCTCGTCTGACCACCGCAGACATTGCATGGCACAGGTGCACTTACCTACGTGCAGGCAATACATGCATACACATAAAATAAAAATAATAAATAAAATTTTAAAAAAGTTTAAAAAAATCAGTTGAATTTCTGCATTCTAAATTGAAATCTCCCAACGTTAAAAATCTGGGCTTTGCATGAATTGTATAGGTCTTCAAAAATTATATTACTGGGCTGGAATTGGCCTTTGGATGTTATGTACAATTTTCTTGTATATATTGAGGGCCCTACTAAAGGCATTGAGAGAAGAGTAGAAAGACATGCTGTGGAAAGGGCAGTCCCAAGGGATGTTTGAATGGTCGGAAGAGCTGATTCCAAGTGCGGAAATGACTCCTCTGTAGAGGTTAGCGAATTGCTTAAGGATCTAGAAAACTATGGGGGAGAATCCAGGAGAGACCCCAGGGCTGCCTCATGGACATGCAAACTGCCAATACCCAGAGCTCCATTCTTCATTCAAAGCTCTTCTGCCACCGACTAGAAAATGTTAGTAATTTGTCTTTGAGCTCCTGATGTATGATAGCACAGTAGAACAATGGAGAATGCAGCAAAGACTTCCACGTCCTTTGCACACAGCATGGCACTGCTAACGCTGAGCATGGAACTCTCGTAAATCACCACACAGAATGTCCAATAAGACCAGGAGGTGGAGCTAAGGCATCCTGACAGCCCCAACAGGCTACGTTTTTCACTCCGATGAGAACTTGCTTTAAACAGAAAGTAGAAGCATACGTGACCCACAAAATCTCTCATGTTCTTCCTTTCTTGTGTTACTTATCTGTATTACTAACTTTTGTGCTGAATTTAATTACACAGGAGGAAATGGAAAAATGAGGAAACCCAAAGTTCCTTTTCTTCCCAATCCTGTGTGCATAAGTAACCCCAAGGTGAAGAGTGGTAGATGGAGTATGCATTAAGAGTTAAAATAAAGTCAAGTGTATGGCACACACCTTTCTTTAATGGCAGCAATCAGGAGGCAGAGTTAAGTGATGTTTGTGAAATCAAGGCCAATCTATTCTACATAGTGAATTCCAGGCCAGCAGGGGCTACGTAATGAGACCCCATGTAAACAAAACCTAACAAAACAAAACAAAACAAAACAAAATTAAAGTAAAAACATCCGAGTTCCTTCTGTGCAGCATTTGCACTCTTCTGATAAAGGAGAAATGCATATGCATATAAAATGTACAAAGTAGGAATTATGTGATTTCAGAGATTCTGCCCAAGAATTAAATGCCATTATATTTAGATTTAAAACTCATATTGCCCATTGTAAATCTAAATGGTGAAACCTACTCTACTTAAAAGATTTAATTTTTATTTACTTGACAAGCCATTAAATAGAATTAAAAAACAGTGATGTAAAGGGAGACAGTTTTATACCTGAGTAGAATCCTTTCATGAACATTTTCTTCTTGTCTTTTACTGAAGATCTCTGACTGCATCCTCATTTTGCACCCATCCTGCAAATTATGGAGCTTGTCCTGTTAAGTCTCGGTTTGTATCAGTTCTTCTCAGTTCTAAGCCACAATACCTCACTGTGTTCTGGTGTGGTGCTCCAGAATTTAATGGCTATAATTATAAGCTTAGAAGAAGGAAACAAGGAAGCCTTGTTTAAATAGTTTTCACTTTACATAAGTTGTCAGAACCATAATTTCAGAGCGAATATTAATGCATTCAATCGTGCCCATCTTTGGTTAGTCTAGTTTTTAATTTCTTAGTGCCCTGCTCATGAGACAAAGCAATGTAGTATGCATGTAGCACATTAAAAATTTTATGTTAATTACTGATTTTTTTCGCTCATCACTGAAATATAGTTTTCTGTATTGAAACAAAGAGAATACTTAGTGGAACCTGAAGTGTGGGAGGGATCATTTGGGCATTTTTATTGAATACATACATAAATGAACTGAGCAGCGGCAGCTGTTTCATTGCACTCTAGACTGTAAGAATAGGGAAGAGGCTGTGTTAGTATGCCTTCTTCCTGGTCCCCTGTCATCAGTGACCAGTTTCAACCAGTTCATATGCCGCTGTTGAAGAAAGTTGATTCCTGTGATACATGGCAAAGTTTACTGGATTTAGATCACCCAAAATTTCCCTAGTCTTAGACATGCCTTTGCCGCAGAATGACTGATGACACAGATGTGTGCTGTACTGTATGTGAGACTAACAAACCCCTTTCTCTCCTACCATGGCCTGCTTAAGTTTTATGCCAACTTTGCCTGTAGGAAATTTTCTTAGTCAAATCCCACTGGAAGAAAGAAGTTTACATCTTGCTTTTCAACTTGGTTTGACTTTGTGCATGGGAAATAGTATGAAGCTTTCTATATGCTAATCTTAACCTAAATTGAACAAGTGTGCACATTTTATTCATTCATTCATACATCCATATCTAACATTTACCTTAATAGATACTTTGACCACAATTATATCTATACTTTGCATATGTCAAGATCATAGAAACAAAGAAGACAAAAGTGTCAGATTTGGTGGTTGCTAGGACACCCAGGTACAAAATTTTTGGGAAGTTGGAATTGTGTGTCTAGAATTCAGGGCAGTTACTTGAGAATCAATTCTCTCAATATTAACTGGTGTTGTGATATTAAATGAAATTTCCAGCAAGAAGGAACAGAGGAGAGTTGACAAAGGACCAAAAGCAAAATCATTCTGTGTGGCCGAAAGATGCTAAATTCTTCTTCCACTTTGCCCCTGGTTTGGGACTTTGATGCCCCTTTCTATGCAAGCAAGTTTGGCTTAGTATTGAGGCAGTAATAAAATCCTGGTCGTGCATTCTTTGTAGATTTATTGGTCACGTCTGCTATTGGCTGTAATTAACATTTTCATACTCATAAGTGGTTATGTCCTGAATGGGAGGGCTGAAAATAATAGTAATAATTATAAAATGTACTTTCTCTATACCAGTAATTATAAGGAAGGCTAGTCTCATGTGTTATGTTATTTCATGTAAAAATTAATGGTGCAAAATTGATACCATTACTATTTTAAGACTATTTGTATCTCCCATCCCAAATGTATATGTGTGTGTGTGTGTGTGTGTGTGTGTGTGTGTGTGTGTGTGGGGTGTCTGTGTGTGTGTGGGGGGTGTCTGTGTGTGTGT
>NW_008335281.1:2449400-2456321 GCF_000622305.1 Nannospalax galili
ATTTTATAGAGACACAGCCAGCAGATACAAGCAGCCCAGAGAATCTAGAGACCTCAGTGTATAAAGGGAAGGAGAGAGCGGAAGGTAAGAGAGTTGGTACCTCTTCCTTTAAGTTCCCCTTTAGTATGTTTGGAGGTGTTGTCTACAGCACTGTCTCCTGTAGGTGTTAACTACTAGCCCCTGTTCTTGTTCAGTTATTTTGGGAGAATATTTTTAGAGGCTCTATAATGCCATCTTCTGTGGTCACCGCCAGCGGTGGCCACTCCTCCTTTCTCGTGGGTGCTGCTCCTTCGTTCTCATGGGCGTCAAGGCTGCTCCTCCCACTCTCCCTGGGCTGAGGCCGCTCTTCTGTTCATATGGTGCTGTGGAAGCTCTTCTGCTTGTCCTGTGCTGCCTCCTGTCATCACCACTTCTGCCGTCCCGGAACCCAGGGCTGGTGAGGAGACTGTGTCAGCAGAGCCACATTCAGACGCAGGAGACCAGGTTCAATTACACAGGTCTGGTTTATTACAGGAAGGCACAAGCTTATATAGGGGTAGTGGTCCAATCACAGCACAGCAATACAACACCTTATTAGCATAACAGGTGTAGCGCCCTATCACAGTACAGCAAGTAGGATACCTTATTAGCATAACAGACTTAGCATCCTATTAGCATAACAGACTTAACATTTACACAGGTCTGGTTTATTACAGGGTAGTGGTCCAATCACAGCACAGCAATACAACACCTTATTAGCATAACAGGTGTAGCGCCCTATAAACCACGTGACCCTGACAGTTGCAATATCGCCCTAGGCTCAAGCCTGTCTCCCAGAATCTTCTTTAGGCTACAAGGAAAAGTTAAGAGATAATTAATACATTTAAATTATTTCAAGTATCTCATAATATCTCTCCAATTTTTTGAACTTGCATAAATATTTGGTGTTTCAACATATAGCTTAATTCTTATTTGTCCACACTGGCAAAGTAGTGAGAAATAAGTTTATTGAACCAAGTTTTAAAGGGGTGTTTCTGGAGAGATAAATTAAGGCCCCACACCATTATTCTGCAGTATAGCTAAGCAGCTGAGAAATATTTGATTTTTCAATATCTAAGATTCAAACATAAGAGAAAACCCAAAATGACTCCATTGACCCAAGGCAGAGAACTTGTTAAGTGGGGTGGGAGTGTTGATGATTTCCTTTGGCAATGCAGAGGGAGAAATTGGTTCATGCTAGGGAATTTAGAGGATGAGAAACTCACATGAAATAATCAGTGGGCTAAGCTGGTGTTATGAAATAGAGGACTTGGTAAGAAGGGTAGTTGGGCCAGGAAGTCTAGTCTCAAAATCAAGGATTTTGATATTTAAAGGAAGAGTTCAGAAGATCGATGAAGGGTAACTATATCTAATTGATGTTGATAAAGTAGAAATATCGATGCGACTATGAACATATTTGGACTCTTTTTGAGATTCCTGTCTCCATCACACTGGCAGAGTTAGACTAGTATAGAGACATGACTCTGCTCACCACAACTCATCCCAAACGTGATGCCTAAGCACAAGACAACCTCAGAGACTGTTCTAGTCTCAGTATCCATAATTTCATGATACCCTTAAGGAACACAGTGTCTTGGTTACTTTTCCTGTTCCTGCAATAAAATATTCTGACAAAAGCAACTTTAGGAAGAATGTATCTGTTTTGATCACTTTTAAGAGTACAGTCCCATCATGGCAAGGAAGTGAAGATGGCTGGTGCTTGAGGTCACACTGATCACATTGTATCCAGAGTCAGGAAGCAGAGAGATGATCCTAGTGCTCAGCTCCTTTTCACCTCTTTATTCTGTCCAGAACCCCAACCCACTAGGTACTACCACCCACAGTTAAAGCAGGCCTTCTTTTGATTAGCCTAATTAGATAATTTCTCATGGGTTATGCCTAGGGGCTAGTTTTGTAGGTGATCCTAGAGCCTGTCAAGTTGATAATCAACATCAAACAGCACACATAACATTTATGCTGAACTCCAAGCTGACTGCTCTCAGTTAGCCTACCCTCCTTATCTATTCCAATTAGTTTTGACCTTAGACAGTGTCAACTGGTCTATTCTCTTGCAACTTGGGACTCATTTAGTCCCTCTCTTAACTCTTACATACTGTGTTTACTGAGTCTACTGCATTTAGAAGCCACCCATCTCCTATCCCTTCCTATTTTGTCCTTGACTTGTCTCTCTGAGCTTTGCCCAATTTTGTTTTCCCCCTGGGAAAAAGCTATGAGCTCATAGCGCTGGTCGCCTGCCTTTATCCAACTCTATTATCCAGTTATGTATCAGACTCTGTTTTTTTGAGATTTAATGTTGAGCCTCTCCCAGGACCCCTGTCCCCCTGTCCTGAAGTACCTGTTTTTTTTTTTTTTTGTAACTCTTAGCTGGAAAGGTCTAAAAGTGAGTCCACATGTGTAGTATTTGATCTTTATTTATTGTTTGCTTCAGATGTTACTATAGCAGCAAGGGATCACTTAGACAAGTGATGATTTAGGACAGATAGGTCTTTCCTTGAGTTCTGAAATGAGAATAGGTGGAAACTGTGAGTTAGGGAGTAAGTCATATGAGCCTCTGCTTGGTTATTTCAGAGCAAGAGCAAGACAGAACTAGAACTTGTCTAGACAAAGAATTAGTCTAGCAGATAATAATCCTTAAGAAAGACAGCAGCCCAGAGTGTTTAATATAGAAGTTCACGGATGACTTTTCTTTCTTGAAAATTGCTGCTTTAATCTTAGGAATCATCTGTGGACCATTTGGATGAAATGCAGCACATCTGTAGTGTGAAATCTCCTGCAGTAATTCCAGTGTGTGACTCTCTGTCTGTGGGATGCTTGTGCGTAGGGGAATGGGAGCTTGTGTCTAGGGAAGTGAGGTGCAGAAGGACTCTACTGTCAGATACTGACTGAATGGAAGTTGTCTGTACTCAGGATCCAGAATCAGCAGGCTTATCCATCTTTTCAGAGGCAGCTGGTGTAGTGAAGTGAGAAATATTTTGTTCTTTGAGCAAAAGCTTCAGTGCTTGGAAGTTGTGGGACCTGTGAGCTTACTTTATGCATACAGAAGTTCTCGCTTTTCCTTGCACAGGAGTTAATTTTAATTCTGGCACAGTGTGCTTGTGTTGAAGATGTCTTTTGGGGGGGCAGGGCTGGGTTTTTGTTTTCTTTTGGTTTGTTTTGGTTTGGTTGTTGGTTCTTAAGTATTGATATTATATTGTTTTTATTCTGAACCTGGTGTGCATCTTTGATTCTTCAACATTTCATAGAGCATCAAAGGAAATGCTTCAGGTTTATGGGCATCGGTCTCAACTCTACACCTGTACTTATTCATATGGATGCGTCTGCTGGTAACTAATGTTCTGTGCCATGCAAAGGTAGCCTTCCCACTGGTCTGAGTGAGTGCTAGAACCATAGCTGCTCCCAGACTTCTCTCACCTTTCTTCCTCCACATCTCATTTACAAGGCACAGTCCTCAGCTTGGGCGGAACTATACACAATGTAGATGAATTATTTATTTGGATTAACTTTAATCTAAAGTTGTCAGACTACTAGCTCATGCACTAGATACTCCAAAATAGAATATTCTTGAGAAAATTAATTTGAGAAACATACATAGGAGATTTGTTTTAAGGAAATTAGGTTGAAATGATGGGAAATAATGATTTTATTTGAAATTCAAAATGAACATTAGTGAACTTAAGGGTGGGAGAACTCCCTTTGCAATGAAATCATTTGGGCATTTAAAATCCAAGTTTCCCAACCTTACTTAAAATAGGACACTGTGTTTTTGTTTGTTTCACCTAAGACCTACTTATCCTGTACCACACTCCATTATCAGTGAGCCTTGGAGCCCATAGTGAATGCTTTGAATCCCTGTAGTCAACTGCACTTGGCTTTAGTCCATCTGCCTACACTGAGGGTCATGCTGGGATATTGTCCTGGAAGTTTTTTTTTTTTATTATTAAATTAATTGTAAGGTTGAAGTTGAGGAAATGTTTACTAGAGTTCACTTTTCTCAGTATCAAGGGAACTGATTCTTTTAGATTACAAGTATGCTAATGTTTTATTTTTGCCCCTTTTGGGGTGAAAGATAGAAATATCAAAAGTCGGGGCTGGAGAGATGGCTCAGTTGTTAAGAGCACTGCCTACTCTTGCACAGAACCTAGGTTTGGTTCCTAGCACTCAAAAGGTGGCTAACAGCCATCTGTAACTCCAGTTCCAGGGGAATCCAACGCCCTCTTCTGGTCTCCATGGCCATTGCACACACAGGTATACTTATATACATGTAGGTGAACCACTCATACACATAAAATAAAAATAAATAAAAAAAATAGCAAAGTGAGCTGAACCGAGACTCCCAACTTTCATCTTACTAAGCTCTTTTCTGGTTTAGTTTATCCCAAATATTTTCTTTTCTTAGCACCCTCCCTTATTTAGTCATTATTTTTCTTATTCCAGTATATTCATTTTATAAACTAGTGATCATTTACATTATAATAGGCAAGTATATTGTTATGGTTGGGTATGAGATGCCTGTCCCCAGTCTCATGGGTTTGAACACTTGTTCTTTGCCTGGTTTGGGAGGTTTTAGAATCATGCAGTGGGGCCAGGCTGGGGAAAGTGGATCTCTGAGTGGTTGGCTTTGAAACTCATGATGTGGACTCCCTTTCTGTCCCATCTCTGATTCCTAGCCCACGAAAATGTGAGATGCCATAAACTCTACCATGCCTTCCCCACCATGACGGACTATCCTCTCAAACCATGAGTCAAAATAAATCTTTCCTCCTTTAGATTTTTTTCTATCACATATTTTGTTCACAGCAACAGGAAAAGTTAAATACTACAGGTATAAAATGTGATTTTGAAAATTTTTATTCTTTGTTCAAATAAATGAATGAGATAATCAGACTTTAGTTTTAGCCCATATATGTAATAGATGCTTTAGAAATGTTCAAAATCAGAAGCACGCTGAAATAAGCAAGACTTACAGTTTTGTCTTGTAAAGTTAAGTCTATGATCCATTTCAAATTAATTTTTGTGTATCGTATAAATCAGGAATGGGTCTTTTCTTTACACACACACACACACACACACACACACACACACATATCAGTTGTTCCAGCACAATTTATATATATATCTCAGTTGTTCCAGAAAAAATTTCTTTCCCGTGTGGTGGACTAAGTGGTGGTCCCTAAAGTTATCAGTTAATAATTCATGGAAGCTGTGATAGAGGTTTTGAGAATATATTTTTATTTGTAAGTATGTGTGTGTGTCTCTTTATGGGTATTCTGGTGTGCACAGAGGCCAGAAGGACATCAGATCCCTTGGAACTGGAGTTCCAAGCAGTTGTGAGCTACCCAGGATTAAACTTAGGTCCTCTGGAAGAGTAGCAAGTGCTCTCAATAACCATTGAGGCTTCTCCCCAACTCCTAAAGTTTTTTTTTTTTTTTAATAGATGTGATTTAGAATCTTGTGATGATGTGGTTATCCTGATCTGTCTGGTCAGACCTTAAATGTCATCATAAGTGCTCTAGGAACGAGGCAGAAGAAGATCAGACACATTCAGAAGGCAGATGGAGGAGCAATGACGAGAAGGCAGAGGTGTCTGAAGATGCTATACTGTTGATTTTCAGTGTCGAGAATGGGGCCATGACCCAAGGGGTTAGCTCCAGAAATGATACAAACAAGGAAAACATTCCCAAAGAGTTCTGGAATGGCCAACCTTATACCTTTTCTTCAGCCTAGTGTTATTCTTTCTGGACTTTGGCATCCAAAATTTTGATAGGACTTAAGGAGAGCAAAAATGTTAGATTATGATATAAACCTGAGAGCAATGAAAAAATAATGTTCAGCCAAAAGGAATTTTCCTCAGTCTCTACAAAAGGTAGGGAACAGAAGAGAAAAAAAATACTTTAGTTTGGAAGGCAAGTTAGACCATAGACAGAATAGTGATACTGGCTAGTTTCTCTGGGAAACACCGTATCTCATTCCCTAGCAAGAAGGAAGGATGTGGGGCAGAACAAATGTTGGGCCAAGAAGCTGCAGAAGACAGCATGATCTTAACTGCAGGCAGAGACCAAACTGACTTTGTGTAGTGACAGGTGTTGGCATCATGTCAAAGGTCAGTAAAGCCAGCCAAGCTTCAGTGGGCATCAGCTGAGCATGCTCAAAGACATTGTGAGCCCATGTTCATAGGTTAAAGGGATGAGGAATATATGACTAAAGGCCAATGGAATAGCTTAACAGCCCCAGTTTCAGCATAGAGCATTATATGAATCTCACTGGAAGCCTAAGTCAGCTTTGAGATTAATAACAGAGAAGAGAAAGGGGGAAAAAACCCCAAAGACTGAATTTGTTCCTCTAAGTGACTAGGGTACAATTTGCTTTAAAAATTACTGAGTGATCTGGATTTACTGAAATTATAGACAATAAATAATGGTAATTAGTAAATAATAAATAATTTTCTACCCTTTGAAGACTGGGTTTTTATAAAAGAATTGATTTAGATATAAATAGAATGTATACCATCATTAAATACTATTACAGCTATAAGAAGTAGTCTCTGCTTCCCTGGGACTGCACGACCCACAGGCCCCTCTCTGGGGTAAGTTGATAGCGCCCCCCTGTGCCTTGACTCCCCCAGCCTCATTCACCCTCCTATCTCCTCCACCCAGCCTGGGACCTGTCCCATTCCTCGTCTTGGTGCCCCAGACACTGGGGGAACCACCACTGCTTCCTGATCCCTTGCATCCAGACCAACTCAGTTCCTCAGGGCAGTCCCCAGGAGCCCTTGGATCCTCTTCTTGTCCCCATGTCCCTTTGGATCCTCATCAGACTTGGGCCTTTGTGGGCATTCCTGAAGACAAAAGCAATCTGGCCACTCCAATATAAAATCAAAAGAGA
>NW_008335281.1:2456538-2456888 GCF_000622305.1 Nannospalax galili
TAGAGAAGGACAATGAGAACCCCCAGAAATAATGCAGGACATGGAACTCAAAAGAACAATTATAAACACGATAAAATAATTCAGTGAACTTAAAGAACACACAAGGAAGTCAAAGAACTGAAGGAAGATAGGGATAAACTTCTGAATGAATTCAGAAAAGAGCTAGAAATATTGAAGAATACTCAGGCTGAAATGAAGAAGGAAGTGAAACACTCAGTAAGCCAATTAGAAATGACAAGAGAAAGCCTCACCAATAGGATGAACGAAATGGAAAACAGTATCAAGACTGGAAAATAAATGGACGAACTAGACCATTCAAGCAAAGATTATGAAAAATTTAAGAAATCACA
>NW_008335281.1:2457005-2457835 GCF_000622305.1 Nannospalax galili
AAAGAATCGTAGAAGAAAATTTCCCAAAATTAAAGAAAGACATGCCCATACAAATACAAGAAGCATATAGAACACCAAACAGGACCAGAAAAGAACTCTCCATGGCACATCATAGTAAAAACACTGAATGTACAAAGAGACAATACTGAAAGCTGTGAAAGAGAAACAAGACACATATAAAGGAAAACACATTAGGATTACAGCTGACCTTTCAGTGCAAACGATGAAAGCTGGCAGAGCCTGGACCAAAGCATTCCCAGTTTTAAATAACCACAGAGGCCAACCCAGACTACTACACCCAGCCAAAATGTCTATTATAGTCGAAGAGGAAAGAAAAATCTTCCATGACATAAATAGGCTGAAGGAATTCATGTTCACAAAACCAGCCCCTCAGAGAGTTCTGGAAGCAATACAAAGAAAGGAATGACTGTACCCAAGGGGTTGTGGAAAGAAATCCAATGAAGGTATAACTGTGGAAAAGTACAGCTATGTCAAGAATGTAAACAGAAATAAAAATGACAGGATTCAATACTCATCTTTCATTAATAACTCTAAATATTAATGGACTGACCTCTCCAGCCAAAAGACACAGACTAGGTGAATGAATTAAGAAACAACCCATCTTTTTATTGTCTGCAAGAAACCCAACTCAATTTCAAGGACAGACACTATCTTAAAGTGAAATGATGGAAACAAATGTACCAAGCAAATGGTACTAAGAAAAAAACAGGCGTAGCAATTTCAATATCTGACAAAATAGACTTTAAACTAAAAATTGTCAAAAGAGATAAGAAGGGTTACTTCATTCTAATCAAAGGAACAATTGACCA
>NW_008335281.1:2457965-2459384 GCF_000622305.1 Nannospalax galili
AAAAAAAAAAAAAAAAAAACCATGCCCATACAAATACAAGAAGCACTTCCAACTCATTAATAGTAGGGGACTTCAATACCCCATTGTCACCATTAGATAGGTCAACAGGACAGAGAATTAACAGAGCGACATATGACTCAAACAATACCATATATCAAATGGACCTAACAGGCATCTACCAAATATTCCACCCAAGCAACAAAGAATATACTTTCTATTCAAGACCCCATGGAACCCTCTTCAAAATCAGACATATACTGGGGCACAAAACAAACCTCAACAAATACAAAAAGATTGAAATAATTACATGCATTCTATCAGACCACAGTGCAATAAAGCTTATGATCAAACCAGAAGAAACCCTAATCACCACATGAACACATGGAGATTAAACAAGACACTCCTAAATGATGAATGGGTCAAAAGAGAAATTAAGAAGGAAATAAAATTATTCCTGGAACTAAATGAAAAGGACAATACAACACAGCAAAACCTCTGGGACACGCTGAAAGCTGTCCTTAGAGGGAAGTTTATAGCTCTAAGTGCCTACTTCAAAAAATAGGAAAAAACAGAAATAAATGACTTAACGTTGCAACTCAAGACACTTCAAAAGCAACAACAAATGAAACCCAAACCCAGCAGACAAGAAGAAATAACAAAAATCAGGGCAGAAATGAATGAAATCAAAACAAAGAAAACAATACAAAAAAATCAATGAATCCAGGAGCTGCTTCTCTGAAAAGATAAACGAGTTTGACAGACCGCTAGCCCAGTTAACCAAAAGAAAGAAAGAGCACTTCCAAACAACAAAATCAGAGATGAAAGGGGAAACATTACAACAGACACCATAAAGATACAGAACATTATAAGGGAATACTTTAAAAACCTATATGCTGCTAAATTTGAAAACCTAAAAGAAATGGACGGATATCTAAAGGCATGGGAACCACAAAAACTAAACCAAGAAGAGATAAACTGCTTAAACAGACCAATAACACAAAAAGAATTGAAACAGTAATACAAAACCTCCCAACTATAAAAAGCCCAGGGCCAGATGGATTTACAGCTGAATTCTATCAGACATTTAAAGAAGATCTGCATCCAATACTAATTGATTTATTCAAAAAGATAGAAATGGAAGGAGAACTTCCAAATTCCTTCTGTGAAGCCAGCATCACTCTAATACCAAAACTAGGTAAAGATACAACCAAAAAAGAAAACCAGAGATGACTCAGCAGTCAAGAACACTGACTGCTCTTGCAGAGGACCCAGGTTTGATTCCCAGAACTCACATGGTGCCTACAAACCGTCCTAAACTCCAGTTGCAGAGGAATCCGAAGCCCTCTTCTGACCTCCACAGCAATGCACAACACAGGTGCACTCACATACATGCAGGTAATACACTCATACACATAAAAT
>NW_008335281.1:2459565-2460902 GCF_000622305.1 Nannospalax galili
ACCCACAGCCAACATCATTCTAAATGGAGAAAAACTGGAAGCATTCCCATTGAAATCAGGAACCATACAAGACTGTCCACTATCTGCACTTCTCTTTAACACAGTGCTTGAAACTCTTGCAAGAGCAAAAAGATAAGAGCAGGAAATTAAAGGAGTAATAACTGGAAAAAGAGAGATTAAATTATCCCTTTTTGCAGATGACATGATAGTATATCTAAGAGATGCCAAAAATTCCACCAGAAAACTCCTAGAAATTATTAACATGTTCAGTAACATAGCCGGTTACAAAATTAGCCTACAAAATTTGTAGCCTTTTAATATGCCAATAACAAGCCATCAGAGCAAGAGCTCATGGAAACACTCCCCTTCAAAATAGCTGCAAAAAAATCTCGGAATATACCTGACCAAAGATATTATAGACTTCTAAAATGAAAATTTTAAATCTTTAAAGAAAAAGATTGAGGAAGATATAAGAAGATGGAAGAACCTTCTGTGCTCATGGATTGGAAGAATTAATATTGTGAAAATGACCATCCTACCAAAAACCATTTATAGATTCAATGCAATGCCAATCAAAATCTCCATGACATTTTCCACAGAATTTGAAAAAAAACCCTAAGATTCATATGGAAGCACAAAAGACCTCGGATGGCCAAAGCAACCCTGAGCACTAAGAGCAATGTCAGGGGATTACTATACCAGGCTTTAAGGGGTATTACAGAGCTATATTCATAAAACAACATGGTACTGGCACAAAAATAGACCCATAGATCAAAGGAACAAAATTGAAGACCCGAATATAAGTAAATGCAATTTCAGACACCTACTATTTGACAAAGGGGCCAAGAATATTCACTGGAGGAAAGACAGCATGTTCAGCAAATGGTGCTGGCAAAACTGGACCTCCACCTGTAGAAGAATGAAACTAAACCCCTATCTTTCACCTTGCACAAAAGTCAATTACAAATGGCTCAAAGACCTCAATGTGAATCCTGAAACTCTAAAACCGTTAGAAGAAAACATTGGCAATAACCTAGAAAATATAGGTGTAGAAAAGGATTTTCTAAACCGGATATCAAATGCTCAGGAAGCAAGGGCAAGAATTAACAAATGGGAGTTCATTAAACTAAAGAGCTTCTGTACATCAAAGGAGGCAACCAGGGAAGCGACAGAAAACCCACAGAATGGGAGAAAATCTTTACCAGCGACACACCTGACAGAGGTTTAATATGCAGAATATATAACAAACTCAAGAAACAGAGAATCAAGACAAGAAGTAACCCAATTAAAAGATGGACTAAGGAGTTGAACAGAGAGTTCTCAAAAGAAGAAATAAA
>NW_008335281.1:2461342-2476898 GCF_000622305.1 Nannospalax galili
ATAGAGCCAAACCCTGATAAGTGAGTCTATATCCAGACATAACTACAGGAACCAGGATAATGGAAAGAAACAGGGAGGTAAAGGAAAAGAAAGAACCTGAAAAAGAAGAATAGTAGGAAACAGGCCTTAATAAGGGAGGTATGGATAAAATTTGGGCATAGTTTAAGGGAGGGGGGGAGGGAAGGGTATACAAGGAAACTAGGGGATACAGGGAAAATAGGAGCTCAAGAGAGGTAGGACCACAGGAGAAGGGTATTATTAAGGGAGAAAAGGGGGGAAATGGGGGCACCTTATGTGGAAAACCACGATGGAGGGGTGAGACAATGCAAAAGATAAATAATGCCTAGCTAGTTTTAAAAACCAAACCAGCAATGTACTGACAAATTATACATAGCAGATCAAGAAATATATGCCTAGGTAAGGTTTATCTGAGAACAATTGCTCTTTGCCCAAGATTTATCTAGATGACACAAAGTAATTAAAAGTAGCAGACTGGTGGAACTAACCTTGGGTGTTTAACAGATATACTTTGGGGCCTATACTAATTTTGTCAGAGGGACATAAAGGGCAGTTTTCGCTCCTTGCCCTCCTAGGTCGACTAGTTACAGGGTACTATGAGCATCTCTCAAAATGTCCTGTAATTGTTGTGGGTCACTTGTCCTCTTGATCATGGAGGCTGAAGAGACCCCACCAGTTGGACTTGAACCAGTGTCCAGTCTTCAAAGCAGAGGGTCAACACAGAGTAATAATTTCCTCCATGCTTCCAAGTGAAGCCAGCCATAGTCAAACAGGACCTTTGACTTGTCTTCACATAGGTGGAACTGGTAAAAGAAAGGAGCCAGGGGCTCCTCCCAAGCCCATGTGATATTGAGGAACAGATCCTCAAACGGCCTTAAGAATAAAAATAAAGCGGTTTTTCTGGGCCAACTGTATGGCCTTAAACACCCAAAAGGAAAGTATAACCAAAGATTAAAGGGGCCAATATAATTTTTTAAGAGTCCATATGTATAGCTAAAGGCTACATAACAAGCAACAATGCCAGAAAAGAGATACCTTCTTTTGAGTTGCTGGCCAGGGTGGCCAAAGGGACTCCCAGATAGTAACCCAGCATAGAATGGGGAAAATGAACAGCCGACCCCAATCTTATCTAAAGGAATATTGACAACTGATTGCTACTAGATGAGGAACAGCTGACCTTCCTAAAAGAAAGCCCTCCAGATAGGCTTACTAGATTCACCAGATGGACAAGTAGTGGGGAATGGCTGGGGGTGCTGACAACACAGCAGACAGTAGCTGGGATATCAGAGTATGAGGGCTCTAGTCGGGGGAGGGAGGCTATGGGAGGGTGCTATCTGGGAAGTGGGTGTATAGTTGAATATGATGGTTTGGGATGCTCTGTGTGATACACACACACACACACACAAAATCAAGGAATTTTAAAAAATGTATTATATTTGAGGAGGAAGCATGGAAATTTACGTCATGTTAATTAGTAGAGGTGATAAACATTACCATTGAAATCTACCCAATGAGTTTATAGACACACAGGCACCAAGGATCAAAATGCAACCGATCATGACTAGTAATAATCAGATACATACAGATTAGAGATGCATGCACCAACATCTCAGTGTCAGTAGCAAAAACAATGAGCCTTTCTTCAAGGAACAAAAGGAACAATATCTGATTGCTGCTAGATGAGAATCTCTGGATAGGCTGACTAGATTCAGAAGACATACAAGCACTGGAGAATGACTTGTGGTATTGACAAAACAGTGGACAGTACCATGGATGACAGAGTATATGGGCTCCAGTATGTGGGAGGGGGAAGCCTATGGGAAGGTGCCATTTGGGAAATGAGTGTATAGATGAATATGATTGTGTGGGATGTTCTGCATGAAATACACACAGAAAAATCAACAATTTTTTTAAAAGATTTATATTTGAGAAGGAAGAATAAAAAATTACTTCATTTTAAATAGTAGAGTTGATAAACATTACCAGTGAAATCTACCTGATGACTTTATATCCATACTCATTACTAAGGATCCATGTGTAACTGACTGTAACTAGTAATAATGAGATACATAGAGATTAAAAACACATGTGCAAACGTGTTAGTATTATTAAAAATGTAAGAAGCAGCGTATCTTAAAATGAAATGGAGATGTTCTTTAAAGGGTAAAAACTCATTCAATTTTATGTCTTGCAGGGTTTATACTGACTTCACTATTGTATGACTGTATTAATTCAACTGTGAATCTAAAAATTTATAGGCACCTTTGAAAGAGATGTATCCTTGCTCTGGAATGTGTTACTGAATATTTTAAAGCTGTAATGAAATGCTTCTTCTAATCACGTGGTTATTAAATTTAAAAACATTAAAAAACCTCTATTTAAATAATGAAATGGAGATCTTTTTTAAAAGGTTAAAACCTCATTTAATTTTATATCTTATAGGGTTTATACTGAGTACAATATTGTATAACTGTATTAATTCAACTGTGAATCTAAAAATTTATAGGCACCTTTGAAAGAGATGTATCCTTGCTCTGGAATGTGTTACTGAATATTTTAAAGCTGTAATGAAATGCTTCTTCTAGTTATGTGGTTATTAAATAAATAATTTTAAAACAAAAAGAACAACAAAAAAGAAGTAAACATGTTCACTTTATGGGAAATCTATCTAAGGGTCAATGCAGTAAGGAAACTGTATACCTATACTTAAAAAGTCAGAATTAACACGTGGCATAAGAAGGGCAAACCATCAGAAACTCATTAACACCATAGAGACTTGATTTCACTTTCCTCAGTCTAATCTTTAAATGAAGGTCCTTTCCAGATGTAAGAAGTTATATTTCTATTATATGGTTTGGCATAGAGACTTACTTTTCTGTTAGGTGGTTTCAGAGTTACCATCTTGATTACATTAAAGTTAAAACATGAAAAAAATTAAGAAATTTTGGCCTAGTGTAACACAAAGATTAGCATATGACATGCTGATGTCTCTTATTTGTTGATACATTTGTTTTTATTTCAGAGAGTAGGAGCAGGGAGTCAGAAAAGCCCTGTTTGTTTATGAGAATTAAAATAAAGTAGTTGAAATTTCACAAAAATTGGCAGTGCTTGTTTCAAAGCAGGTGGTAAGAGAGTTAACTTCTATCAAATTTCTGAGAATTATTTAAAACTCTTTGCAACCAACTTTTTATTATCTAGTTTGAGTTTGCAGATACTTTCTTCAATTATATCAAATACCAATGTGGGAGAAAGGGGACTATCTAGACTGCTTTTCTTTCTGTGTGAATCAGATATTGTGATGTGGTGACAAATCAGTCATACACACACAGCACACACACACATACACACACAATACACACACACCCCTTATACTAGGAAAGGATTTCTTTGGCTCATAATTTCAGAAGGGAGCAAGTGGTAGAGTGGCTTTGAGAAGAGCAAACGGAAGGAGCCAGGTTAGGACAGAGCTCCCAGTGGCATGCCCCTGTGCCCCACTTCCTCTAACCAGGCTGCACTTTCCACAGCTCCGTCACCTCCAAGTAATCTATCCAGATTTTGAGTGCATCAATGGATCAAATCATTCAATAGGTCAGACCTTCAAGCTCCATAGTCTCAGAAACACCCTTATAAACACACCCAGAAATCTGCTTCATTAATCCCCATCCAGTCAAATTCATAATGATTATAAACTATCGTAATTTATTCTAGATTTTTTCCATAAGCATTGATTAAACAGTGAATCCTTCAACTGATATGATGAAGCTGTAGAGATATAATTTTTGTTGTTTTAAACAAAGCTCACACTTCTCAATTAAGCCTTTCCTGTATCCCCACCATTTCTTTTTTAGCATGAATTTGAAAAATATTTTGTTTGTTATTTTTATTTTATGTGTATGAGTGTCATCCCTGTGTGTAGGTAAGTGCACCCGTGTCGTACAATGCCAGCAGAAGACAGAAGAGGCTGTCGAATCCCCTGGAACTGGAGTTAGAGACAGTTGTTAGCTGCCATGTGGGTGCTGGGATTTGAACCTAGGTCTTCTGCAAGAACAACCAGTGTTCTTAACTGGTGAGCCATCTCTCCAACCCTAGCCTGTATTTTTAACTAAAGATAAAATTGTTAAAAGTCATCACAAATGGTTGAGAAGTTTTTCTTTTAAAGCTTTAAAGGCATTGTTCCAAGGCCTTTCTTGCACTGAGTCTTATATATTTGCTATAATCCTTAACCTTTTTTCCCATTTGAAGTCCATTTGAAGCAATTTTACCTTACTGCCTTTTCTCTTTGACTGCTTTTAAACTATTATTTTCATTATTACTGCTTTTTATATATTATATACTGAAATGTGTTCCCCCAAGCCCATATGCTGAAACTGTAACCCCCAATGTGAGGGAATTAGTTGTCATCATATGAAGAGGATGAGCGGGACTGGGGAGATGGCTCAGTGGTTATAGAGTTTGCTGCACAATCAAACATAAAGGAGTTTCTGATCCCCAGAACACATGGAAGTGCTAGGTGGGTGCAGCAGCCTGCCTGCAAGTCCAGCACCGGGAAGGCAAACACAAGGGATCCCTGGAGCAAGCCAGCTAGCCAGACTAGCTTTATCCGGGAGCTCTGAGTTAAACTGAGAGATCCTGCCAAAATGAATAAACTGAGTTAGTGACGAAGACCCCTAATATCAGTCTTGGACTTCCACACAGAAGTTCACACATCTACTCATGAGAGTATGCATACACACCACAAACACACTTTTTAAAAATAAGTCAGAATTCTTTGTACACATGCAACACAGTCCACACAAGAGCACAGCAAGAGGGTGGCTAGCTGCCTCTCAAGGAATGAGCCCTTACTGGACAGTGATCCCATTATCACCTTAATCTTGGGTTTCTGAAAGGAAATAAATTTCCGTTGTTTAAAACAGTCTATGATGTCTTCTTTCGGAAGCCTGGGCAGACTAAGACATCAGCAACCTGGTTATGCTATCAGTTGGTAGAATGCTTTTCATGCTCTTGTGCTTGGAGTTCATTGAACCTCTGGGACATGTGCATTTTTTATTTTCCTCAAATGTGAGCTATTTCAGGCTGATATTTCTTCAAAAATACTTTCTTTCAGTTCTCTCAATCTTAGAGCTCTACACACACACACACACACACACACACACACACACACACACACATACACACACACCACAGACGTGCACATACACGTATGTTTTTCAATCTTTCTGTTTCATTTTGCACAATTTCTTTTGTTTTTTCTTTTCTTTGCAATCTCTAATTTGCTGTTATCTCACCCATTGTAATTCTTATCTCTTGATGTTTGGATAGTTTAATATTTTCTTTGTTTCTACATAAGATTCTCATTTTTCCCTAGAACTTCAAAAATTATGTGTCTGTGTGTGGATATATGTATGTGAGTGAAGGTGTCCACAGAGGCCAGAGGTATCCTATTCCCTTGGAGCTAGAGTTACAGGCAGTTGTGAGTCACCTGATATAGGTACTGGAGACTGAACTCTGGTTCTCTGCAAGATCAGTGCATGCTTTTAACCAAAGTACCGTTTCTCCAGCACCTAATCTTTAAATATAAAGAATATGTTACAGACTACTAGTTTGTACCCCTCTCCCTCACATGCTGAAGCCTTAACCTCCAGTGTGATGATATTTGAGGAGGGGCCTACAGAAAGTACTTAGGTCTGGATGAAGTCATGAGGGTGGAGCCCTCATGATGAGACTGATGGTCTTAACAGGTAGGTGAAGAGACCTGTGATGCCCAAAGTCCATGTAGCACAATGGTATTAGAAAGCATAGCATTCATCTGGAAATCAGCAAAGAAGCCCTCGACCATATCCAATCATGTGGGCACGCTGATTTCAGAATTCCTAGTGTCCAGAATCTGGAGAGATGAATATCTGTTATTTAAGCCAAGTCTGTGGTTATGGAATGCTTAACAATACTGTTAATATTTTCTACCAATTTCACCATCTTTGTAAATTTTGGATATCTTCAATTGATATTTTTCTTCCTATTATGCATTATATTTTCAGATTCTTTATATGCCTAGTAATTTTGATTGGATGTCAGACATTGTGAGTTTTACCTTACTGCATGCTAGATATTTTGAATTCCTAGAAGCATTCTTGAACTTTACTCTGAGATAGTGTTAAAATTGTTTTATTCTTTTGAGAGTTACTTTTTTGTTTTATTATATGTATCAGAGTAGGCTTTGTTTTCATTTTAATTTTAGCTTTAGTTTTGTCCTATTTTAAGGCAATGCCCTTTGTGTTCCTTATTCAATGTCCTATGAATTATATAGCTTTTCCTCATGTGGTAATAAAATCTAACTCTTACTACACTGTGAGTTCCACAGATTGCTTTTTCTAAAACTTTGGTGTTCTTTTCTCCCATGTCAAGTCATTTCCTTATGATACCCACCTATAGACTCACCCAGGGTGCTCTAAGGATTTCTGGTCTGTTTTTGTACACACTGTCTTCTTCAACCATCTGCCTTGCAAACTTTACCTACCTTGATCTTTCCAGATTTTCAGCCCAGTATTCTCCGTGCATGTAAATATCTGGATTCAGTAAGCATCTTCTTGCCTGTATGATGACCTGAAAACACTTTACTAACTACAAATTGACTCAACCATAAGGCTTATTTTGTCTTTCTCTGACATTTGATATATAAAAGCCTGGTTTCATGTATTTTTGACTATTTTGTTTGTTTGTTTATTTGATTTTTTTTTTTTTTTTAGTCAGAACAATAAGTCTGATTCCGGTTGCCCTGTTTTGGCTGAAAAAGAAGTGAATTTGGTTTTATTTACTCTTATCCTTCACCCTATCTTCACATATATACTTTTCTCTGTCCTTCCCCACACTCATGGCCTAAATAAGTTCAATGTATTAGGATTCTTCAGAAGACAGAACTGATATGACAGACATAGGAAATGAGTATATTTAGAGAGAGACAGATGACATAGAAACAGACACAATAGAGATAGACATCTGAGAGGGAATTTCCTATGGGAATTTTCTACATGATTATGGAAGCTAAGTTCCTTGATATATCACATGCAATCTGGAAACAGGAAAGATAGCGGTAGGGCTCAGTCGGGGCCTGAAGGCCTGAAAATCCAAAGGGCAGCTAGCTCAGATCCTAGAGGCCAAGACTGGAGGATTTGGAGTCTCAGTGTCCAAGAGCAGGAGAACACAGGTGTTCCAGTTATAAATGGGGGAGAAAGAGGGAGGAGGGGAAGGAAAGGGGCAGGGGGAGAGGGGGAGGGGGACAGAGAGGGAGAGGGAGAGGGAGAGGGAGAGGGGAATCTTTTACCCTGCCTTTTTGTTCTTTGGGCCCTTAATTCATTGGATGTACTCACACATATTAGGCCATAGGAATCTTCCTTGCTTACTCTACTGATATAAATGTCAGTCTCTTCCAGACACATTCTCATAAACATATTCAGAAGTCATACATCCCTAATGCAGTCAAATCATACCCCAAATTAACCACTACAATGAATAACAATTTGGTTTGGTACCATTTTCTTTCTAAAACATTTTATCACATTTAAAAAATTTATTTTCTGTGTGTACATGCAGATGTGTGTGCGTGGGGAGGGGCATGTGCCATGGTATGTGCATGTGGAGATCAGCACATGACTTATGGAGTTGGTTCTCTCCTTCTACCCATATGGGTCTTGGGGATGGCAGGTGCCTTTAATCCACTAAGCATTTGCTGGCCCTAGCACCATTTTCACGAGTGATGTACTTAAGCCCCAGATGTATTTAATTCTATCATCATTATTATATTATTATATAATTGGGCATCTCAGTTATATGACTCCAGGGGATGAAGAGATTGCTCAGTCATAAAATGTCTGCTGCATTTCAATTATATAAGTCTCGATCTGCATTATCTGAAATGATATCCAGTTCCTTTACATAGTTGTTGAGTGCTGATAGTCCAAATTGAGATGATCCTTAAGTATAAATAATAAAATTTGAAGACAGTACAAAAATGTCAGTTTTTAAGTAATTTTTTACATTCATTACATTTTAAAATGAATATATTTTGCATATAATGTTATATTTCCTTTTGCCATTTCTTTAATGTTAAATGAATGTACCAGAAAATTAAAAATTACACTTGTGGTTTGCATTATATTTCTACAGAATGGTGCTTTCCAGAACATTTAGAAAATAGCTTGGAAACATCTGTTTTTAATCCTAGGACTATCGTCTGCATTTGAAAAACAGAAAATGTTTGACAATGAAAAGATGCCTCAAGTTGTCAGTCCAGTTCTCTAGGAAGATGCCTGTGACTTTCGCAAAATCTTTGCTACTTTCCCCAAGACTCATTAATTTTCTGGCCAAGTAGACCAGACGATTTGTTTTTCCTAGTCTTTCTGTGCCCATGTCAACATAAATTTTCTCCGAGGATAGTGGTTCACAAAATATAGTCTTTGCTTCAGCAACATCAGAATTGTTTGGGGATTTGCAAGACATGCAAATTCAGATGCAGTAAAGACTCAAAAACTCCTTAGGTGAAGCTTGGGAGTAAGAGGCTTCCCATCCTCCCATTTTGTAACTGTGATCCATGCTAATGCTTAAGAAGACTTGATATAGGAACCCATATTCAACACACCAAACACCTATTCTTCTTCTTGAGTTCTTTATTTCTGTTAACCTTTCTCTTTGTCACCTGGGAGTGAAACATGTGTGTCAGTTTTGATTCATCCCTCTCAGCCTCAAAACTCAATGGAGTCACCGACCCCTCCCTGTGCTTACCTTGGTGTGCCTTAGCTTGGACTGAATGGCCCATATTCAGTGCTAGTTTTTTCTCCTCTTCTTGCTCTCATTTTTGCTTCACTCTAAGTTAAGCTTTTTTTTTCCCTACAATGTTCTTCTCAAAGAGCCATTTTCTACTTTTTCTGCAAAGTTCTATCTACCGGTGAGAAACTGCTGTTCATTGTTGAGAACCCACTAGGCAAATATTGCCTATTCCTAAAGGCATAGTCAAACGCCGCTTCCCAGACAGTTTCGGTATTCTCCAATCTGTGAGATCCCATCTTGCTAAATTAAACAAAAATATCTACCTCTTGTGAGCTATAATTCTATTTCTATGTTTTTTCATTAGTGTACTTGTTTTAATAAATTTCTTGAGGGAAGGATTCAAGTCTGAAGGAGAAACCCACTATTCTTCATGCGGTCTTGGCCTGGGACTTTCACATCTTTTGTTGTTGTGCCTCAAATACTCTTTACCCAACATCCTCAAGGCTCTTTTCTTAACTTTCTCCTTGTCTCTTTTCAAGTGTCAATTATCTCTCAGACAAATCTTAGCCTTGCCCTTATCTTTTTCGTTTATTTTCTCTACTTATTCCTTCCAGCCGTGTTTTCTTTTCAAGGAAATCAGAAATAGAATTATGTATAATTAATTAATTATTTTTGTATGTACAATTAATTAATTATTTTTTATTAAGTGTATGGGTGTATTGCCTGAAAGTATGCAAGTGTACCAGTGTTGTGCAGTGCCTGCAGAGGTCAGAAGAGGGCATTGGATTCCCCGGAACTGGAGTTACAGCTGCTTGTTAGCCCCCATGTTTGTGCTGGAAACTGAATTCTGGTCCTCTACAAGAGCAGTCAGTGCTCTTAACCTCTGAGCCATCTCTCCAGCCCCTATTCAGTTTATTAAATGAATGAGAAATATATTTGATTCCTAAGCCACATTTATATATTTAATGTATGGACAATTAGAATTAACTGTGAGAAGTTAAGAGAATAAGTAAGACAGCAGAAATCCTTCACATAGCACAGCGTCTGCCTCATTGCAGCACATTGTAACTGAAAACCGTTATTGGTAGCATTATTATTATTATCATATATTGTTTCAGGGTTCCTGCCCTTTCTCTTTGACAAAGATAGTAGGTGCAATGGTTCTGGATATTTAATCTTTGTGCATCAGATACAGAAATAAGGTAAATGATTGCTGAATACATGCATCAGTATCTCAGGCAAGCAAACTGGATTTTAGAGTCTTGACTTGTAAACAAGGAAATGAGAATTTCTCATATCCTTTTGACCCTAGTGTCTGATAGGGGCAGAGGTCAGAGTGGATAGACTGTGTTTCTCTTAGTGACATATTCCTCCTTTGAATCTTTATAATATCCTCAGAGAGAAACAGTCACGTGTCTCTTAAATCTGATGTTTACCAAAACCCTAAATAGCCTTTTTCTTTCTATATAAAAAGACGTAAATATAATTTTCTCCACTTCCTCTAGATTGAACACGGTTCCTCTTTCTGCCTTTCTGGATTCCACCCCCAATGTATTCTTATGATAAATCAAGTAACTTTTTATAGCTCACTGAAGTCTTGCTGCTGTTTGGTGTGGATTCTGCTGTGCAGTGTTTCTGCAACATTTGGTGAGGCTCATCAACTGAGGTTCATCATCACTTTCTAAATTAGGGATCCTGAGTGTGTGAACAAAGCCAGTTGTTCTCAGAGCTGGGCTATCATTGTCTCTGCTGGGTCGAACTCTCTGCTCATCTGTTGAGCAAGCACATGCTCCTTCCCACTGTAATTTCTGTGAACTTTTTACCAGTTCCTGCAGATTCTGCATTGTGCTTGGCTGACTAATGATATCTTCCCTTTTTTCTTGGGCCATCTTATGATTTCATTGTATAAATGGAAGCTTGATTTTTTTCCCCTTTGAGTATTTGGAATGTTAGCTTTCATTTGGATTTCTGGAAATGTCAGGAAGAACTGGTCTGAGTTGTAATTGACTTGACCTGTTTGAGGACAGAAAAGCAGAGGAACATTTGCAATTTAAAGGTTTTCTTCTTGGAACATCCTTAGTTCTAAGACTATAAACATTTCTTCAGAATGATGTAGAGGCTCAGAGAAGCACCTCCAAATGCCTTTATAAATCAGGCAAGTAACAAAACGGGTGAAGAGTGCTCACTAAGCAGTTCTCTGATTTTCATTTGATGGTCCTGAAAGCATGTGAGATTGGCCATAAAAGATAATACTTAGGGGGTTGGAGAGATGGCTCAGTGGTTAAGAGCACTGGTTGTTCTTGCAGAGGACCCGAGGTGAATTCCCAGTACCCGCATGGTGGCTCACAACCATCCTTGACTCCAGTTTCAGAGGAATCCAACGTCCAATTCTGACCTCTCTTGGCACTGCATGACATGGGTGCACTTACACACATGTAGGCAATATACTCATTCACATAAAGTAAAAAACATAAATAAAATAGTTTAAAAAGATAATACTTAGGTCCAGACCCTTTCTGTCCTATTTGGTTGACTCAGCTGATCTTGTTCTTTTCTTCAAGGATGTTGACACATTAAATTTCAAGTATGCATGTACACATATGTATGTGCACATATGCTTAATAATATATCTTGGCAAAATACTTTTCAGATGAACATTAATTGAAGTAACTTAATTCATTGTTCAATTTTCTCTCACGAACAGCCCATTTTGAATTTTTGTCTTCTTCTGTCATTGTCTGATGTAGTTATTTCTTTTGAATTGAAACCGTCCCTCTTGGAGGAAGGAGGGATGCTCCTTCTCCATTCCTAGCTCAGCAAGCTCAGAAAGTTACAAGATTCAGAAAGTCCTTCCCCTATTTTATACAAATAGAAGGACTTGTTAGAGAGGAGTTTCCAGCCAGTGGAGCTGCCTGACAGTTGTGCAGAGATCTCCAGGCATGTAACTTCTGTGAGCTGTCATCACTAATGCTGGATGGGCTTTCAGTGATGCAGTAGCCCTTGAGTGACCCATGCACCTTTAAGTAACTCTTCACTCAAGCTCCTGTAAATAACTCAGCAAACTCTGGTTCCCTAAGCTAGATTTAGCATAATTTCTTTGGTTTGTTTTAGATGTTTGTTCACATATTCCAAGAAAAGTCATACAGTATTGTCTTATGAAATTATTTTCAGTGGGATTTTATTATAAATTTTGACATTTAAAAAATCTACATTGTTTTGTCAGGTATAACTTTTTCCATTCTTAATTTATTATTATATCTGCCAAGAATGAATTTCTGATGTCAAAATTTGCCACTGTAACTTTTAAGATTTCTGATTTTTTTTATTGTTTATCTTTGTTTTTATGTTTGTGTGTGTGTGTGTGTGTGTGTGTGTGTGTCTGTCTGTCTGTCTATCAAAGCACATGTATGGAGAACAGAGGACTATTTTTTCGAGTCAGTTCTCTCCTCCTACCATATGGGTTCTGGGGCTTGAACTCAGGTCATCAGACTTAGTGGCAAGCTCCTGTATACACTGAGCTATCTTGCTGGCCAAAGATGTTTGATTTTTTTTCTAAAAATATTTTTTAAAATAAAATTTACAGGCTAAACTAGCTGTTTCTCATTTTTTATTATACAGTAGCTGCATTAAAACTATTTTGAATTCAATGATAATCATTGTGAATTAGATAAGAAACCACTCAGTTGTGTTTGTTTCTTGGTAAGTCTAGAAGATGAGAAGCAGTTTTCTCTAGATATTTCAGGACTGTGTTATCGTAACGATTTAAAAACTACCATTTGTCAGTTCTCTTCATGAGCTTCTGCTCGTGCTGTATGTCATGTACTCATCGTCTTCGACACTGATGGACAAAGAACCCAAAAAGGGAATGGGGAGGGGAGCTGGAGAGATGGCTCAGTGGTTAAAACACATACTGCTTTTGCAGAGAACCCAAGTTCCTTTCCCAGCACCCATGATAGGTGGCTTACAACTGCCTATTACTCCAGCTCCAGGGGTATCTGACACCTCTGGTCCTCATGAACACATGAGCTCACATGCACTAATACCATATAGACACATACACACATAAACATAATTTAAAAAATAGAGGCTGGAGAGATGGCTCAGTGGTTAAGAACACTGGTTGTTCTTGCAGAAGGCCTGGGTTCGAAATCCAGCCTCCACATGGCAGCTAACAACTGTCTGTAACTCCAGTTCCAGGGGATCTGACAGCCTCTTCTGACCTCTACGGTTTAAAAATAATAAAAAAATAATAAAAAAAGAAAAAATCCTGTTTCCTTTATGTATATATCAGGTCATTATATTAATAATTTGTCCATAACCCTCCTTTTGCTTATTAAACACACAGTCTCTTTAAGAAAGGTACTTAATATTTAAATCCCTAAACCATGGGACAGATAGTTGCATGTTCAATGTAGGGATCACTTTTGAATTAGAAGCCAAGTACAAAGCTTTGTCTATTCCTCTGACCATTTCTTTCTTTTAAAAAAATATTTTGCTTATTGTTTTTATTTTATGTATATGAGTGTATTGACTGCATGTGTGTAAGTGCACCTGTGTCATGCAAAGCCTGCAGAGGCCAGTAGAGGTTGTCAGATCCCATGGAACTGGAGTTATATACAGCTGCTGGGAATTGAACCTGGATCCTCTGGAAAAATAGCAAGTGTTCTTAACCACTGAGCCATCTTTCCAGTCCTCCTCTGACCATTTCATTGGAGGCTCTTGAAATGCTTGGAGAGCCTCCTCTCTGGCACATTTATTACAGGGAGTAACTACTCTGACTCAAGATAACCAGAGTTGGATACTGAAGGGAGAAATGGAATCCTGGGAAATAAGAGAAAGTAACGTGAAAAAAAGCTGCAGTTCAGACTCGATGGAGTTTGCCAGGCTGTTTTTGTTTTAAACACATAAAATGCAACTTATTTTTTTAATATGTGTAGGTTCTGGGAAGCATTTCCTACTTGGGTGGGGGTAGTTGGCTTTTATTCACTCCCTCCAGAGCTGTGAGCTCCCTCTAACTTGGAGACTAGTCTCCTCTCACTACATCTCATTTCCAAATTTCATGAAAAACGAGGTGTCAGACACCAAAGTGATTTCAATTTGGCTAACAGTTCAAGAAACTGAACTACTGATTGCTTTGTACAGCACTGTCCTGAACAGAGCAATTGAGCACCATGGGGCTGGTTTTTCATTTCAGAACAGAAAACCCAACTGATGGTTTTAAAAATATTTGGAATTCCTTAACCGAACCAGCTCAGTGGCTGTTTCCTTTAATGCCATCCTGGACACACAGACCTGTGAAACTGCTTCAAGTTACCCGAATTCTATTTTCCATTTCAGTTCTGAATATACCTTCCAACTGTTTTCTTCTTTCCTTTCTCACTTTTTTTCCATACCATTTACTCAAAGAACAATCTATTCTCTCTGAACGATGGAAAAGCAATCTTGGTAAGACAGAAGTTGCAAACAAAATGAGAGAATTTGAGATGCTTCTGAAACTGGTATCCTTAAAAAAGAATGACCTTTTAGGCAAAGAGGGCCAGCTTATGGTCCAGCCATAGTTTGGGATTTTCAGACCTTCAAAAGTTGCACAGCTTTGCTTTGAATGCTATGGTGGTTTGGATGAGAAACAGCCTATAGACTCACATATTTGAATACTTGGCCCCAAGTTGGTGGTGCTGTTTGTGGAAGTTTAGGAAATGTGGATGTATGTCACTGGGGGCCACGTTTGTTCACAGCCTACCCCACTTCCAGCTTGGCTTCTCTGCCTCTTGTGTGTGGATAGAAATGTAAGTATTCAGGGACTGGAAAGATGGTTCAGTGGTTAAGATCACTGGCTCCTCTTGCAGAGGACCTGGGTTCAATTCCCAGCACCCACACAGTGCTTAACAACCATCCTTAACCTCAGTTCTAGTGGATCCAACACCATCTTCTGACCTCTGGGAGCATTGCACGACACGGGTGCACTTACATACACGCAGGCAATATGCTCATAAACATAGATAAAAATAATAAATAAAAAAGAAAGAAAACCCTAGTCATTCCACTTTAGCAATGTCAGTCTTCATTTCTACATTAAGTGTTATTTTGTCTACCCAGCTAAAGAGTTGAAATTTCCAGTTAGTGTTTAGAAAAGATACTTTGTCCAGTTAGTAGAATACAGAATGAAAAGTAAGCTTTTAGAGTGTGGAATCCAACTATCTTGTAGGTATTAAGTGAGGCTACAGCGCAAGTGTGACTGATACTTCTTAAAAAATTAATTATTTAATAACCACATACTTAGAAGAAGCATTTCATTACAATAGCATTGACATATTCAATAACAATTTCCAGAGCTAAGATGCATCTCCTTCAAAATTGGCTGTAAATTTTTAGGCTTACAGTTGAATTAATACACTTACACAATATTGTACTCATTATAAACCTTATATATAACACTTAAAATTAAAGAGGTTTTAACCTTTAAAAAAGATCTCAGTTTCATTATTAAAATACACAGTTTCATACAGAAAAATTCATTTTTAGTGCAATTGATATTAAGATGTTTGCACATGTGTTTCTAATCTCTATGTATCTGATTATTACTAGTCACAGTCGGGTACTTTCTGAGTTCCTTGGCATCTGAGCATGGATATAAAGTCGTCAGGCAGATTTCAATGGTGATGTTTTTCACATTTACTAATTATTAGGGAGCAAATTTTTATGCTTTGAAGAATTATTATTTTTTAACGTTAAAAATTTTAATAGCCACATGATTAGAAGAAGCATTTCATTATAG
>NW_008335281.1:2477159-2478028 GCF_000622305.1 Nannospalax galili
CTATATTTGTCTGATTATTACTAGTCATACTTGGTTGCACTCAGATCCTTGGCACCTGTGTATGGCTATAAAGTCGTCGGGTAGATTTTAATGTTTATCACCTCTACTAATTAACATGATGTAAATTTCCATGCTTCCTCCTCAATTATAATACATTTTTAAAAATTTGTAGATTTTTTTTTGTGTGTGTGTATATCACACAGAGCATCCCAAATCATCTTATTCACATATACTCCCACTTTGCAGATGGCACACTCGCATAACCTCCCTCTCCCCACTAGAGAGAGCCCTTATACTCTGATATCCCTGCTACTGTCTGCTGTGCTGTCGGCACTCCTAGCCATTCTCCACTACTTGCCCTTCTGGTGAATCTAGCCAGCCTATCTAGAGGTCTTTGTTTTAGGAGGGTAAACTGTTCCTCATCTAGCAGCAATCAGTTTTCAATATTCCTTTAGATAAGATGGGGGTCTGCTGTTTATTTTCCGAGTTCTATGCTGGGTTACTATCTGGGAGACCCTTTGGCCACCCTGCCCAACAACTCAAAAGAAGGAATCTCCTATCTGGCATTGTAGCCTTGAGCTATACATATGGACTCTAAAGAAATTATATTGGCCGCTTTAATCTTTGGTTATACTTTCCTTTTGGGTATTTAAGGCTATACAGTTGGCCCAGACAAACCAATTTATTTTTACTCTTAAGGTCATTTGAGGATCTGTACCTCAGGGGTCACATGGGCTTGGGAGGAGGCCCTGGCTCCTTTCTTTTACCAGTTCTGCATATATAAAGATAAGTCAAAGGTATCACTTGACCATGGTTGCCTTTGCTTAGAAGCATGGAGGAAATGATTCCTCTGTGTTGAACCTCCTCTT
>NW_008335281.1:2478334-2479005 GCF_000622305.1 Nannospalax galili
CTGCTGTGTATAATTTGTCAGTAGGTTGCTGGAGTAATATGGTTCCCTCTGGTTTTCAAAACTGGCTAGGCATTATTTACTCTCACATTGTCTCACCCCTCCATCATGGTTTTCCTACTTAAGGTGCCCCCATTTCCTCTTTTTCTCCCTTAATAATACCCTTCTCCTATGGTCTACCTCTCTTGAGCTGCTTCTTTCATTTTATCCCCTAGGTTCCTTGTACACCCTTCCCTCCACCCTCCCTTAAACTAACCAAATTTTTATCCATATCTCCCTTATTAAGGCCTGTTTCCTACTATTCTTCTCTTTCATGTTCTTTCTTTTCCTTTACCTCCCTGTTTCTTTCCATTATCCTGGTTCCTGTAGTTATGTCTGGATATAGACTCACTTATCAGGATTTGGTTCTACGATCCACATATGAGAGAGAACGTATGTCTATTTTCTTTTCTGAGTCTGTGTTACTTCACTTAGTATAACAGTTTCTAGTTCTATCCATTTACCTGCAAATTTCATCTTTCTTTACTGCTGAGTAAAACTCCATCATATAAATGAACCTAATTTTCATTATACACTCATCAATTGAGGGACACTTAAGTTGCTTCCATCTCTTAGCTATTGTGAAAAGAGCAGCAACGAACATGGATGTACAAGTGTCTCTGCAATAGGATGAG
>NW_008335281.1:2479273-2482339 GCF_000622305.1 Nannospalax galili
GAACTCTCTGTTCAGCTCCTTAGCCCATCTTTTAATTGGGTTGCTTCTTGTCTTGATTCTCTGTTTCTTGAGTTTGTTATATATTCTGCATATTAAACCTCTCTCAGGTGTGTCGCTGGTAAAGATTTTCTCCCATTCTGTGGGTTTTCTGTCGCTTCCCTGGTTGCCTCCTTTGATGTACAGAAGCTCTTTAGTTTAATGAGGTCCCATTTGCTAATTCTTGCCCTCGTTTCCTGAGCAATTGATGTCTGGATTAGAAAATCTTTTCCTACACCTATATCTTGTAGGTTTTTCCCAAATTTTTCTTCTAACAGTTTCAGAGTTTCAGGCTTTACATTGAGGTTTTTTATCCATTTGGAGTTGGCTTTTGTGCAGGGTGAAAGATAGGAGTTTAGTTTCATTCTTCTACAGGTGAAGATCCAGTTTTGCCCGCACCATTTGCTGAACATGCTGTCTTTCCTCCAGTAAATATTCTTGGCCCCTTTGTCAAATATCAGGTGGCTGAAATTGCAATTACTCATATTTGGATCTTCAATTTTGTTCCATTGATCTATGGGTCTATTTTTGTGCCAGTACCATGTTGTTTTTATGACTATAGCTCTGTAATACAGCTTATAATCTGGTATAGTAATGCCCCCAGCATTGCTCTTAGTGCTCATGGTTGCTTTGGCCATCCGAGGTCCTTTGTGCTTCCATATGAATCTTAGGATGGTTTTTTCCAATTCTGTGAAAAATGTCATGGGGATTTGATTGGCATTGCATTGCTCATTTCAGGCCCACCATTGGAGGAACCAGCCAATCAGGAGACAGAGGACCTTCCATCTTCTGAGGTCTTCCTCATTCTGTTTCTTTAAAGATTTAAAATTTTCATTTTAGAAGTCTTTAATGTCTTTACTTTAATGTTTTGGTCAGGTTTATTCTGAGATATTTTACATTTTTTTGCAGCTATTGTGAAGGGGAGTGTTTCCACGTGCTCTTTCACTGATTGCTTGTTATTAGTATATACAAAGGCTACAGAGTTTTGTAGGTTAATTTTGTAACCTGCCACTTTACTGAACATGTTAATAATTTCTAGTTTTCTGGTGGAATTTTTGGCATCTCTTAGATATAATATCATATCATCTGCAAAAAGAGATAATTTGATCTTTTCTTTTCCAATTATTATTCCTTTAATTTCCTGCTCTTGCCTTATTTATCTTGCAAGAGTTTCAAACACCATGTTCAACAGAAGTAGAGATAGTGAACAGCCTTGTCTGGTTCCTGATTTCAATGGGAACGCTTCCAGTTTTTCTCCATTTAGAATGATGTTGGCTGGGGGTTTGTTATATATGGCTTTAATTATGTTGAGGTATGTTCCCTTCAGTCCAATTCTTTCTAGGACTTTGAACATAAATGCATGTTGAATTTTGTCAAAGGCCTTCTCTGCATCTATTGAGATGACTATGTGGTTCTTGTCTTTGAGACCATTTATATGTTTTATGACGTTTATTGACTTATGTATATTGAACCATCCTTGCATCTCTGGGATAAAGCTGACTTGATCATGGTGGATGATCTTTTCAATGTATGTCCATGTGCAGTTTGCAAATATCTTGTTTAGAATTTTTGCATCTATGTTCATTAAGGATACGGGTCTATAGTTTTCTATTTTAGTTGTATCTTTACCTGGCTTTGGTATTAGAGTGATGCTGGCTTCATAGAATGAATTTGGAAGTTCTCCCTCCATTTCTATTTTCTTGAATAAATTAGTTAGTATTGGAAGTAGATCTTCTTTAAATATCTGATAGAATTCTGCTGTAAATCCATCTGATCCTGGGCTTTATTTAGTCCAGAGGTTTTGTATTACTGTTTCAATTTCTTTTTGTGTTATGAATCTGTTTAAACTGATAATCTCTTTTTGGTTTAGTTCTGGTGTTTCCTCTGCCTTCAGATATCCGTACATTTCTTTAGGATTTCAGTTTTAGTAGCATATAGGTTTTTAAAGTCGTCCCTTATAATGTTCTATATCTTTCTGGTGTTTGTTGTGATGTTTCCCCTTTCATCTCTGATTTTGTTGATTTGGAGGTGCTCTTTCCTTCTTTTGGTTAACTAGGCTAGAGGTCTGTCAATCTTGTTTGTCTTTTCAAAGGACTAGCTCTTGGAATTGTTGATTCTTTGTATTGTTTTCTTTGTTTCAATTTCATTCATTTCTGCCCTGATTTTTGTTATTTCTGTTTCTCTGCTGGTTTGGGTTTCATTTGTTGTTGTTTTTCAAGTGTCTTGAGTTGCAATGTTAAGTCATTTATTTGTGTTCTTTCCAATTTTTGATGTAGGCACTTAGAGCTATAAAGTTCCCTCCAAGGACAGCTTTCAGCATGTCCCAGAGGTTTTGTTGTGTTGTATTGTCCTTTTCATTTAGTTCCAGGAATACTTTTATTTCTTTCTTAATTTCTCTTTTGACCTATTCATCATTTAGTGTGTGTTGTTTAATCTCCATGTGTTCATGTGGTGATGCGGGTTTCTTCTGGTGTTGATTTATTGCATTGTGGTCTGATAGAATACATGGAATTATTTCAGTCTTTTTGTATCTGTTGAGGTTTGTTTTGTGCCCCAGTATTTTGTTGATTTTGGAGAAGGTTCCATGGGGTGCTGAGTAGAAAGTATGTCCTTTGGTACTTGGGTGGAATATTCTATAGATGTCTGTTAAGTCCATTTGATATATGGTATTGTTTAATTCAGATGTCTCTCTGTTAACTGTCTGCCCTATTGACCTATCTAATGAAGACAGTGGGGTATTCATGTCCCCTACTATTAATGAGTTGGGATTAATCTGGGTCTTAAAGTCCTGTAGCATTGTTTTTATGAAGTTGGGTGCACCAGAGTTTGGTGAATATATTTTCATGATTGTAATATCTTCTTGATTTATTGTGCCTTTGATCAGAATGAAGTGACCCTCTTTATCTCTTCTGATTAGTTTTAGTTTAAAGTCTATTTTGCCAGATATTCGAATTGCTACACCTGCTTTTTTTCTTAGTATCATTTGCTTGGTATATTTTGTTCCATCCTTTCACTTTGAGATAGTGTCTG
>NW_008335281.1:2482472-2489287 GCF_000622305.1 Nannospalax galili
AGTATTGAATCCTGTCATTTTATTTGTTTACATACTTGATATAGGTGTACTTTTCCACATAGTTATACCTTCATTGAATTTCTTTCCATAATCCTTTGGGTATAGTCATTCCTTTCTTCAGCTTTTTGTATTGCTTCTAGAACTCTCTGAAGGGCTAGTTTTGTGGACATGAATTCCTTCAGCCTATTTATTTTATGGAAGATTTTTCTTTCCCCTTTGACTGTAATAAACACTTTGGTTGGGTATGGTAATCTGGGTTGGCATCTGTGGTCATTTAAAACTGGGAATACTTTGCTCCAGGCTCTTCTGGCTTTCATAGTTTGCACTGAAAAGTCAGCTGTAATCGTAATGAGTTTTCCTTTATATGTGACTTGTTCTTTCAGAATTGTCTCTTTGTTTTGTACGTGTAGTGCTTTTACTATGATGTGCCATGGAGAGTTTCTTTTCTGGTCCTGTCTGTTTGGTGTTCTATATGCTTCTTGTATTTGTATGGGCATGTCTTTCTTTAATTTGGAGAAATCTTCTTTCACGATTCTGTTGAAGATCTGGTCCATGCCATTATCTTGGGATTCTTCTCCTTCCTGTATGCCTATGATTTGTAAGTTTGGCCTTTTTATGGTGTCACACAATTCCTGCATATTCCATTCTCATGATTTCTTAAATTTTTCATAATCTTTGCTTGAGTGGTCTAGTTCGTCTACTTTATCTTCCTGTCTTGACATTCTTTTTCCCATTTCATTCATCCTATTGGTGAAGCTTTCTCCTTTCATTTCTAATTGGCTTACTGAGTGTTTCACTTCCTTCTTCATTTCAGCCTGAGTATTCTTCAATATTTCAAACTTTAGTGGATTCACTCAGAAGCTTATCCCTATCTTCTTTTGGTTCTTTGATTTGTGTAGTCTTTATTCTTTGTGTGTTCTTTAATCACTGAATTTTTTTTATCATGTTTATAACTGTTCTTTTGAGTTCCATGTCCTGCATTATCTCTAGGGCGTTCTCATTGTACTCCTCTAGAGGACTACTGGTGTTTGGTGGGGATATGGTTATTTTGGTTTTTCATGTTATTATTTATTTTTTGTGATTTTGTCCTGTGAATTTCTTTTGTAGTTTCTGATTTTTGTGTGAAACTCAAGCCTTCAAGTTTAGGTCTGCTTCATTTTGTGAACTTTATATGTTTTTGTGGTTTACTTTTTGGTCATGAAAAGCTGGTTCATCTAAGCTTCCAGTTCTCTCTTTTGATTTTATATTGGACTGTCCAGATTGCTTTTGTCTTCAGGAGTTCCCACAGAGGTCCAAGTCAGATGAGGATCAGATGCTCTCAGGTTTTCTCCTAAGTTCTGGATGCCTCCAGGAAAGAATTTTGGTCTCATGAATTTGGGGGTTGGACTGACCTGGGAGCAGGGCCCAGGAAAGATGTTAGTCTAGGGCAGCTGGTGGTCATGCCCCCCAGAGATGCAATGGAGAATGGGGGCAGGAAGCGGCCACAAGGGCTCCTGGGGACTACACTCAGGAGCTGGGTTGGTCTGGATACAAAGGATCAGGAAGAGGAAAGGTCAGTCCCTGATTCCAGGAAAAGGCTGGCAGGCCCAGGGAAGTAGAGGGAGCTGAGGTGGGGGCCAGGTCCAGAGTGCTCCTGGGGACCTGAAAAGCAACTGAGTTGTTCTAGATACAAAGTATCAGGAAGCAGTGGTGGTTCCTCAGGTGTCTGGGATGCCAAGACAATGAATGGGACAGGACCCAGGCTAGGAGGAGAGACTGCTGGGGGAGATGGAAGGGTGAATGAGGCTGGGGACATCATGGTGTGGAGGACGTGATCGACTTACCCCAGAGAGAGGCCTGCACAAGAGAGGCCTGATGGTCGGAGAGAGGCCTGTGGGTCTGATTCTTTACACTTACTATGTATCCAGCATAATCACCCACATCTTGTGAATAGCTGAACAGGCAAGATTACATGGTCAGAGGGAAAGAAGGCTGCAAAGAAAATAAGAGATTCTAATGTGTTTTCTTCAAATGGGAGAGAGGGATTATCCAAGTGTGCTCAGTGTATTCACAGGGTCTTCTATTTGGAGATATTCAAAAAGCAGAACAGAATGATGTAGTTTGAAAAGGATTAGACCCATTACGGGTGACTTTAAGGATGGAAGAAAAGACCTTAAGCCAAGCCATGTGGGCAGTCTTGAGAAACTGGAACTAATAGGGAAATGGGTTTTCATAGCATCTGTAAGGGAAAGCAGTGTCAGGAACGCAAAATGCATGACACATGCAACTTAAGGAAGGAATGCTTATTTTGCGTCACAGTTCTAGGGGACACAGTCCACCGTGACAGGGAAGGTATGACATTAGGAGCAAGAGAGGCAGATGGTCACATGTGTTTACAGCCAGTGTCATGAGTGCTAGAAATATAGAGAAACATTTTGTGTCTTTCTACAGCATCAGAATTTGTTGAATAACAACAAATTCACAAAGTTTAGCAATTTCATTGACTGTGATTGGTCACATAATCTGCCTACCTTGATAGCCTGGCTAAAGTAATTGCATGCTCTTTTATTCCAATCTTAATTACTAATATTAACCCTCATATCATGAATAACACAGCATACATCAAGTATATCTATATATCTTTATGCTCATATATAGGTTACTGAATGAATACTAAAGAGGCTGCAGCAGAACTCAAGGGAGTTCAGAAGTATATATTGACAAGACAATGAGCAAGACCATTGCTAGGAGGGAGAAGATGCTGGAATCAGGTTTAAGTGGAAAGCTAGAGAGTTCAGCTGCTAGGTAGAAGGCCTAAGTATGTCCAGAGCAGTAAAGAGATGGTCAGGTCCAGGTCCAGACGGGGCCCAAGAGGTGGACTGGAATGCAGTAGGGTATGCTGCATCAATAGCAGGTGCTGAGCTGAGCCAAAGCTCCAGAAACTGCTGGGGAGACTTCTGTCCAAGAATGTCAGTCCATCCTCAACACATACCACATATCATCAGATGATAGGTTAGCGTGTGGTCATGTCATCACAGTGTGAGTTGCACATCACTTTATGGGATCTGGGTAAAGAATTTACACCTTTTCCTCGGTCTGGTGTATCTGATAAACTCTTGGGCTTGGTTTCCCTGATGGGTTTTCTAAATGCCATGTGCCCCCACAGTTTCAATTTCTTTCCAATAAACTTACAGGGTGGCTCCCTTTCTACTCCCAGGAGTAAGCCATTTATCATTCTGTGCTGGGTGGGTCATGCCTGACAGATGGTACCGTCTACCCAGGGGCTGCAGTCATCCTTCTCCCTCAAAACAGAGCTAAAATCTGCTTGTAAAATGGAGTTTCTTAGGGCAAGGCACAGCCTGAAAAACCAGTTTTATATAATATGGAGTAATTTAGAGTAGGGTATAACCTGATCTCAACAGTTAGGAAGCAGAAAGGGATGAATACTTGGGCTGAGCTTTTTTCTTTTTATTCAGTCCTCAATCCCAGTCCATGACCGGTAATATCCACATTGAGCATTAATTGTTATGGAGGCTGAAAGTTCAAGACTAAAGTGTTATGCACTTTGGTTTCTTCTGAACATCTTTCTCTCCATGGCAGCTGTCTTCTCACAGTGTCTTTATAAGACCAGCCCTGTCTCTGTGTAAACATGTCTTCATCTCTGCATCTTATAAGGATATGAACTGATTATGTTAAGGCCCATCTTTAATGACTCTATTTTAACTAAATTATCTCTTTCAATACCTTACTACCCAAACATAGTCATATTCTGAGGGATTAAGCTCAGAACATGAATTTTCAGGGAGCACAATTTATTTTAAAACAGTGGATATTTTGAAGCACATATTTTAGGATTTTCAATTCTTTTATCTTCCTCTCTAAAATGTTGACCTTGGTTATCAATGACAATAATAATCTCGGCCTAAATCCAATGTCAACTGTGTCTCTCTTGAAGTGCATATCAAGTATGACCTCTCAAGTTCTGTTTTGTTTTGTTTCATTTTGTTTTGTGTTGTCTCAGAATGATACTAATACTTGGATTTCTGGGTTACTCTCTATTGATTTATTGATTGATTAAATGTTCGTTTCTTTCTGGGATTTAGCTACATACATTTTAGTTGCTCTAGTATCCCTGAACCCAGTATTTACATTGAATGGGTAGCCTTATGTGCTATTTCCCCATGTCCATGCACTCTGTAGATTGAAGGGTTCTTTTAAGAGACAAATCATGTAAATACAAAGCTCACTGCCATTTTTTCATAGTCCAGCATTTTCCAGTTTGCCCTGATTTTGTTTGTTCTACAGTGTTTTTGATAGTTTTGTTTTAATGTTTAATCCAGAGTATATAGCTTTTATATGTGGATAGATTAATATGTAGATGTTACTTTTAATGACTGAAGATTAGTCTGTTATCCACATTGTAAAATGCTTTGAATTTCCTGAATTGTTTATGTAGACCTGTTAGATAGGCTGTCCTCCAAGGGAGCTAGAGACAGTCACCCCTTCCACCCAATATAGTCAGCTTCAATTGCATGAAGGGGTGGGTCTAAGAAAACGCCAAGAAAGCTGGGAAATGGCGGAAAGTCACCATCTTGGCAGCGTGCTGGTGGGTGCGGCACTGGTGGTGCAGATTCAAAAGCTTAGCTGAGATATAGGGAAAGAGCCCATGAGTGTATGCCCTTATAAGTAGCTTTCTTTCAGACTTTACAAACTTTATCCAAAAACCCAAATGGAATGCATAATGTCAGTTTTGTCAGTCAGTGTTAGGACTGCATGGCACTGGGATCCCAGACGGGTCACACAGGAAAGAATTTGGCATTACAAGATCATTGATAAGAAGACTGCATGCATGTGGTAGACATGCAGGTATGCAGGCACACATACAGATACAAAAAAAAATCTTTAAAATCACAGTATATATCCACATGCCATGTTGGAGATTATACACCAGATCAGAAGATGTATGTTCAGGATACATGGCATCTAAGACAAATAATGAGTAATAAGAGAAAATGATACCAAATCAGAGATGTAGTCAAAGCAAAGATGAAGGGTGATCAAACCAAATAAAAAAAAAAATCCCAAATGGACTGGCCAAGCCAAAGTATACACATTCCACGGAATTAAGATAAAAATTGGAAATACAATCCAAGAAGTATTCCTAGACAGCCAACAATCTGGCATTTCCATAGAGGAAAAGTAATACTGGTCTGTGAGTAGAATTCTGTTTTTTGGTAAGGGAAGACAAATGGCTGAATGTTACAGTAGCAATAATAAAATATGCCAGGAAAAGATTCTGACTTCATGGAGTTTCAACCACAGTAAAAATGAGATGTTCACTTAATACATATGTGACAATGCTGTGCTCTGTGCTCACAGGAATAAATCAGGTAGAGAAGGTTCTTCCAATGGCAGAGCTCTATTCACATACAAATAGAAATGTAATTATTCCTAACCAAGGTAACAATGCATTTGATTTTAGATATTGTTTATTATCATAAACATTTAAAATATTTTATTTCGTTATTTTTATTTTTAATGTATGAATGTATGTATTGCTTGTATGTAAGTGCACCCATGTCATGCAATGCCCATGGAGATCAGAAGAGGATGTTGGATCCCCTGGAACTGGTATTACAGCAGTTGCTAGCCGCTATGTGGGAGAACCTGGGTCCTCAGCTAGAGCAGCCAGTGCTCTTGACCACTGAGCCATCTCTCCAGTCCCATAAAGATACATTTTTAACGATAGTACTATTCTTAAGGCCATTACTTCTGAAAATTAGCATACAATGTCACTCTGGACACAGAACTGTTTCTATGATGTAATGGGGCAAGCATCCTAGACACTTGGTCATAGTCCAAGACCAAGATAAAAATTAAATTCTGCTTTAGTACAATACTAACAAACTTAAAACATATGCAAAATATTTTTTAAAAGCACTTGAACTTACATTGTTGTGCCCAGTGGACGGATCCCCAAGAATCACCACAGAGTCCAGAGAGCATGCAAGAACAAAGAGTCTTTATTGGGGCTTAAGCTCGGGCTCCCAGGGCAATCAGCAAGGAAGAATTACAGCATTCGCCCACCAAGCTGAACTGAGAGCCCCGATTACAGAGGAAGAAAGCTTTTTATAGGTTTTAGACAAAGAGAGGAGGAGAACAATAGAGTCACATTTTGATTGGTCCAAGAAGCCCACTCACGCCAACACACTTTTGAATTGATTAGTTACAAGGAATGTAGTTCTGGAGGTTTCTCATTGGTGGGTGCTACCCTCAGGGCTGTGGAATATGCTGACTGTTATCTGTGAGGCCAGAAGTCTCTGTTTCTACCTTATAAGGCTGCTGCTATATGCCTGGGCTTTTTTGATCTATAGCCTCCTGGGGTGGGGGTGGTAGGTGGAGATTACAACATGCCTGGGCATGTTCAGGCTTGTCTGAAACAGCTAGCCAAAATGGGGTCAATACGGTTTGTCCTTTCAGCCAAGCAATCAAGCAGTTTACAGAAGCGAAAAAGTGCAGTTAGTCTTAAAGAGGGGCAGGGGTCTCGGGAGTCCAGGGCAGGAGGCCAAGGAGGGGGTTTCAGAACATAGGTTATTTTTTTATTACGTGTATATGCAATTCTAAACAAGACAGATTTTTAAACATTTACTGTTATTTTGAGTGTTTGCTTGCATGTATGTAAGTGTACCCATGTCATGCAATGTCTGCAAAGGCCAACAGAAGCTGTCGAATCCTCTGGGCCTGGAGTTAAGGACAGTTGTTACCTGGATTCCTGTGCTGGGATTCAAACCTGGGTCTTCTGCAAGAACAACCAGTGTTCTTAACTACTGAGCCAT
>NW_008335281.1:2490396-2504240 GCF_000622305.1 Nannospalax galili
TATTATTTTTTATATTTAATATTTCATTGTCATTTTGATTTATCTATTAGGAGCCTCATAGCCTAGGTAATTTTACATATACCCTGGGTATTTGCCCTTTAAAAAGTATTTTTTCCCATTTACTTTTATTATTGTCTTAACTAATTTGCTTGCTTTTTTCTGTTATTTTATGCTTCTCCATTTTGACTGTTCTTGACACTTATTTTGTTTTATTAATATTCTAATTTTTGTTTTATTCCTGTTAGTGACATATCTTTTTCTGGACTATAGCTTTCTCTCTCTGTCTCTCTGTCTATTTTACTCCTTTATGCTAATTATGAACCATCATCACGGCCAATATTTTACTCTTATTTTTACTTTGTATTATGGAAATATTACAGGTGATATTCCACAGGATCAGTTCATTATGTTCATTGTTAATTCTATTCCTTAATAACTTCTGTTCACATGTTAGAGTTCAGCATTAGAAATGCTTCTTTTTTTTTCTCACCGTGTAGCCCTGGTTGGTCTAGAATTCACTCTGTAGAACAGGCTAGACTTGAACTCACAGACATACCCCTGCCTTGGCCTCTTAAGTGCTGGGATCAAGGCATGTGTCACCACATCTATGTAGCTTTTCCTTGCATTTTTAAATTATAAGAATACTCCAATTTTTATCTCTGCTTCTTCTTAGGGAATTTTCTCTTTGTCTCTTTGTGCTTTTCTTGCTCCGTGGCCATGTGCTAGTTTCTTGCCTTTCTGATTTGTTTGCTTGTTTTGAGACAGGGTCTCCCTGTAGCCCTAGCTGACCTGGAACTCACTACCTAGACCAAGCTGGCCATGAGCTCAGAGAGACCCATCTGCCTCTGGCTCCCGAGTGCTGGGATTAAAGGTGTGTGCCACCATGCCCACTGTGCCTTTCTTAAACAGGGTAACATCTCACTTTCCTTGCACAATGGCCATGTGGTCTCACTTTCTTTAATGCCACCGAGAAAATGGCATCTGTACATTTTTTTTCTTTCTTTTTAAAGTTATTTCCCAAGGACTAACTTTTCTCTGAATCTGTTTACATTTGCTTATAATTCAGTATGAGTCCTCTAGAGATTTGTTTACATATTCTTGCATGTAACCTAGATAAATATGCTTTATCCAAATCTAAGACTTGTCTACACCAGCAAGTAGATACCTTTAGTCTTACCTAGAATCCACCTGAAACTTGATGGCTTATCTATTTTATCAAATCTGAAAAGCAGAGAGGTCTTCCTCTACAAAAGAACATTTGAAAATATAATAGAAAGACATTTAACAGGAATAATTTATCAATATAACTGCATGAGTTTAAGGAAAATGAATAGGGTAATCATCTAAGAACTCATCCATCCCCCACATTCCTTAACCCTTCCTCCTTGCTACCATTTACCAACTGACTGAGCTCCTCTTGGAACACCAGCCTGGTGAGTTTCAAGCAGAGAACAGCATGTGCCTTTGACCTGAGGCTCTGTGCAAAGTGCTGTTTGTTTGAACTGGATGACATAATTTCCTGGAGAATTCAAGGAGTCTTTAAAAAAAAAATTTCTCCAACACTTTCAAAATGAGCAAGAATTTTCTGCATCATCCCTTACTTTGGGATTAGCACTGCCAAAACAGCTGTAATAGCAACAGAAATTTAAACCCTAACAAACCACAAAGTTAAATACCAGCTTTCTACTTTTCAAAACTCAGGAAAAAAAAAAACAACCTGTGCACTAGTCAGAGCTTGTGTGCTTTTGTGAACTGGACTGCTGTAAGGTGAATTTCAGGTGAGCCTCCCCTCCCACTGAAACAAGGTTAAATTTTCAGCTTTCACCACATATTTGGTTTAGAGCTCCATCAACGAGACTGACAATATTTGCTGGTGAAAAATCAGAAACCTGGAAAAATAGATTTTGCATTTCAAAAGGTCTTCCAACATCCTTGGAAAGACATTTTTTTTTTTCCCCTTCCTTGTTTAACTTGTTCTCTGTCTGCCGTGTGGGACTCTCAACTAGCAAACTGCAAATCCTGCAGGGGAGTGGGAGTTTCTGGGGATGGTGAGGCTAGAGCAGCCTGGAGGTGGTTTGTGAAAAGAATAGGATGTGAATTTCAGAACAGCAGAAAGACCATCTCCACCCACTTCAGAGAAGGAAGTGACTGAGTGACAAACAGCTCAGGTGCAGGGAGTGAGCTGCAGGGCCTTTGGTTCTGGAGTGTGAGAGGAACAAAAGGGCTCTTCTCACTCAGCTGTTCCGGTTCCTCCACCCTTACCTCCTCCCTGCCTCCCTCTCATGTTCTCTAAGTTCAGTCCTTTGGAAAGCATATCTTGCTGCTCTAGCATTTTGCCATTGTTAGGAAATGGCTGGGACCAGAAAAATAGCTCATCAGCAATTTAGATATTAATCATAGGTTCTGAATTTTAAATAGAAGCCTGAACTCTGAAAAATCTTGGTTTAAATAAGTAAAATGCACCCAAGGAGTTTAGTTATACTTCAAATATGCTCCTGTTTATTTGGTCTCTGAGAATGTGTTTCCAAGATGCTCTCTGGGGCACTTTGCATTTTGGTATTTCTGGGTGAAACAGGATGTGAAGAATATGTAAGGTGATATCTCATTATGCAACTTCTGTGAATTTCAGGAAAATGTGATGCTTGAGTTTGCCGAGAGTCTTTCTTTCCACAGCTCTAATTCACACCCATTGATGAATCAGAAGCAGGCTCTCGGCAACAAGAAATCAAATGGCAGCCCAGGAGCTTTATTTAGTGTTAGGTAGTACTCTGTTAAACCGAAAGGAGGATTGCAAGGTAGTTGGCTAGAAATGCAGATAAACCATTTCTCCAGAAGGAAAGACACAGACACTCAGCCCCTCCTCACAATTCATTGCTGTTATATAAGAAAAAAATCATAATCAGAATGTTTCTGGGGCAAACATAGAACTCAAGTTTGAAAGGGCTGATTCTATAAAGAGTTCTTCAACCGAGGAACAGGGTTATTCAGAGGATGAAGTGCTTACAATTGTGGTGACTAAGAGGCTTCTCACCTACTTGTACCCAGTATATTCTCACAAAGTTCAGAAACAGAAAACAGATACTGTTTTCTCATGTTGATGAAGATTGTCTATAGTTGGTAGATTTTATTTGTTTTATAAAGTTTCAAATTCCACAGATTTAATATACCAGTACCACAGAATGCTGGCTGAACTCTGGGGCAGGCCTCCCCAACCTCTGCAGGACTGACATTTGAGAGGGGTTACTTCAGCTACAACTCTTTTGAGCAGTATAGGATGCTTAGCAGCAACCCTGGCCTTTACCCAGTAGAAGCTGTTATAGATAAGTGGATATCAGGGGTCTGACAGGCACTTGCTGGGATTCCCACTTTCTTGTGTCCTGGAACAAGAAATTGTACAAAGATGTGAATAGTAGAAGCAGAAATGTTTTTATCAAGAAAGAGAGCAGTTTCAAGGAAAGAAACAAGCGCGGAGCGAGGAAGAAAATGTTCAAAGCTCAATGCCCCCCACGTTCAGTGGGTTAGGACCCCATTGGTCATTTCTCTACTACATACTTTTTCTGTGCACACTCTGTCAGGTTATATGCTTGTGTATATGAGTACACGGTGTGTGTGTGTGTGTGTGTGTGTGTGTGTGTGTGTGTGTGTGTGTGTGTGTTTTGTGGGGGTTCTCACCTGTTTCCTTTTTAATTTTGGCTTCACTTTCTACTCTAGCTCCTGCCTTAACACCAGTGGCCCTCTCTCTCCATCCCACCCAGTCATTGCCCAAAGAGTTGATCTAGAGTTTCTTTGGTCATTTGATTATAAGAAACCTGTAGTCACTCAGTTAATATTTACTGGCTGTTTTAGGACTACCATGCCACTTCTCCTACTGATTTACTGCAATCCCTGAATGACACATCTATTTTTAAAGAATCAGTATTCATTGTTTCAAGCTTCTTGATTCTCAGTGACAAAGTAAGGAACAGAATAGAACATTTGAGGCAATATTCTGTGAAACAGGACAAAATACACATTATGTAGATCTTTTTCATGAATGGCAAAATCTATTCTCCATATCAAAAGTTCTTCTCTTACATTTCCATGGATTTTGATTTCTGTTATACTCCCTTAGTTGATACCATCCCCGCCAAAACCTTTGTGTTATCCGTCATCTTTTCTACCTTGTATTTAACCCAATTTGCAAAGCCTTCCATCTGTTCCCTTTCTCTGTGTTATTCATTATCTGAAGAAAAGTCTGGACTCTTTCTGAGAAAAAGATTTCTTTCTTTGCTTATAAATTGCTCTTTTTGTAACACTGTAGCACTTACCACATCATATTGCCTACTTGTGTCCCCTTCCCTTGGAACATGAGCTACTTGAGGGCTGCCCTGCCTATTTGTTTTGCATCCACTGGTGATCAGGGTGAAGTTGTAAGTGTTATTTACTGGATTAAGGTAAGTACTGCTGCAGTTGAAGAGTTCAAGAAGTCTGTATTGTGATGGGAAAACTGCAATGACAACTGCTGCTTTCAAATCAGACACTGGGGACAACATGGGAAGTCACACCTTTCATTCCTGATCCTGGCAGCTGCAGACACAGGGGAAGAATCTCTAAAGCCTGAGTACAAGCAGTAGGTTCTTTATAGTGTTTATAGATAATTACAGGTCATCCCAGACCCTCTCCGGCATTGGTGCGCACTGGGGTCATGGGGCTTTCCAGCCTACATGACTGTGGACCATGTACATGAATCTATGTGATTAGGTGTCATGCACAAGGGTCTCTTCCCTATGGGTCAAAGGAGAGGGCCATAAGCTGGAATTCCAAGTGGGGCAGCATATTTACAGAAGCAAAGGTTAAATATACACTTGTTTGTTTGGCTAGTTTGCTGGTCAACTTGGTCCAGAGGGCCCCTGTCTCTACCTCCTGAATCCTACAATTATAGGCATCACACTAGCCAATATGGGTGCTTACGCAAGTGGTCTCTGGTCCTCACATTTTCATGGCAAGAACTTTACTGAGTTATACTCTTAACCCTTAAATTCAACGTTTTAAAAGACATCCTCCAAGGTTCATTAGATAATTTAAGAGCAGAAGATAAATAAATAACCAAAAACAAACAAAGACTGTATGTTCATGAAAAGAAACTCAGACTTGAAAAAAGAAAAAAAAGATTAAGGCAGGGTTTTCCTGTAGCCTCAGCTGGCCTGGAACTTGCTATATAGACAAGGCTGATCTCAATCTCACAGAGATCCACCTGCCTGTACGTCTGCGTCTGCGTCTGCGTCTGCGTCTGCGTCTGCCTCTGCCTCCCGTGTAGGGATTACTATATCTGGCTAAAAGTAAAATTTTTAATAGAAGGTAAAATAATCTCAGAATTCTGGAACTGAGAAAGTTTGGTACCTCACCTATAATATGAGAAGTTATAATGGATAACTGGCGAAGTATGTCTTTGCTCAACATCCTGTGAGATTTTGAGTCAACAGGAGATGATTCGAAATCAATTAACCCACAAGCAATCTTCCCTCCAAAGAACCCTCTAAAACTTCCTATTCTAATTTGCTTTCTGTTGCTGTGATAAAACACTGATCAAAACCAGTTTTGGAAGGAAGGATTTGTTCAGCTTAGAGCCTACTGTCCATCATTCAAAGAAGCTAAGGCAGGAACTCAGGGCAGGAACCTGGAGGCAGGCAATGAAGCAGAGACCACTGAGGAGGGATGCTTACTGGCTTTACCCCTGGCTTGTTCATCAGATTTTTTTTATACAGCCCCAGCCCACCTGCCTAGGGATGGCACTGCTCACAGTTGTCTGGCCCCTCCTTTTCACATCAACTACAAATTAAGAAAATGCTTCGCAGACAAGACCACAAGCCAATTTGTTGTGGGAAATTTTTTGGTTGAGGTTCCCTCTTCCTAGATGACTCTAGTTGGTGTCAAGTTGACAGAGACTAACCAGCAGCTCCTCCCCTACCCAAATTAATCTACCTTTTCATAAAAAATTTAGGCATATCTACGGTGTGCATTGATAGTTACATGGATTCAAATTTGGTGCCTTTTTCTGCAATTACACTGTGAGACAAGTTTGAGACAATGTTGGCTAACACAAGTGGATCATCAGAGAAGGACGACTTGGTAGGAATCTGAAAGAGCAAGGCAAAAGCTCCCTGACATACATAGCACTATGGTGACCTGCATACTCATTCACATGATATTCTTTCACGATAACAGTGCCCTATGATCAGGAGGTGCACCACCGTGGTCTTTTCAGTGGTAGGCATGTGTCATCTATATCTTCTTGCCTATTCTCCCTTTTGGCCTTTGACTGGGATTTCTGAACAACAAGGTGGTAGAAGTCTGGTCACTGAACAGTATTGTGCTGTTTGGATGTCTAATCTTTTTTGCCAACTTGATTGAATAAGAAACCCCTGGACATTTGTGAGATACACTTTTGGGTATGTCTGTGAGGATGTTCCTAGTGAGGATTAACGGAAGGAAGAGGACCCATCCCTAAGGTGGGTGGTACCGATCTCACCTCCATGGGGCTACCCTGTACAATGCCACTGCCTGCCATAGTGCCTTCCATCCCATGATGGACTACAACCCCTCAAAACATGAACCAAAATAAATCTCTCCTCTCTTAAGTTGCTTCTTGTCGAGTGTTTGGCCAAAGCCACAAGAAGAGTAACTACTGTAGTTATCAAAGGCCGAACGTCTCATTTCTGGCCTCCACCCTCCACTCTCAAAGAATGTTTCAAGCTGAGAAAAATGTTCTATCAGTAGGTTCAGCAGACAAGTCTCCATCTTAGAGTGTTAGATTTCACTACGTATCAGTGCCCTAAGGAACATGTTCAAAATACGATGTCTAGTCTTTATTCCCAGAGATTCTGATTGAGAAGGTTGGCTGCTAAACCCAGAAGTCGACATGCTTAGCAATCCCAGTAATTCCGAAGCAAGTGGTTGCCTTGGAGAAATCTGGTCTAGAAGTTGAGTTGATTCTTACTTCTCCTCCTTGGCTCAGGCCCTTCAAATTAGATCCATTTACTTTTTAAATACTTTTTCATCTGCTCCTATTTTGATGGAGCCAGTTTTAGAATAATAATTTACTTCTAGCATGTACTCACTGTTATTCAGAATAGTATCATTTGGCAAAGGGGAAATAATTTTGAGAAGAGGGAACATAAAAAGCTTTTGAAAAGAAAACCAGATCATAAGATGGTCTATTAAGCAATAGGAATAGATGCAACTTTGAGGCTAAGGAGAACTGTAGCAAATGGCCTCTGTGAGGAAATGACTAATGGAGATTTGGGGAGCCAAGGGGAAAGGAGACAGCATTGTGCTCCCTTCAGGAGCTAGATCCTGTGTTTGTTCTGCTAGAAATCCCTGTGTCACGGGGGAGCCAGGTGCCTGGGACTGCAGTGTTCTCACCACAGACCTTTATTCACTTAAGCAGATATCTTGCCAGCTGGACTTTGGTTTCTAAGACCAAGAAGCACATCCAGGAAAAAAAGTTGCCTGGATTTATAGGAAGTCTAAAAGCTATGGCTTTGGCATGTTTGGGTCTTAGGTTAGAAGAGCTAAGTAACCAATTCGTGTTCCTCATTATTAGAGGAACTCAGGGTATCTAATTATGCAGTGTGGGCCCCATCAACCAAAGGGCTTGGGCAAGCACATGGGACATTAGTGATTGGAAAGAACAACGTACAGATACAGAGGGGTTTGCCCCCTTTTCTGCAGTGATAACTTCAGTAAAAGCAGAATAAAACAAATAAGCAAACACATAAATTAATAGTTGACTATTGTATGCGAAGAAGCACAAAGACCAGGAGCAAAGGCAGAGCAAAATGGCCTGTTTGTTCTCACTACGTTCGACTGTAGAAAGTCACCTCAGGTAATAGGTACTAATTCTTACGAATACCATTAAGAACATAAATGAAACAAAAAACCAGAGGAGGCAAGCAGTCCAAGCCAACTCTTTGTAATACTCATTGGAAAAGGAAGATCTCTGGTTACTTTTGGTTCCTGGGCTTGGCCATCACTGTCTCTAGATCGCCCTCTGCCTGTCACTGCTGACACTGCACTGGTTTTGTCAGGCTTCTGCAGAAAATCCATCTGAGCTTGGGGGGAAAACATTGCCTGGCATCTCATTTCCTTTCTGATTCTGGGATAGGCCAGTGGCTTTCAAATACTCTTAGCAATGTAATCCTTTCCTCAAATAGCATGTCATTTATAGGACCAGCACATAAAACAAGAATGAGAGGGGAGGAGAGGAGAGGAGAGGAGAAGAGGAAAGTTGCAGGACCTGCAACCATATCCACTTGGCCTCCAACTGGATGCGGTTCCATGGGGGCACAGCTGGACAACCACTGGAGTCAACTCAAAGTGCTGATTGACTCACATTATTCATCTTAAGAGGCAGAGTCATCTTTAAAGTAGTATGGATTCATAAGAACTCTTTGGATTGAAATTAGCAAAAAGCAAACTCAATCTACCTAAAGCAAAATTGGAAATCTTTTGTTTATGAATTTTGATGATGCAAGAGAGTTCTCTGAAGAAAGACTAGGTGTGATTGTTCTTAATACTTAAGCAGGAACAGCCCTCTCTTCCATCTCTCAGGTCTTCATTATAATGTGACTGCTTTATCTCCTATTAGACACCCCCCCCCACACACACAATGTTGGGAAACATAGCATTAAGCCTGCCTGGACTGTCATAACAAAAGAGAACATCATCTTGCTTTTGGCCCAATTTCTGTCCTTTCCCACCCTCATCTGCACCCCTAACCCTCCGCCCTATTTATTGTAGGAAATGGAAACAGAGTGGCTATGGTGGGGATGTAGAATCATCCCTGCATGAGATCCTGAGGTTATATAGACTCACTGGTACTGGACTGAGTCCCTCATGGGATGGGAAAAAAGCAGTGCTCTCTATTACAGAAGATACCATGCCTCTTTCTGTATTAATTAATGGGATGACTATATGATCTAATAGGAGAGTGGGAGGGAACTCAGAATCCAGTGGTCCTCACTGTTCTGGACTCTGGGCTCTGGGCTCTGCCGTCTTCATTATGTCTATCTTGCCTTTACAATGACACCACAAGATGTTAAGATGGCCATGGTGACCCCCAGGGTGGGTGGTCTCCACTTGTATTGCCCAACAGAAGACCTGGACTTCCCACTGAGTAGATCAACTTAGTGAATGGGTGTAGCTCTGAGATAGTTACTACTGTGAAACACTGGAAAATCCCAGACTGACAGGAATTGTTCCATGGATAGTTTAGCTATGGTTTGGGAATAAAAAGATGCGGGGACGTGAGTTGTTTTTCACACTGTAGTGAGAAAGCCAACTTACACAAGCGACTGAAGCAATTCATTTCGTGAGAAAAGTAGAAACTCTAAGGAAAAAAAATATTCATGAGGATTTCTCATTCCCATTTTGTAAACAAGGAGAGCAAAGCCCAGAGGAATTAGATAATTTGCCCTGAAAAATCTATAGTTAGGAAAAACATCAACAACAACAAAACCCCAAATCAAACAAACAAAAAACCCAAAGACTTCCAACCCAGACCTGTCTGGGATCACTCCACGAACATTTCACCTGCATTCCCATGAAGCCACAGACCCTAATATCAGCTATTCTTACTGCTCTTTTGTACACATTCTGAATCAAGCACTGCTCTTTCTCTGAAAGCTCTAACAAGAGCCAAGCCTTGAGTTCCTTCCCTAGTAGACAATTTTAGGCACGTGTTACATTTGTTGTTCTTGAGGAAAGTCCATGACTATAGGAAGCCTTGAGGTCTAGGGCAGTTGGTGTTGGAGGGGCTGGGTGAAAATGCTGGGAACCTGCACAGCAATTTTTTACTGAACTTTTGTCCTTAGCTCAGAGCAGGGGGCATTATCGAAAGAAAAGAGGCAGAGAAGATTGATGTAAAATATTACCAAGGCTCCTGAGCATCTTAAGGGGATATCTACATTGGCAAAGAAACAAGGGAGACTTGCTGGGAAAACAGCAACTCTAAGGCCTTTTCTTTCTTTTTTCAGGGAAAGAGTTTGGAACCCCTTAGAGAACGCTGCCGTTCCCCAAGCCCCTAGAGCTCCTCAGTGCATTTGTGGTTGCCCTAGGCTTCTCCCTCTGTGCTTCATAGCTGGATTTGCCCTTCAGGCTGTTCTTCAGTTCCTGGGGATTATCTCTGCATAATTACTCTGTGATCCAAATAGTTGATCAGAGACCCTGCAGTCTTCTCTTTGTCAACATGTTATGCTTGTTGCTGCCAAACACAACAGCTTTTTTAAATTATTAAAAATGTTTGCAATGGTAGCATTTAAAACGAATTTCAGGGCTATGCTAGTCACACGGTGAGAAAAGCATATGTGTGTACATGGGAAAGAGTTACCCCGTTGACTTCTCCTTTGTCCTCCAAACCCTTTCTACTGATGATCTAACTGTAAAACTGTGTCAAAAATCCCAGAAGGTTCTTGACTTTACATCTATGGACTGGTGAAGGGTGTATGTGTGCTGGTGTGTGTGAGCAGTGTGTGTGTGTGTGTGTGTGTGTGTGTGTGTGTGTGTGTAGCCACTGGCCCCTGTTCCAATCATTCCACATCTACTTTCCTTGTCAACTCCAGAGATTCATCACATGCAAACTCAGCACAGTATATGCTATGGACAGTTTGAAAGTTTGAATGTTTGTGCTCTACCTGGGTCATCTGTTGAAATCCTTACTCTGTAAGAGATGATACTAGGAGGTGAGATTAGTCTCTTTGTAAGAAACCTCAGAGGGATCCGTCATCTCTCTGCAGTGTGAAGTTGTAGGGAGAAGATGAAGAAGAGGGCCTTCAGCCACAGAATTTAGAGGTAAATCTGCTTTTCAAAAGCTACCAAGTCTATATGTTATTTTGTTATGGCAGCCCAAACTGACTAAGGTGGTAACTAAGGTGATTACTGGTATCTGAAATCTTTCTAAATAAAGAGTATTCATGTGTCATGTGTAACTTCATTACAAACACTATTTCTGATTTTTGTGTGTATGTGTGAGGATGTATTCTTGTGTACATGTGTAACTGTGTTTGTACATTCATATGCACATGCATGTATGAGCATGTGGAGGCCGGAGGTTGACATTGGGTACCTTCTCCAATTGCTCTGTACCTAGGTGTTTTGAGTGAGGGTCTCTCATATAACCTGGAGCTCACCGATTCAGGTAGATTGGCTGGCCAGCAAGTCCCAGGTCTCTACCTCCCAGAGATGGGATTATGGATGTGCATTACCAAGCCCGACTTTTTAATGTAGGTGCTGGGGATCCTAACAAGAGTCCTTGTGCTTGTTCAGCTGGTATTTTACTAAGTCATTTCTTTGGCCCCTATTTCTGATCGTGTGAAAAGTCACAGGGAAATGACAGGAGAAAACAAGACAGAAAAAGACATCATTTTTCATTTTAAAAAGATGCTTTCTCTTTTCTTCCAAAAGAAATTCTGACCAAAGTTGATCCACAGACAGGAAGAGAACTCACTGTCTTTTCCAGACCTTATCTGTTCCACCTGGATACCAAACTAATGACTGGCCATCAGTGGTTAGCTGATGCTTCCACATTGATTTGTGGTTTACAGCAGCCTTGCTTCCTCTACTTTGTGACATCATTTTCCTGTTCATTTCCCACAGTTGCATATGTGGGTTTATGTGATGCAAACTAATCCAACAAATGGAAGAAATTATGTATCATGTCAGAGACCTTTCAGGAATAGAATTTGGAACAAAGGAACCCATACTTGACAAATCCATAAAATCAAAAGAGTGATGAGATAACGGATGAGGAGTGGTTCGTAGCCTGAGATGAAAGAGTCCTTTTGATTGAATGTGGAAGTGAATGGTGTGGGGTGTTCCTTATCACCCTTGGCCCTCATGCTCTTTTAATATGCAACTCTCAGTCAGTGGGCATGCTTGACTAATGGATAAAGGTTTATTCCACAATGCCCAAAGGGTTCATCAAGATTGAAAATCCATCAGCAGGATTGAAGGAGGCTTCTTAGAAGTAGTGTGGTTTGGTTTGAGTAAGCTGTAAAAAAAAATTCCAGAAACTTTAAGCTTATAATACTCGTGGACAGAGGAAAAAGAAAGTTTAGAATGTTTCACTTAGTCAAAAAGCTTTCACAATAGAACCTAGTTTCCAAGCTACCTAGATTTCTGGAACAAACAATTGTAACAGCTCCCCTTTTTCATGACTTCAGAAGTAGTCTGTAAATTCAAAGGAGAGTCACAGGTGTTCTTGACTAACAGCTCTTATACTGGAGGAAGACACTTGAGTTGCACATTTGTTGTCTTTTTCTGCTGTATTAAGCATCTCTGGTATATGCTTACTGAAGTCCTCTGCCTCACTAATGGTGTTTCATTGTGGTTTGATGTCTGTTCATTTCTTATGAGCTTCATATAGGAGACACTGTATCCAACATCCAATGACTAGAATCACTTATATGTCATGCTTACCACTCATATGAAGCCCAGTAAACAATTTTCACATACAGCTTACCTGTCTTTAGAAAAGGCAAATCTCTTTTGAGGACTTAGAGTTATAGTTCTCAAAATGATGTCTCAAACAAGTCGTCTTGTTATTATATGACATCCACAGAGGACCAGAAATATCAGACTCATATGGTGTGCTGTGATGTTTGATCCTAGAAAGATCCCCTGGTTATCACCAAAGATGCCTGTATACTCTAGGAGAACAGCTGCAGAAATGAAGAAAACTGAAGATTTAGGAACCAGGTTGCTGGAATACCCATGTCTTCATGAGGAGAGCAGTACAGGTTATGACAGCATGTGGCATGATAGCTGTTGCATGGATTCCTACCTGAATACTCAGTCTGGGCAGAACCTGGCAGGACTTTTTATGTTGGAGGCTATGATACTCTCACAGAAGATAGAAGACGCTCCTGCAGCTGACACAGCAAATGCTGCCTTATGTGTCTCTCTGACAGGAAGTGAGGGCATTGACATAGGAAGGAAAAGTTTTGTGAGTATATTGACCTAGCTTTCTAATGTGGGCTTCAGCTTATTCACCTATAAAATAAGATGGTAAGTCCTGGAGTACTAAAACAAATATCCAGTAAGCTGACTGTGATTGTAAAAATATTCAATGTATACTTAATATTCTCCTGCAGATTTTCTATATATCATTTTAGACATATGGATGAAGATAAACACATCTTCATTGTGGAAAGATGAAAGATTTCAGAGGAAGAAAGAACATTAAGTGAGTACATCTTATATACATTAGGACTGCCATCTGTTGCAATCGATACCCTGTGAGTTGGTAGTCTGTGACTTGTAATGTTCAGTTGAGTATCAAAATGCTCAACAGCCAGTAAATGATGGAGCCATAATTTAAATTCAAGTTGATCTGATACCCTAGCCTGTGTTCTGCCCTCTGCAACATGATAATTCCTCCCTATAGCAAGTGTAAATTGGGTGAGAAGTGTTTAGAACTTGTTGGGTTTTCTACTTTTAGCATTCAGTTAGTGGAACATAATTTTTGGCTTGTTTTCAAGAACCACACATGTGAAAAAGCTATGGAAAAACAGTATATCTCATATCCAGTAGCCAGTAAAAGTTAACTTAAAATTAATTCTTCTTTTCAAAAAGTCAGGTAACGACTAATAGTTATAGTTCACTATTATAATTTTACTCAGATTTTAGTAAATCTCTACTTTAGCATTCTTTGAGGCATAAATGCAGCTGAAGTTTAGTTTTTCATTTTCTTGCATCATTGTCTTATGTTTGCAGGTCTTTCTTTTTCCAAAAGATGTCCTTTCTCATGCTTTAGGGGTAAAATGTATGTGTGTGTGTGTGTGTGTGTGTGTGTGTGTGTGTGTGTGTGT
>NW_008335281.1:2504264-2584588 GCF_000622305.1 Nannospalax galili
AGATGAGGGTGGGGGAAGAGAGGGTGTGGGGAGAGATCTCTTATGTTTTGGAAATACTTAACACAAACATTTGCATAAATAATGTTTTACTAACTGGGCTTACATTAGTCTCTTTAGAAATGATTCAAAATTAACAAACAAATGTATATATGTACATAGATTATGCATCTATGTATATGCATAGTCTATAATATAATACTATACATATGTCATATATGCACACATTGTGTGTGATTTCCCAATGATATCTACATGAAAAAAAGAATTATTCTTAAAACATTGATGAGTCTCATCAGTCTTATACTTCTTTGTGGTGCTCCAAGATAGTGTTTTCCTTTGTATCTTATTTCAAAATGTATAGAATCTAACAACCTTGACAAGACAGAGAATATAAATTCCAATAAAAATTAGAACAAATAATCATGACTACATCCCTGGGAAATTCCTTGAAGCATCAGCTGCCACCTCATACCATGGGCTGTCAAGGCTTCACCTCCAAGAAAATACTGGTATGTTACTACCTTTAAAGACCTAGGAAAATATTCTTATAATTATAGGGCTTTATAAGTGTACAAATACCTGCTCTTTTGAAAAAATGTATTCATCTACCTTTTATTACCACATCATTCTCTAAGCAATATATTTCTGTGCTGCTGAGCCTGCAATCCTGGGTGTGGGCTTATTTGGAGACTCCTTGAATCCAGGGTGAGTGACTCTGCATTTCAGAGGCAAAGCAGATGTGATCCACTGCTAGCTGTGATGTTTGTGTGAGTGTGAGTCTTCAGCCTTAAAGGAAGAACACATAGGGATGAGGACTGGCCACAAATGGCCAAGTTGAAGTGGTTTCTGAGCTTCTCTCCTGGCTCCTCATGCCCCTGACCTCTAGCAAACAGTTGTCAAGAGTTCCAGGATGAAGACGCATGACAATGGTGACATGCTAATTGTGATCTTCTGCATCTAATTTTTAAGTCAATCTTCTATTTTCTTTCAAGACAAGAGCCCTAGAAGCCACCACAAACCACCACCATCACTTCTACCACCGACACATGTACATACGGATCTATGTCCCTGCATTTTGTCACTATCCTTCATTTGCTATCACTTCTAGAAAGTTATTGACAACAAATTTCCTTCTGGATCATTAAACCTGGGCTTTTACACTACATTGGCTCTAGGTTTGTATGAACAATGACTCTTTTTACATTGCATATTTTTAAAAATCTTTGATTATTCCTGAAGTAGGACAAATCTGTTATCTGCTTATGTCAGGGATTTCCTTTTCCAATGCTTCTTTTGAAAATGCATGAATTGTGGGGAGGGTGTGGTCCTGAGGCAGATGCAAGAGAAAAGTGTAGACTACTGCTACTGATCCAGCTCCTCTGTCCACGTGTCAACTTGTCAACTATCATCAAGCTTCTTATGTGTTTGTCTTCACATCACCAGAAGCAAACAAAATCTGTGAGCATGGTATGACCAGGGTTCTCGGGCTTCTGCCACTGTGACTTCCCTGTCATGGTGGACTGTAATCTGGAATTGTGAGCCACATAAACTCTTTCTCCCTATGTTGCTTTTGTTAGAGTATTTTATCACAGCAGCAGGGAAGGAAAGATTCTAATACAGAAATTGATACCAAGAGGTGGGGCCGTTGCTATGGTAAAATGACCATGTGGCTTTTAGGCTTTAAAACCATTTTGTGGGAGGAATGTGGGAATGTGGAAGAGTTAGGAACTTTGGCGTAGAAAAGCACTCTAATGGACCTTTCTACTGGAAGATTGGAAGACAATAATGTTGAGAGAAATATGGACAGTGGAGGCCCAGACCATGAAACTTCAGAATACATAACAAGGAGTTCATCAGAAACTGGTGTAGGGGCCGTTCATGTGACTTTTGCCAGGAATATAGCTTCATTCTACCTGTGTACTGAGAATTTGAGTGGAGTTGAACTTAAAAATAATGCACTTATTTGTTTGGTATAGGAGAGATGTGAAAGCAAACCTAAAGTTTTCAGAAAAGAAGGGTGCAGACAACAAAGTAGATGTGACTGTTGAAGAGATTAGTGCTGTTAAAGAGAATCCTGGCACTTTGCACTGGGAAAATAGGAAAGTGTGTAATCAGGGCCAGCACACAGAAGTTGACACAGCTGTGGTCTAAGGTGGTCAGGCTACATCTTGAGCTTGCAGAAGAACTTGGCAACATCACTTTGAAGGCAAAGATACAAAACTGAGAGGGGCATGGATAGAAACTTAGGCCAAGCACTGTGTGGCAGGGTTGGTGTTTCTGCAGAGAGGCCCTGAGAGGGCCTTTACCTGAAGCTGTAAAAGTGGTGCCTAAGCTTCAGTGGAGACTCCAGGATACTGAAGATTCCAGCACTATGAAACAGTGGTCAAGGAGGGTTATAGACATAGAGCAGAGCTGGCCTGAATCTCAGAAGGAAGCTGTGCATGCTACAGGTAGCAGAGCTGGAGAAGTGGGATACCCATGCCTTTTGGAGCCCAGTTGGTTACAAACAAGTGCCAGATGCCAGACATGGAGCTGCAGAATTTGAGGTTTGCCTTGTTGGAATTTGGTTTGGTTTTGTTTCTTTTTACGCCCTGGTTATTCCAGTTTGGAACAGTAATATTTAGTTTGTGTATATGCTGGTAAGTACGTAACTTGATTTTTATTTTAGAAGAGCTCCCAGTTAAGAGAATGTACTTTTGAAGTGTTGGAACTGTTAATGGCTATGATAATTTTTTAAAGTTGGACAGAGTATCTTTTTATATTATAAGATGGTTATGACCTTATTGGGACAAGAGGTGGATGGGATTACTTAGAAGTGGCAATTTGGGGTATCAAGTTGACAAAGCAGAGTTGTGATGGTTAATACTGTCAACTTCACACCTAGGAGGCAAACTCTGGAATACCTGTGAGGGGTTGTCTTATCTTAACTGATGTGGACAGACCCATCTTAATTGTGGGCAGGCTTGGATATTCTGTGGGTGGGGGGACCTTGAACTATATAAAATAGAGCAAGAACCCGAGCACTAGCATGCAGTTATTAATTCATTGCACTCTGCTCTTGACTGTGGACAAAATGTGACCAGTTCTCGAAAGCTCCTGCCACTGTGACGTCTCCCTGCCATGATGGATTGTAACCTGGATTTGTGAGCCAAGTAAATTCACTCTCTTAAGATGTTCTTGTCAGAGTATTTTATCACAACAGGGAGAAAATCAAGGCATGGGATTTGCACATGGTTAGAATCATCAAGCACAATGTTCAAGTCTGTATTGCTAGAAGATATTGTGGAGGAGAGGAGTTGATTGGTGTCTGGCCTTGAGTTTAGCATAATGTGAAGTCATAGATAGAATGGTCCAATCCATGAGTACATTGGTAGTTTATAAGCTAAGCTGGCATGATACAGTAGATTCAGGCTACCCACAACTTAAATACTTTTCCTTCCAAATACTCACTTTATTAAGTCATCTGTAGAGAACATGGGGTTTCTTGGACAAACACTCTCATCATGGTGAATAGGTTCCTACCTTAGCTATAAAACTTAGTGCAACTGAAAATATAACAGAATGAAGACTCATATAACATGTTTAAAATCTTGTGAAACTGGAAATCCTGAAATTATTAGAAGAAATTATTGGCAGTGACTTACAGGATATAGGTGTAGGAAAGAATTTTCTAAATCAGAAGTTGCTCAGGAACTAAAGTCAGCAATCAATAAATGGGACCTCATTAACTAAAAAGTCAACTCCAAATGAATCAAAGACCTCAGTGTAAAACTGAAACCCTGAAACTATTAGAAGAAAATATTGTCAGTAACTTACAAGATAGAGATAGATGTAGGAAAGGATTTTCTTAATTGGACAGAAATTGCTCAGGAATTAAGGTCAGCAATCAACAAGTGGGACCTCATTAAACCAAAAAACTTACGTAGAGCAAAAGAAACAATCAAAAATATGAAGAGAAAAACCCATGGAATGGAAAAAAAATCTTCACCAGTGACACATCTGATAGAGGTTTAACATCCAGAATATATAAAGAACTCAAAAAACAAAGAATCGAGAAACCAAATGACCCAGTGAAAATATGGGCTGAAGTTCTAAACAGAGAGTTCTCAAAGGAAAGCATAAAGATGGCTAAGAAACATCTCAAAAAGTGTTCAACATCATTAGTAAATAGGGAAATGCAAATTAAAACCACCCTAAGGTATCACCGTACCCCAATCAGACTGGCTAGGATCAAGAGAACAAATGATACCAAATGCTGGCAAGGATGTGGCGAAAGGAGAACACTCATTCACTGCTGGTGGGATTGTAAACTCGCACAACCTCTATGGAAAACAGTGTGGAGAACTCTTAAAAAACTAAAAATGAACCTACCATATGACCCAGTTATACCACTCCTTGGCATATACCCAAAGGACTCATCCTATTGTAGAGACACTTGTACAACCATGTTGATTGCTGCTTTTTACACAGTGGCTAAGAGATGGAAGCAGCCTAAGTTGTCAACTGATGAGTGGTTAACAAAAATGTGGTATATTTACACAATGGAGTTCCATTCAGCAGTAAAGAAAGACAAAATAGTAAAATTTGCAGGTAAATGTATGGATCTAGAAACTGTTATACTAAGTGAAGTAACACAGACTCAGAAAAATAAACATATGTTCTCCCTCATATGTGGCTCCTAGCACCAAATCCTTTTAAATTCCAGGTGCTTTTAATAAGATACTGCTATACAGCATCCTTTCTGCATGAAATAACTACCATCATCATGACTTCGGCTGAGCCTGATCACAAAACATAGTCACAATTGGGCTTGTTGACATTTGTGCTCAGTCATTAAAGGAGTGCCAAGCAGGGTCACTGGACCCTCACCTGAGTATCCAGCCACTCTTCCCAGCCAACTAGTCCAGCCTTGGAAGACAAACAAAAAATGAGGAAGAACCCAATGGAGGGATGCTTTTGGAAACCCTTGTCAAGAAACTCTAATGGACTCTCATATAATTGCCCTGTTCTGACTTTTTTCTAGTTTCCTGTCTAGAACTTGTAATGCTAATTACTCTTGCCTTTACTTCTCCTTCATATCTCCTATTCATGATTCAAGGACTTTCTTTTCCCCTTAGAGACAAGAGTTATGCAATTTGGGAGTCTGTTAGACTCGCTGAAGGGGTACTCCAATTGCCTCACCCTGAATCCCTGTTCAGAATGGGAGAAGCCAGAGCAGTCTGCGTCCCTGTTCCCTATTGGCAATTTGGGTAACCCCTTCAGAGGATGGTGTGATAAGAATAGGAGGTAGGAATTGGCTAGGCAGTTAGGGTAAAAAGACCCCAAAGAAATATAGCCAGTTTCTTGGCTAAAAGTCAAAATGTCATTGGGCCTGTTAGCGACATACTCTGTTCCAAAGGCCAAAAATGTCAAAAGTATTTGGGAGCTTGTATCTTAATCCTTAAAAGATTTTAGGGTTACCTCTTCAGAGGGGAGAATGTTGGAGGGGAAGGAGTGGGCATGGATTTGATCAAAATAACTTATATGCATGTATGAAATTCTCAATAAAGTTTTTGTAAAAGTTAAAAAACCTGGACTCAGGAAGTGGAGATATATGAGTGTATCTCTCTGTTCTTATTTGTATGAGGTTGGTTCCTAGAAATATTTGGGAAGAAGGACTATTTGGTACGCCACCATTTATCTTGACATTATTTGTGTCTCATCCGAGATCTGTTCTATCTCCTAAAATGTTGAACTTAAAAAATATCCGTTAACCCCAATTCTAAAACAGATTTCCTGGGTACCCAAGACGTCATGTACACACAAGATGAATTAATCACAATGAACCCCATGAAAAGGAATGACTTATTCATAAAGGCTTGCTCTAAGTGGCCACTGAAATGACTCCTATGAGCTGCTCTGACTTCCACAGGTTTTTTTTCTGGCTTTGAGGAGCCACCAATTCTCTCGGGGCTCTGTTATTTCATTCTGACTTTCCTGGAAACAGAATCACAAATGCTGTCTTCAGCCTGGGCAGTGGTGACCCTGTGTGTCTCTCCTAGATCATTTATTTATAAGTTGGCAGTATGTGAGTCTGGTACTTTCTGTGCTCAGGAAGGGTGACTAACATTCCCTGCTGTAACACAGTACTGGAATGCAGATTCTCTGTACCTTCAAAAGGCAGCTCCAGTCATGTCTGTGAGCAGTCTGGAGGACCCTGGGGCTTGGAGGCTTGAGTTAATGACACGCCCGGCTGTGGTTACAGGCTGCTTTGCCAAGGTCGTACAGCTGGTAGCCTGTGTGTTGGAAGATGATGGTGCCCCCTGCTGTACCCAGGGTTTGCCAGGGAGAGCAGTTTCAATGGGTTTTGATGAGAGTCCAATTTATCTTTTCTCTGAGGCACCCTTGTTCTTCGGCTTCTGGCAGGTCTCACTCAGCTCGGGTTGTGGTTATGTAGTGTTAGATATTGAGCCATCTGTCTTCCCCAGGGGTACGGCTGATTTATAAGGGAGGCTATAGACAGTGGTTGGCGCTATACTAGCTTGGATTTTACTTTAGACTGGATCCTCCTGAATACGCCACACTGTGTTCACTTCCTTGCATAAGGCAAGCATTCCATGTATTTTTTTTCCATTCCTTTCATTTTTTTTACGGTCTAGAGGCTTGTTTACCATAAAGGTGTATAATGCTGTAGCCGTTTCTTTAGCTATCTTAATCTCAAATGAAGATTGTTTTCACCTTCCCTTCTGTTTCTTTCTGTACAGCTGCCAGAAGCTCTTCAAATTTCTGCTTTTATTAAATATTTAAACATGTATTTTCAGAGGTGGAATATATTCTTTGCTCAGAGCAGTGGCAACAGACGAATCTCCTCCACCAGTGGGAGGATGACTTTATGGAAGGCCTATGACGAGTCCTCCCATAATCGACTTGGAAATAGAGATATATGAGGCTTTATGTTATTTGAAGCTTCAAACAGGCCTTTATTCCTAGAAGATGCTTGGTATGCAGCAGTACTGCAGGGATATGAAATTCTAGGTCAGCGTGGCAGAATTAAAGCCAATGAATAATGCATGGGGATTTAAAGGAAAACCTGTACCTCTTGAAAGAAGGTGGTAACATTTAAATTCTTGCAACCAAGGCACACATCTTTTATTCAGTGAACAGGCTCCTGCATGCAAACCTCGCAAATGAGAACACCTTTATTATTTGTAAGGAATAATTTGACCCCCCACTGTTTACTGAGCACCTGCCATGTGCTTAGTCTGATAGTGGAGAGGTGAGGCATTGAGATGTACTAAAGAGACGAGTCTCTGGGACATGGCTAGGACATCAAGGGCTGTATTCAGGCCTATTAGGGGGTCATAGCTTTTCTTCTGAGCCCTGCCCCATTCTTCCCACAGCTCCTAGAGTATGATGGCTAATCTTGGTCCACTTGATTGGATCTAGAATCAACTAAAACACAAAGCTCTGGGTGCTCCATTGAGGGATTTTCTTTATCAGCTTATTTGAAGTGGAAAGACCTACCCTAAATGTATTTTTGGCAGCTGATTAAAGGACATGGAAGAAGAAAACTTTGTATTTTGCCTGCTTGCCTTCATCCATGGGAGATTTATTTATCCCATTACTGCTGCATGCCTTCACTGATATTAGAACCAGATTCTTCAGGTTTCCAGTGTAGACTGAAGACCAGTGGCTCTCCAGGAATATTCCAGGCATCCAGTGTCAGAATACAACTGCTGAGACATCTATCCTTGTGGACTGAGCAAGTCAGTAAGCAGTTTTGCTCCACAGTTCTTGCCTCCGCTACTGCATGAGCTCCTGTCCTGGCTTCCCTCTGTATCCTAGTTTGTTTCTTTATTGCTGTGACAAACACTGACCAATACCAACCTGGGGAGGAAAGGGTTTATTTATCTTATATCTCCTAGGTCACAATTCATCAGGGAGCCCAATATAGGGACTCAGGACAGGAACCTAGAGGCAGGAGCTGGAGTCCTGGCCATGGAGGAATTTTGCTTACTGGCTTGTTGCCCTGGCCCCTGCTCAGCCTGCTTTCTTATACAACATAGACCCACCTGCCCAGGGGTGACACCACTCACAGTCAGCTGGGCCCTCCCACATCACTCAATAATCAAGAAGATGCTCCACAGATACAACTATAGGCCAGTCCGGTGGAGACAATTCATTACTTGAGGCACCCTCTACCCAGGTGTGTCAAGTTGACAACTAAGGCTATCCAGCATACTTAATGATAAACTACTACCTAGAAAGTATAAGTGAAATAAATCAGTTAGTGTTTTATCATAGCAACATTAAACAAACTAGAACACTGGCTAAGTATTGCTAAGCTTTAAAAAGCAAAGTACAACTCAAAAGATACCCTAGAATTCTTGAGAGAAGCAGAATAGGATGTAGGTGCCATACTTATATGATATATGTATATTGTGTTTGCATATAATAGAATATATTAGATATACATACATACATGTATATTGATTATAAGGTCTTAGCCTACCTGCTGGTGGAGACTAAGAAGTTCCATGAACTGTTTATAAGCTAAAGACTCAGGACAGCTGATGGTGTAATCAGGAGGTCTGGGAACCAAAGGCCGGTTTGAGTGTGAAGTCCTGAGAAGCAGAGGATCAATATCCTGTCAGTTACCAGGAAGAACACAAATTCACACTCCCCCTGTCTTTGTGCTTTGACCTCATTGGATGCAGCACATAGAGAGGAGGCCACCCTGCTTTGCCCAGTTCACTAGTTCAAACACTCAGCTCTCCTAGAAATGCCATCGTAGACATACCTAGAATTAATGTTTAGCTAGAAGTCTGGGTATCTTGTGGTGCTTTTGTACCAGGTTGACACAAAAATCTAAGAGGAAATGAAAGGAAGACAGGGAATTTGGTATCCAATAAGTGATAACCTCCAGAAGTCCAGGTTACATATAGCAAGAGAAAGAAACAAACTTCAAATAATCATAAGATACTTGAGTTAGTCTATCTTACATACATCAAATGTTTATGATCTGAGAGAAATCAAAAGACATGGTCATGACAGTTCTCTGGGTAGACTTCCTGTTCCTAACTCTGACCTCTTTCCCATTACCTGCATGTTTATTCAACCTTCTGGTCTTAGCATCATAGGAGTCTTCCTCTTACAGCACTCAACCCTACCTTCTAGTCCATTACACAATAAACAGACACCTGCTTTAAGCCTTATATCGGGATTTTTCTGGAACCAACTTCTTGTCTGTTCCTTCTAGACCTTTAAGAAGCTTTCTCTTGACTCAGCTCCATTTCCATAAATAGCTACTTACTACTTGTTGCTAGAGTTCTTCTAGGTGGTCCTCAGTCTGTCTACCGCCCCTGGCCTGTCATTACACTCTCACAGTACCTCTCTTTTCCCATATCTATTTCTTCTCTATATTACTGCTGGCCTTAACTCCTGGGGATCTGGAAGATCCCCAACACACATATACAACAGAAGTTTTGCTTGATATACAATATATCTTTGTAAGATAACGAAATGACTTCTCTTTGTTCCAGTTCTTTCTCTGCTATTAGCTATTATATGTTTCTCAAAATCTTCCATTCCAAGTGAGTAAAGTCCCCATGAGAACTACAAAACAGTTTTGCTTAAATCTGAATGCTTTCTAACACATTATATTGCTTGTTTCTTGTATTTTGACACAGGATCTCCCTACAGCTCTAGCTGGCCTGGAACTCACTATGTAGACTGGGTGGGCCTTCAAGTCACAGAGATTCACCTGCCTCTGCCTCTCAAATGTTGAGATTAAAGGCATGTGCCACCACACCTGGCTTAAAGACTATTTCTACTGAGCTTTTGTACATTTCATACCATAGTTCTTAATCAAATTTAGATCCTCTCCCCCATCCACACCTCCCAAGCCCCCACTTGACCTTATGTATTCCTCCGTACGTGATAAGTCCTATCTAGTCAAGCATTTGTACCTGTAACCTGGAAATGATTTATTCCTCCAGACTTCCTCTGAAGAGCCACAGGCAAGTGCAGGGCACCCTGGGAAGAAGGGAGGAACCTAGCCTGGTGGGAGATTGGAATGAAAGGACAGAACGAGGAATTGGCACCCTTCTGGGAAGCAGGGAACAGGGAGCAGGCGAATCAGCCTGCCCTGGACCCCGGGGGACCTCTTGAGGAGTGCCCCGCCCCCGGCCAAAGGTATAAACTACAAAATTCAGATAAAGATGTGTTATGTGGTTTGTCTACCCATGTCAGAAGCACCCATGTCAGGAGCATGAGACCCTAAAGACAGTGAGGGCAGGTCAAACAGAGAGTGGGAAGGAGAAAATTTAGTGGGACAGTACTCAATGTCCTTTGGTGAAATTCATCCACTGGAGTCTAGTCAGCCTACCTAGCAATCATAAGTAAGGCCTACTCTCCCTCACCCAGTAGTAATCAGTCTCTAATAGTTCCCAGATTAGGGCTGGTCCATGACCTATTTTCCTTCACTCCACTCTGGGCCCTTGAATGATTGAGTTGACATGGGTCTTCTGCTTGATGCCACCATTGCCACAAGTTCACATGTGAAAGCTTCCAGTATCCCGAAAGCCTCTGCTTCCCTATGTTCATGAACCAGCCCTGGCTCTTACGGTCTTTCTGCCCCCTCTTCCACAATGGTCCCCGAGCCCTCGGAGGGTGGGGTTTAGTATAGGAGGCCTAGCCAAGGACATATTCTCTAAAACTTAGCCAGTTGTGACCTGCATGCATTTCACTCTGTTGTGTAAGGAAGTTTTACTGGTGAGAGTTGAGGGATGCACCAGTATTTTCTCCACCTTCTGTTTCACTATGCTCCTTGAGCTTTAGGGATAGAGGTTCCACTGTAGATATATCACCTAGGGCTGGGCATCTCTCCGATGTATAGTCTCTGCATGTGACCAGTTGTGGAACTCTGCAGTAGCCTCCATCTTTTGCAAAAAGAAGCTTCTTTGATGAGTGGTGTTCTGTATACTTGTCTGTAAATATAAGGATCCATATTTAGCATATGATAAGAAAATTTCATTTGTCTTGAGATATGGAAGAGATAGGCTTTTCTCTAGGATCTATGACCTCCTCAGCCATGTATATTATATTTGGCTATAATTACAGCACCACCCATGAGTTCACACCCATCAAGAGAGCTTTAAGTCTAATTAGGTAGTTGTTGGTTAACCCCCAGATAACAGTGCCACTACTGCACTAATAGAGGTAGTTTGCTGTACCAGTCATTATGTTTATTCAGTTTTAGGATGAGTTAGACCACTGATTGATTTTCCCCCTTAGCAGCTTACACAGCATCCTCTAGAACTATGAGAGCTAATCGTCAGGGTGAAGACTTCCAGATCAGTTCCTGCTCCATTTCTCCAAGTTCTGTGTCTGAACCTGTTTTCAGCAGTAGGGTCTTACCTTCAAGTTCTGGGAGATAACCAAGTGCTCCAGCAATAGCCTCTGTAATTTTGGGAGTCTCTTAGGCTACTCTGACCAACCACTCAAAGAGAGGTCTCTCCTGTCTGGCACTGTGCTCCTTTGAATACACCCTCCAGGTTTACTCCTACACTAATGTTCAGATACCATATGTGTATTTCTCAAGGGTTTCCCAGGCCATCAAAATTACCTCTGTCTTCCCAAGCTACCTATGATCCATTCATCTCTCCTTTCTCTCTCAGTCCAACCTCCCTCCTTGTTTTTTGATGTACTCAGTTGCTTCTTCTTGGAACTTCAAAAACTCTCCTCCTAGATCAAAACTGCTGTTCTGAAGTGCAGGTTTCTCTTATGGAGTGGCCTTTCTTGCTCTGAGCTTCTGGGTCTTGTGTGTGATTCTTTTCTTAAGAGTCTAGTATATTGCCTGTCTCTGTGAACAAGCAGCTAGTGAGGCTAGATGATTTGGCATCTTTTGAAAAGATGTTGCTTTTATCCACAACATACGTTGAAGCAAGTTTAATTTCACACACAAAAATATAAAAACAAATAACTTTCCTTAAGTCTTTGATTAGCCTACTTGAAGAGATGTCTGTTCACATGCATTAATTCTGGAACAGTGTAAGGGTGCTAAGCAAGGTATACAAGTCACATGGTACTGTCAGTAAGAAACCAAAGAGAGCAGGGAAAGACTAGAAGATGGAAACATGGCTGTACTAGAGCAAAGATGGGGTGAAGCCACCAGAGACACTGGTCAGAATAGGAGTTGGGTACATAATTCTACCTTAGAATTTTCCGAGTTCTTTGCTACACTTTGAAGGATTAGGACTCTGTCAGGACAATGAGAGAAAGGAGAGCATGAATGGAAGGAGAACATAGAGGCGATTGTGAGACAATGAGGTTCTTTTTCTATAACTGCTCTTCAATAAGAAATTGGAAGCATTTTTTTTTCTTCTTTAATTTCTCTTGATTGAAATTTAAGTTTGAGTATATATAAAATTGGAATAATCTTTTTTTACAGGGTACTCAGGTATCAGGGTATGTAGGTAAAACCCAACATACTTAGTTTGACCCTCTGCCATTTTTTAGGTATGTCAGAAACAGGCAGAGCTAACATTAATTCAACCATATAGGAACATAGAGCAGGGACTAGGAAACCCCATTTCTTCCCTCTTCCTGTACTTTCTGACTAATATTGTTCATGCTAAAGAGGAAAAATAATGAGGTAACATCACAAAAGAACCAAAAGAAAGTGAAATGGAGTTGAAGAATTGTTTAAGAAGACCCATTGTCAAAAATGTCAGAAGATGAAAGAATATATAAACTTGAATAAATATTAACTTTAAATCATTTTATTTTATCAATATGTTTCATGCATTATAATTATGCTGGCAGCTGGTGTGTACTTTTGAACATTCTGGAATGTCATTCTTGACAGTTCTCAGGATACTGTTCTAACTCATCACCTCTTAAAAATGGTGCAGTCTTCTTATAGCACAGTTTTGCTTACAAAAATATGATAGGTATTTTGAAGAACTTTTCACCAATTAGAATATAAGAATTATTGATCAGGTATGAGAGTGAAAGGGATATAAAAATGTGACATACTTTGCGTGAGGAAAATGGTAGAGGTTTCTACAAAAATTAAGAAAATTGGAGAGAAAATTTTTGCTATGAGTACTGAATACATTCTGTGGCATTAGCTGCAGTGTCAGGAAGCCCGGGGAGGAGTGGAGAGTTTAGGAGCATGCCCAGGACATGGGGCCACTATTTTTGTTCTGTGACCTGATGTTCCAGATTAGAAGATTTCTCCTTCTACATCTCATTGTTTTCAAGGGGTAAGCTGTGAACATTATCTACTTGAGTGACAGATGTCATATCACTTAACTCACCAGTTCCATAGACATCTATATTTACTCATTTGTTTGTAAGGTAATAGTCCCATATTAAAATAAGTTTCTAAGCTATTGTCTGTTTCTTAATATTTTTACTGGTCCTTTGAGAATTTTGTACAATGTATTTTTATCATATTCAGAGTCCCTCCCCATTTCCTCTCAGATCAACCCCCACTTCCCTGCCCCCTGCATTTCATCTCCTTTATTATTTTTTAAGGGCCATTGAGTCTAATTTATGTTTCTCAAATGTTCTTGGGTGTGAGTCCATCCCCTTGAACCTGGTCAATCTACAAAGCATCACATCCATGAAGTAAACTGGATCTCCCTTCCTCAGTAGCTATTAATTTTCAATAGTTCCTCAGCTAGGGCTGGGGTTTCTTGCCAACCTCCTGTCTTCAGGCTGTGTTTTTGTCTGGTTTGGGCTTGTGCAGGTCTTCTGTATGCTGTCACAAGTGCTGAGGGTTCATATGTGTTAATTGTTCTGTTGTGTCTCTAAAACATGGTTTCCTTGTATACATCTACTGCCTCTGGCTCTTCTCCCCCACCTACTTCTGAAATCATCCCTGAGTCTTGGGAGGAGAGGATGTGCTATAGGTGTCCCTATATGGCCAAACACTCTGCAGTCTCTTATTTCCAGCAAATTGACTAGTTCTCTGTGTTAATAGCCATCTGACAAAAGAAGAAATTTTCTGCTGAGAGTTGAGCGATGCATTAATATATGGGTATAACAATAAAGCATTAGGATTCTGTTTAATTCTATGCCCATTTAGCAGGATAATAATAGTAGGTTCTCCCCTAACGCTTGTGATCTGTCTAGCTACAGGTTCTTGACCCTGAAAATAGTGCCATATGTGGCTTTCATCTTGTGAAACAGGGATTAAATCCAATCAGAAAGTGGGTAGTTACCAGTTTAATATTTGTACCACTATTGCACCAGTGGGCATATCTTGCCAGGCCAGTCATTATTGTAGCTTGCCGGGTTCACAGGTAGGTAATGTTGATGATTACTTTTTATTTCAGTAGCCTATATAGAAACTTCCAGTACTATGAAAGCTAGGCAGTATAGATGAAGCTCTGAGGTCAGTACCACCTTAATTTTTTCATGTCTGTTTTATCACACATTTAGTGTCTTCAGAAAAAGAGTCTTACTGTCAAGTTCTGTAGCACAACCAAGAATAATGGCAATATCCCATATCACTTGAGGGTCTATGGGACCCCCTTGTGATCAATTACTCCAAAATGCAGAGCCCATTCCTGGCATTGAGCTTTTTATTTTCAAGCCTGTGATGTCTGGTATGACCATAGAACTCCCATTTAATCTCTCTCTCTCTCTCTCTCTCTCTCTCTCTCTCTCTGTATGTTATGTGTACATGCACATATATATTTACATTTTAAAATTTATTTTATGTGTATAAATGTTTACCTGCTTGTATGTAGGTGCACCTGTGTTGTGCAGTGCCTGCAGAGGCTAGGAGAGGACATCATGTCCCTTAGAACTGGAGGTACAGGTGGTTGTTAGCCACCATGTAGGTTCTGGGAACCAAACCCGGGTCCTCTGTAAGACAAGCCAGTGCTCAGAACCACCGAGCCACCTCTCCATTCCCATGTCTGTGTATATGTGTAAATTTTAAGAAGCTTCTACAGTGATAGGTTTCCATATGGGTTTTTCTAAAGGCCTTTTGCATTAGTTTTCCCTCCCCATCCTCCCTCTCGTACCCTGCCCACCCAATCTCTACTACATTTTGCACCCTTCCTATCTTATTATTCCTCACATCTCCTTCATATCACTATATCTTTCTTCCCTCCCTGAAGTCCCCCCATAGCCCTTAACTAGTTTCCTGACCTCTACATATATTTCCAATTGAAACACATATACATAAAGTTTCAAAGCTAGTATCCACATATGAAAGAAAATATGTAATGTTTGTCTTTCTGGGTTTCTCACTAAAGATGATTATTTCCAGTTCATTTACCTATGAATTTCATTTTTTCTTAATAGCTGAAAAACATTCCATTATGTAAATGGAGTGTATAAATGTGTATTATTATTTTTATTTGTATTTATTATTATTTGTATTTTTAGCATGTAATTTTTTGTTATCTTCATTGGTTGATGGTCATCTAGGTTGTTTCCATTTCCTAGTTATTGTAAATAGAGCAGCAATGAACATGGATAAGCAGGTATCTCTATGGTAGAATGTAGAGTACTTTGGGTATATGCCCAAGAGTGGTATGACTGGATCATGTGGGAGATCTATTTCTAGTTTTTTGAGTAAACTCCACACTGATTTCCACAATGGCTACACTGGTTTGCATTTCCATCAGCAATGAATAAGCATTCGCCTTTCTTCACATTCTCCACAGTATTTGTTATTGTTTTTTGGATCAGCCATTCTGACTGGGTAAGATGAAACTATCAGAGTAGTTTTAATTTGCATTTCTCTGATGGCTAAAGATGTTGAACATTTAAAAATATTTCTCAGTCATTTGCATTTCATCTTTTGAGAACTCTCTGCTTAGTTCCTTGTCCCAAGTTTTAATTAGGTTGTATTCTTTTGGTGTTTAGATTTTTCTTTCTTTTTTTTTAGTGCCCTGTGTATTCTAGATACTAACTGTCAGAGGCATTTTCACATTCAGATTGCCTCTTCACTCAAATGATGACGTCCTTTGTTGTATGTACAGAAGCTTTTTGGTTTTATGAAGTCCCATTTGCAATTGTTGGACTTAAAGCCTGCAGCATCAAGGTCATGTTCAGAAAGTTCTTTCCTGTTCCTATAAGTTCTAGTGCCTTCCCTTGTTTTTTTTTTTTTTCATATCAGATTCAAGCTATCAGGCATTTTGCTGAGATCACTGATCAGTTTGGAGTTGAGTTTTGCGTAGGATGCAAAATGGGGATCTTGTTTCATTCTTCTACACGTAGCTCTCCAGTTTAACCACCACCATTTGTTAAATGTGCTCTTTTCTTTAATGCTTATTTTTGTCAGCTTTGTCAAATAAGTTGTCTAAATGTGTGGACTTAAATATGGGTCTCATTGATTAATATGTCTATTTTTTTGGTCTTTTTTGAGACAGGGTCTCCCTGTAGCCCCAGCTGTCCTGGAACTCACTATGTAGATCAGGCTGGCCTCGAACTCACAGAGATCTGCCTGCCTCTGCCTCCCAAGTGCTGGGATTAAAGGTATGTGCCAGCACTCCCGGCAATATGTCTATTTTTATGTTATTATCATGCTGTTTCTCTTACTGTATCTCTGTAGCATAATTTTAAATAGAGGATGGTGATGCCTCAAGATCTTCTATTGTTCAGGGTAGTTTTGGCTATCCTGCTTGTGTGTGTGTGCATATGAAATTTTAGATTAGTTTTTTAATTTCTGTGAAGAATTGTGTTGGAATTTTGAGGGGCATTGAATCTTTAGATCGCTTTAAGTAGGGCAGCCATTATCACAATATTAATCCTATTGATCCATGAGCAAGGAAGGTCTTTCCATCTTCTACTGTATTCTTCAATTTATTTCTTCAATATCATAACATTATTATACATTATTATACATCTTAACATTATTATAACAAGTCATGACATTATTATACGAGTCCCTTTCTTGGTTAGATATATTCCAAGGTATTTTATGGGTTTTGAGTCTACCATGAAAGGGATCATTTCTCTGGTTCCCCCTGACCTCAGGACTTTTGTTGTTGGTGGTGGTGGTATATATGTGTTTGTTGTTGTTGTTGGCTACTGATGTGTATGTGTTAATTTTGTATTCTGTGACTTTGCTGAATGTGTTTATCAGCTCTAGAAGTTTTCTGGTGGAGCCTTTCATGTCTTTTCTGTATAGGATCATATCATCTGCAAATAAGGATAGTTTGATTTCTTCCTTTCAATTTGCATCCCCTTCATCTCCTTCACTTGTCTTATTGCTCTGGCTAAAACATCAACCACTAAGTTGAATAGGAATAGAGAGAGTGGATCTCCTTGCTTGTTCCTGATTTTAGTGGAAATGCTTTGAGTTTTTCTCCATTGAAGATGATGTTGGCTGTGTATACTGCCTTTTTATGCTAAGATAATACCCTTGTACCACTAGATTATTTTATCATGAAAGGATTTTGGATTTTGTAAAAGGCATTTTCTGAGTCTAATGAGATGACCCTGTGAAAGATCTTTTTGATTTGCTCTTGAATTTGATTTCCAAGTGTTTTTGTTGAGAATTTTTGAGTCTATATTCATCAAGGAGATTGTCCTATAATTTTATTAGTTTCTTATTGAAAATTTGCAAATTTCATACAACAGAATTTGATCATCTTTAGATCTCCTCCATTATCTGGTAGAATTCTGTGCTGAATCCATCTGGTCCTGACCTCTTTTTAGTTGGGAGATTTTTAATTGCTATTTCTATCTCCCTGGCTGTTATGGGTCTGTTTAAATTGTTTATTTCATCTTGATCTAACTTTGGTAGCACATATATATCTAGAAATTCATCCATTTCTTTTAGATTTTCTAGTTTAGTGGAATATAGGTTTTTAAAATATTTCCTTATGATTTTCTGAATTTCCTCAGGATCTGTTGTAATGTTTTCCCTTTTCACATTTGATTTTATTAATTTGGATCCTCTCTTTTTCTTTCAGTTAATTTGCCTAAAAGTTTTTAATTTTCTTAATCTTTTCAAAGTTTTTATTGATTCATTTTTTCAATTTTTTGTTTCTATTCCATTAGTTAAGCCCTGATTTTGTTTACTTCTCCCTAGCTACTCATTTATTGTGTTATTTTCTTTGTGTCTGTGGCCCAAATTCTCTCTGGATCTCCTGTTTATGATCAGACAAAGCATATAATATATTTTATGTGTATTTATTAACTTACAAGGGAATGAATACCCAGTGCCTAGCTCTGCAGCTACAGGGACTCAGAGCTAGCCTTATCACACGGCACCACACCCATAGTGCCCCGCTAGCATTCCCTCATGCCTCTTCGGCCAGTGATCTTGCCCCAGGTCCACAGGGAGCCCGTCCATTCTGTCTTTGAGTTGCTGCGCTGGCTGTGAGTTTCCTATGCCGTCATCCTCTACCAGCCGCTCCTGGCTTCCATCCCAAGATGGCTCCCAGCTCTCCTTCCTACTTCCCGCTGGTGTCAGGCCCCGCCCATTGGAGGAACCAGCCATCGGGAGACAGTGTCCCAAGTACCTTCATGTGCATCATTATTAATATGACGTATCTGTAGTTTTCTGATTTAGGCACTTATTGCTGGTAAACTTTCCTCTTAGGATTTCCTTCATTGTGTTCAATAGATTTTGATATGTTATGTTTTCATTTTCATTCAGTTTTAGGAATTTTTAAATCTTCTTTTTGATTTCTCTCTTGACCCAATTTTCATTCAGTAGTGTTTTTTTTTAGTTGCCATGAATTTGAATACTTTCTGCAGTTTCTGTTACTGTTGATACCCAGCTTTAGTGCTTTGTGTCCAGATTGAATGCAAGATGTTATTTCAATTTTCCTATATCTTTTGAGACTTGGTATGGGTTCTAATATGCGATCTACTTTGGAGAAAGTTCCATGGGCTTCTGAGAAGAGTATACATTCATTAGTATTTTGATGGAATGTTTTATAAATATCTGTTAGGTCTATTTGATTTATAATTTCTTTTAATTCCTGAGTTTCGCTATTCAACTTTTTTTCCTGATGTCTTATCTGTTGGTGACAGAGGGATACTGAAGTTACCCACCATCACTGTGTTGTGATTAATCTGTGGTTTTAGATCTAATAGTATTTTTTAAACGTCTTTGTGTTTGGTGCATTTATGTTGAGGGTTGTAATATCCTGTTGGTAGACTTTTCCTTTAACGAGTTTGAAGTATCTCTCCTTATCTATTTTGACTAGATTAATTTGAAGTCTATTTTGTCAGCTTTTAGAATAGCTACACCTGCTTGTTTCTTGGTTACATTCATTGGGAATACCTTTTCCATTCTCTTACCCTAACTTGGTGTCTATCATTCATGGGTACTGGAAAACAAACCTGGGTCCTCTGTAAGAGCAGTCAGTGTTATTAATTTCTGAGCCATGCCTCCAGCCCCTCCGATTTCTTTTGTTTACCTCCCTTAGCATGGTTTATGTGTTCCCCTTGAGTACTTCCATATTTTTTCAGATTGAAATATTCCTTCTAGTATTCGCTGTATGGTTGGCTTAGTAGCCATAAATTATTTTAATTTGTTTTTATCATGGAAAGTTTTGATTTCTTCTTCCACTTTAATAGGTAGTTTTGCTTTCCTGGGTATAATAGTCTCAGTTGACAGTTGTGGTTTTTCAGGACTTGGAATACATCCTTCAAAGTCCTTCTGGCTTTAAAGGTTTCTGTCAAATAATCAGGTGTTAGTCTAATGGGCTTGCCTTTATAAGTGACTTGACCTTTCTCTATTGCAGCTGTCATTATCCTTTCTCTATTCAGTATTTTTAATGTTTTAACTATAACATGATGTGGAGAATTTCTTGTCTGGTCCCATCTATTTGGTGTTCTGTAGGCCTCTTGTACCTGCATGGACACTTCTTTCTCTAGGTTTGGGATATCTTCAACTTTACTGAAGATATTTTCTACACCTTCACTGTGGTATTCTCCTTCTATGCTCATAATTACCTAAGTGAAGCAGCAACAATTTTCTTCTATGTAATCTACCAATCTTTATTTGGTAGGGGTTGAACTGGTACCAAATAGAAAACACAGTTTTTCCATGTTGAAATGAGGACATGCTATGTTTCAGATTGACTTAAAAATAATTAAAATATGAAAACATCATTCCTGAGCATGTTCGTGGAACATGACAACAATATCAAGGCAAGGCATAGCTAGCAAGGATAAGCTTCAAAATCCCACTGCAGAATCCTTTATTGAATTTAACTGTCACTAATGAAAGATACCAAAGACCTAGCTCAGATCATAGCCAAGATTTTTGGAGCATATCAAAATTTTGCCAGAATGCAAATCAGATGTATGAAGAAATTAAAGATGAGAATTTTGGGGTTCTCTATTTACCAGTGAGGGAAATGAATAATAATGATTATTTTATTTTCAAAAGAATTGTTTTTTTAAAAAATATGTTTAGGAGTATAGTATGCATGTGGGTGTGTGCACATAAGGGCAGATGCCTGAAGAAAGCAGAGGGGGCATCAGATTCCTGGGAGCTAGAGTTGCAGGCTATTGTGAGTTGCCTGACATGGGTGATTGGACAAACTTGGGTGCTTCACAAGATCAGCAAGTTCTCTTAACCATTAAGCCATTTCTCTAGCATCTAGGATTATTTCATTTTATAAAGTAGCTTCCTTGAGGAGCCTCTATCCACACAGGCATATGTCTTCCTTTCTGGACTCCTCTTTGAGGGGCCCCCCATACATGCTCTTAGGTATGTCTTTGCTTTTCCTTCTGATTGCCTCTCTGTCTCTTAACCCTTGTGTTTAAGTCTAAATTAAAAAATATTATTAAACTCCAAGTATGCCTCATTAAAAAGTATCTTTAATTTATTTTTGAGGAAAGATAAATGTCCAGAATATAAAGACTGAAATGTGTCTTTGACTTGGTGTAGAGGAGACATTAGATTAAATATCAATATATAGGTTGATGTGTAGGTCTGTGCTGGATAATTTCAGTTGTCAACTTGACACACATGGGAAGAGGAACTGCAAATGGAGAATTTCGTCTGTTGGATTGGCCTGTGGATATATCTGTGAGGAATTTTCTTTCTTTTTAAAAATGTATTACTTTTATTAACTATTAATATATTAATATTTTGTGTGTTACTTTTATGTGTGTGTTTTGCCTGCTTATATGTACATGCACATGTGCATGAAATGCCTGCAGGGGCCAGAAGAGGGCATCAGATCCCTAGAAATGGAGTTTCAGACAGTCATTAGTCACCATATGGTGCTGGGAACCAAACATGACTCTTTTGGAAGAGCAGGCAGTGCTCTTAACCTCTGAGCCATCTCTCTAGCCCCCCAAAATATTTTATTTATCTTTATTTTTATGTGTATGAGTGTTTAGACTGAATGTATGTATTGATAACATGTTTACAGTGTCTGTGGAGGTCAGAAGAGGGTGTTGAATTGCCTGGAACTGGAGTTACAGATGACTGTCAGCATGTGGGTACTGGGAACTGAACCCTGATCCTCTGCAAAAGCAGCAAGTGCTATTAACCACTGAGCCATCTCTCTAGCCTCAAGACATTTTGTTGATTGTTGGGTTGATGTGGAAGGGCTCAAACCACTGTGAGTGGGGCTACCTCTGGGTAGGTGGTACTGGATTGTATGAGAAATCAGGCTGAGCACAGGCAGAGGAACAAGCTGTTCTTCCATGCCCTGTGCTTCAGTTCCTGCCGTCAGGTTCCTGCTCTGAGTTCCTGCCCTGGCTCTCCTCAATGATGAACTGTAATCTGTGAGGAGAAATGAACTTTCCTCCCCATTGTGCTTTTGGTTAGTGTTTTATCACAGTAATAGAAAGTAACTAGGACAAAGCTTATTTAAAATACATGTTGAATTTGTACATTTACATTTGACATCATGTTTAGGTGAGTTTGGGGTTGATAATTTGAGGTAATTTCAGTCTATGCAGTGAATAATTTAAAGACTTAGAATTTATTCTAGACAAGAAAAACTATTATTTATTTAACTTTTTAAAATTATAAGCATTAGGACATGTGTTTTAGTAGTTAGGATGCAGAGTTGGGAACCCCATGATTATGAAACTAGTGTTTGAATGAAGAGAAGCAAACTCCTAGCAGGATACAAGATAGTAGCATTGTGTCACAGAAACCACTCGCTAATCTCCTTTCTCTAAAACTAATTTGCTCAAAGTAGCATAGCTACTATGAATCGATTCTAAACTCAATTTTCTGGTTCTCAAATATCTATTTGAATATTTGGTCCTTTGCTTCCATCTGTAAGATCACAATCAAGCAATCTCCCTCTGGACTTTGTGATCACTGATTATCTTTCAAAGTAGAAATTCATGGTGTTTAGATTCCCTCTAAGTATGTGTTTAAGTCAGAGCAGTCATACTTACCCAAATTTATAACATCAAATTCAATGATGTGTACCTTTTTAAAATTAATAATAGATCTTTCAGTGTCTTAGAAGAATGCTAATGTAGACATGTTAATAAATGAACTTTGTAGTGCCTATGGTTAAAACTAGAAAACAGTTTTAAAGGAAATATGGCATCTACCTTAGCTTCTTCATGTAAATGGAATACCATGGGTGGGCCACCATTTTCTTATACCCAAATGTGTTATCATGCTCTGTATCTACACATGGCTAAACGAACTGTGTTAGTTTCCAGGTACAATGCTTTATTCTATATCCTGGAAAAGAATGGGACTTGGTTGATAGCATTGAACCAGTACTTGTCCCAGTTGGACTCAGTTCACTCAAAGAGGCCCCTGAAGTGGATTTTATGTTGGAACTTGTGAGATGCAGGGAAAGCAATATGTTTTGAAACATCTTCCACAATTTCACCACCTGAGACCTAAAGAACAAAGAGGAACAAAGAGGGTGGAGCATGTACAAAAAATTCTGTCAGGCTGAAAACGCTGCCTTCAGGAAACAAATCAATTAGAAAGTAAAAGAGGAATGGAATGCTGGCAACCTTGTGATGACCCAGTAGCAATGGGCCAGGCCAATGGACCCTAAACTTTCTTCCTCTCCCTGGTCTCCTGTTAGCATCCTCTTATGGTGAAACCCTAATAGATCTCAAGTAGCAGTGGGGTTTATGATGTGACCATGGAGGCCAGTCTCTGGGGCACCAAAACTAAGCAGGAAAGTTGGTAGGAAATGCAAATAGAGAGTACTCACAGCAGATGAGGTCTGTCAGAGGGTTAAGGCAAAATCATTAAAAAAATTATTGGGATTTTGTACATTTCATACAACAGTTCTTCATCAGATTTAGACTCCTTCCCCCCCACTGGACCTTGTGTATTCCTCCATACATGTTAATTTCTATCCAGTCAAGCTTTTGTACCCACATGTCCTTCAGACTAGGGCCAATCCGCCATCCATTCTCTCCATTCCACTCTGGGCCCTTGTCTGATTGAGTTGACAAAATCATCTTTTTGTGGTTGACTAGCTGTATCTGAATGATGAATATGTGATAATTATCCTCTAAACTAAAAGCCTGTTGGAACTGAATCCTGTGGATAATGACACACTTCATATCTGAATAGTAAATACTACCATCTTGAATCTGAAGTTTGGGCTTATACCAGTCTAATCTGGTTTATCCATTGATAACCCTGGATCAATCTAGGGTTCAGAAGGGAAACCAATGAAGAGTTGGAGCATCTGCTTTTCTAGGGAAGCACCTAGGAGGGTAAAATGGGTGAAACCAGCAGGCAAAGCCTTTCTTCCACATTCAAACTTCTATTTTTAAAGTATTAGAAACATGAGTGCGCTCAGGAGGTTTTTATTTTATTTTTTATTTTTTGAAACTGAGTTGGCAATGTTTATTTCAAGCCAATTAGCCTGGGCTAAGAGATGGCTCAATGATAAAGCACCTCCAACACAAGCATGATGACCTGATTCAGGTCCCCAGCACCCATGTAAAAGCTGGGTGTAATAGCACCCATCTATAACACCAGGTCTTGAGAGTGGAGACAGGTGGATCCATGGAGCTTGCTGACTAGTCAGTCTAGTTGAAACAATGAGCTCAAGGTTCAGTGAGAGATCCTGACTCAAAAAATAAAAGGAATGAGGAAAGTAATAGAAGACGCCCGATACCCACTTGGCCTCCACAGGAACATGCACAGGCAGTCACACCTGCACACACATATGCACACACATGCATGCACTACACACATACACATACAGACACATACACACACAGAGCCAATTAAATGTCTCTCAGATTGAAAATAATTGTGCACAATGGTTTTTTTTCATTTCAAATAAGCGGGTTTAAGGTTCATTTATGAGAAATCAGTGTAACCACATTTATCCTTGGCCTAGTATGGAAAAAAATGTAGTTACAGTAAAACGATTTTGGTCTTTTGAAAATGTGGGTAACTTGAGTGATTCTGACAGAATGGAAACTTCAGGCTTGGTGTATGAAATTGCAATTCAATAATGATGTGGAATTTTCTTTTGGAAGGTACATTTAATCCAAGACTTGTAGGTAATTTATGTGCAAAAAAAAAGTTAAGTATGCCCCAGTAAAGGATGTGACCCTGAGGTGTCCATGGGGATGGGCTTGGTCACATTTCACAACTCAGCAGATTTTCAGCTCTGTTAAATAAACGCAGAGAAGTCAGGATTGTGTTGATGACAGTGAGTCCTGCAAAAATCAACTCTGGGTACAGCACTCTGTTTGCCTCCTTTCAAGAAAGGGTGTCAAACATTCATTTTAAATTTATATCTTAATCTGTTTTCCATTGATAGCAACAACTGAGAAAGCTTTCAACTGGCAAAAGTCAAATGAAGTCAAACTAGTTTTGTGTGAAACAAGCATACAAAATGATATTTTAAAAAATAGAACTTCACCATATGCTTTGAATTTAGAAGTGAGATTACATACTAAAAGTCTCCATTATCCTTAAATCACCCTGTGTATGTACACATGCATGCCCATGTCTTGGACTGCTGTTTCAGCACCTGGCTTCACGAATGACTCTCAGACAGGACAAGTGTGACAGTTATGACAGACTCTTCTACAGATCCTATCTATTAAAGATACCCAAGAGACAAACTTACTCTAAATATGCTTTAAGAATATGCACAGAGTTCAATAAAGTATATCAAAGATTTCACTAAAGTATCTTTAATAAATAACACTTGAGTAAGTATGCTATTTTTTAAAATAATAAGAGTTAAATAGTATATCTTGAAACCTAACACCTGCCCTTAGCAGCTGCGTGTGCATGAGAAGAATGTTCTGCAGCCTGCAGACTAGAAGGGAAAACAGGAGTAGGAATAACAGACAGGCTCCCTGGACACCCCTTCAGCCATTTGCACAGTTGGTTGAATTCAGAAGTAGCTCCAGCGTGGCTACTTCTTAGGCTCCATCCCAAGCAGATCTACACACCAAGCTGAAGTTTCACACTGTTCTACTTATATGCAGTGTGCATATGTACCTGGCACTAGCTCTAGGGTTCTATCAGTGGATGCCCTTCTCCACACCCTAAACAATATGCTTTAAAGTGAGGTATGTAAAAGATACCTCTATGACAATGTTGAAAGCACCAATTTGGGGGTGTTACCTTATTTAGGCAACAGGATTGGGGTACCTCACCACTTCCACATAGCTTCTTTGCTCAAGGGAGGCCACTTCTCAGTGTTTACAATCTTGGAGAAGCAATGTATTATCCTTAAAATGTACATGTGTCCTTTGCCTCATTTCTTACCCCTGCTATAGGTGAGTAAATTACCTACTGTCTTTCTCAGACCTATTTAACCTTGAGGCAAAAATGTATTCATTGAAGTCTTTGGATTTTGCTAATATTTCCAATTATCTACTAACATTTCATAGATGCTGTATCCACAGTAGACTTCTTAGAATGGGGCCTTATTTGGGTGCTTCTCTGGGATTCCTCATTCTCACCTGTCCCAATCAATTAGAGCTGCCTGGACAGAATCAGTGTAGAGTAACTTGCCACTTCTTTTGTGATGAGGGTCTATATAACCTTGAATTCTGAGTCAAAATAAACCCTTCTTAAGTTGCTTTGGTCAGGGATTTTTTTAAAATCACAACAACAGCAAAAGTAAGACAGAAGTGCTGAAAAGGGGCTGTTGGGAAGACTGTGTGGTAACGTCTCTATGTGGTAACGTCTCTATGACAAAGGGGTCACAGGCTTCCCTTGCTAGGTGGCACAGCCAGTGTTTATGCAGCGTCTGTGGGCAGAAATGGAGAGGCAGAGCAGGGGTAGTGTTACTGCCTTCCACGTAGAACATCTGCACGCTGGCATTCTTCAAATCTTAGAATTACTTTTTGCAGGAAACTTGTTTTCCATCTCATAGATAAAAATCAATAAACTTCTTGAAGATCTTTTAAAATTAGAATCTCTGTCACAGTCAGTCATTGAAGTTTTAGGTTGAAAATTAAGCAGTGGGATTGGGAATTAGCTCAGTGGTTTAGCACTTATGTAGCAAGTAGTAGGCTCCGGGGTTTGATCCGAAACACTACAAACCAAATTAATTAAAAATAGTCATTGATAACATTCCAAAATCATCCTTCCATGGGCCAAACTGTAATTATATGAAGGCTGGATTCTGACAGCCTTTTAAAAAATTTAATGATGGGTTTGCCTCCAGGGCTTTTCATAGCAACTTACATTCTTCACCACTCCTGTCTTCTGTCATGAGAGCTGAAACTTTTTATCTTGTAGCATAGATCCAAAATTAAAATATTTGCATCAACCCTTGGGACAATAGGCAAGGCTGTCCACAGCTAGAAGCAATCTGGGGTTCCAGCTTTCTAGGATACAACTGATCTCCCTGAAGCTAAGCCTGGTAAATTAAACTTTTCCTAGTCTTTATAGAAATGAAGATCTTGGCTATATTTGCCTGTTGGTAAACTCACTCTTCCTCTCTTATATATATTGTGTGAAATAGGGACAGATGAACAGTACTCTGCAAACAGATGAAAAACATCATTGTGAAAAGATTTGAGTTGACATGATGCTACATGGACACCAGTCCAGGAGAGGTTTATGTACATCATATGTACACCATGTGTACACTGTATGTACAGTGTATGCACACTGTATGCACACTGTATGTACACTGTAATGGCTCACCTGCCACGCCTGCCTACCTTTCTCTGGGATGGTCTATACATGCTGCCATGAAAAAGATGTTCCTAGAGTTTTTCTAGCATTATGTCATCTCCCTATAACTCAATAATTCAAAAAACAACTAACTATGTTATAACTTCCCTTCCTACTTTGCAATTCCTCTGACCTAGAGGGACTCCCAGATAGTCTGCCTTAAATATGAGATCATATCCGGGTGTGAGGGCACACCCTTTTGATCCCAGGACACAGGAGACAGAGGCAGGTGGATCTCTGTGAGATGGAGGCCAGCCTGGTCTACACAGTGAGTTCCCGGCCATCTGGGACTATAGGAAGACCTTGTTTCAAAAAGATTTAAAAAAGTGAGAGTGTACAGCAGAAATCTTAATAAATTGTAGTATAGTTCAAACATCCACTATATTGAATTTGAGTATAAAAATTCTAGGCTTTATTTAGTTAGGATAGACTAAAAGTTCATGTATTATTACATTTTCTTTTCATTGTGGTTTGGTGAGAAGCTTCTCCTCATCACAGATGGTCAGGACCACAGGACCAAGTATGTACCTCCATAATGGAGTAGATAAATGTGATCATATAAGCCACGTGTTGGTTCTTAAAACTTCTGAATAAATATAACATATAACAATGATTCAGTAATCTTTTAAAAAGTAAGAAGGCATCCATTTAGTAAACATCTTTGAGCACCTAAAAAGTGTCGGGACAGTTTTAGTTTCTTATATTATTTAAAAGAACAAAGCATACAATGGCTCTTGCCCTCATGGAGTTTATATTTTAGAGAGAGCAAAAAGACAATATACAGTATTATATATATATGTAAATTATTTGATTAATTAAGAGTTAAATATTATGGGGACTGGAGAGATGGCTCAGTGGTTAAGAGCACTGGCTGTTCTTGCAGAACAATCTTGGCAACTAACAATCATCTACAACTTTAGTTCCAGGGGATCTGATGCCCACTTGTGTCCTCTGTGGAGCATTTGTCCCAGATTTATTAGAAGTGTGCTACTGTATTTGACTCAGATATGCACAGATATACTGCTTACCCATGTATTCCCAGAGCCTAGTATTTTATGACGCATTCAACGAAAAATTATTAGGGATGTGCAGTAATAAATGGCCAAGAAGGCATTAAAGGTTTATTCCTACTGCATTAAGCAGTTGTTTTTTTAACACTGACCAAAGCTTTGATTTATGAGCTGTAGCTGTGATTTGGATTGGGAAAGAAGATTGAAATGCCGGGGAAGCATCATAGAGAAAATCTGCTCATAAAGTTGGACTGTGAAGGATGTCGCGATCCCTGTGTCGTGCTTCCTCTGAAATGTGAGTGAAGAGCAGGGAGAAGACTTGTCCTGCACCAGTAGAAGTCCCTGCCCACTTCCCTAGTTTCCTCTCCCCTGGTTTAGCACTTTACAAAGAATGAAGAATATTTTCTTTCTGGAATTCATGTAAATTTATTTGAAACTGTTTCCCCCCATTCTGAAAACTGTTTCTTATCTGCCTATTTTTAATTTGCTGAAATTTTGGAAAAGATGATTTATAGGTTGTCAAATGATTCACATTTGAAGGAGCAAATATCAGCATTGTTTGTTTGCTGAATATTTCAAATATGAAAGAAAATTCTGCAAAGATGATGAAATCATGTTTTGAGTCTTTCAAAGCTTTTGTAGGAATTATATGGGAACGTGCAGCTGTTATTTGCCAGGCATTCTGATTGCTCAAATGCTGTCTTGAAATGATCAAGTTTCTCTCTCTCTCTCTCTCTCTCTCTCTCTCTCTCTCTCTCTCTCTCTCTCTCCCTCCCTCCATCATGGTCCCTTTTTCCTTTCCAGATGGGAATATGTAAAAATTTATCAGCAAGCAGAGGACTTAGCTGTGGTTAAGAATGATCAGAAAATCTGGATTAAGGGGATCTTGGTTACAAAGTTGGGAATGGATTTATAGAAACCCAGGGAAGTTTAAGATTATTTTATTTATTCCATGTGGTCACCAGAAAGAATCCTCTCTGAAAGAAAATAAAACCAGATAGGACAGTATAGGGCAGTTGACATCACCTTACCTGTCATTGGACACCAGCATTCAAACAGCAATGAATGAATTTCTGGAATCAGGAATGAAGGCTATCCATGGTTCCATCAATATGTGGTCTTGCTCCACAATCATGATCTAGCCACTGCTGAAAAACATCTGTCTAGCCAGCAACAACAACCAGACCAGTGATCACCCTCCACTCAGTCACTCACTTGGTAAGACATTGAGTTGACTAAGCATCTTCTAGCCTGGAAAGATGATTGATTAATTTTGGTAGGGATTGATCCACATTTCTTACATGGGTTTGCTTTTCTTGACTGCAGGGTCTCATCTGGAGCCATTCTCTGAAGATTAGAAGGTGAGTGATCCATTAATATGGCACTTTCCATAACATCTTATCAAAGAAAATGGTTAACTACGAAGGAACGAAGGTTCAAGAAGTGACTGCTCTCTCTGCTGGTCCTATTATATGCTACACCATCATTACTAATAGAGTGACACAAAAGTTTGTCGAAAGCATAATGTGAGGCAAGTTGAGTGTCACCTTACAATAATGGGACATCATCCTTTTACAAGTAAGATACACACTAAATAATTAGCCACTATATGGTGTTGTATTTCCAACAGATTAAAATTCCACAACATGGAAGCAATAATAAGCTCTCTTACCGCTAATATGATTGATCTACTTGTGTACTCTGTGTGTAGAATCTGTAGTATTAGAACTCTGATGCCCAAAGAGATACCCTTCCACCAGGGACTGCAACAGGCATCCATTTGAATATTAGGTCAAGGCAACATCTGAAAATATTAGGCTCCTCATGTCAAGAGACCAGCAAATAAAGTGATTAGTAGCTATCTTCTGAGGGCAATCAACCCTGATCATCACAAAGACCTGAGGCTGTACATCTAGAATGGGAATACAGAGGACTATTTTTGATACTCAGCAATTTCTTTGCATGTGTTTTAGAATTCCTATCCATCTTTGATGATATGTGGAAAAATACCAGCAATTCAGCCTACTGAAGGCATGATGATAAGGGGCATGGACAAGCTGACCCAATCAGTCAACAAGACCAGCAATGGTGCCATCATGAAAGAAAGAAATCTAGAATCCAAAGTATGAGGAAGATGATAAGTAACAGTTGTGACCTTGAGACCAGCTGAAGGGAAGGCTGATGCTCCTGAGCTTTCTTCTTATAAATTTTCCTTAGAATAATATGTCAATTGATATCCTGGGGAGCTGCTTCCTAACACACAAAAAGAGGTGAGTGTAAGTGGCACAAGAAGTGGACTGTGATGTACTCCTCACTGCACATCTCCAATTCCCCGTCAGGTGTAAGGGCTTGATCCTCACAAGCTGAAGAGAGTTGCCTCATCCAACCTCATGTTCCCTTCTGGGGCAGTCTTCATAAAATATCATATCAACATAGGGGTGTAAAGGCCTTAGCCCTCACCCCAATGAGGCTGCTCTGAGGCTACATCCCAGTTTCAGTGCTCCTAGGCAGTTTGAACTAGCTCAGTTTCTTCTTTGTCCCCAACTTGCTGTCATTCCTTCCTTCTTATAGGTTTTGATATCAAGAACAGTCTCTCATGAATTTAATACACATGAATCTCCACCTTGGATCTGCTTCCCAGTACCATAACCAATTAATAAAGATGGAGGGATGATTTAAGAACTCAAAAGTTCTTATGTTATCCTTTCCAGGCCTGAAGGGACAGGAGAAAAAGTTCTGTATAGAGAAAACAGTCTTGTAGCTCAGAATTCTGAAAGAAACATGAGAAGAAACCTTGGCAACTTCTGTCCCCCATCCTTCCCATGCTTTGATCTGCCAAGTCCCTCCCATAGACAGAGCCAAGAGGGAGGGGAAAGATCAGTGGATTTCTTTCTTCATTCCATCCCAATTAGCCTCTTGGGGGAGAGAACAGTGAGAAAAATTTCAGAGTCAGTTTGAAGAGATAAGGAAAGTTTTACTGTAGACCATCTGGTTATGTAGAAGAGTCCCCTCTTTCCCCTTTTCCTGGAAACAAATTAGAGGTGGAGTACCATTTTTTGTTTCTTTTATCTTCTTGCTGCTCTGAGGCCATAGACAGTGTAACAAGGAAAAAAGGGAAAAGGAAACATATAAGCAAAATGCAAAAGAATGAATGGCTTCCTGGTTGTAATTTAGTGTTTCATTGCTGTTTAATTCAGTAGGCTAACTTATTAGATGAATCAGCAGATAGAAATCTTAGTTTTGTAACTATTTGTTAGTCATTAGTACAACTTAGTTACTATTTACTAAAATATGCTAGGGCTACGAAATGAGTACAAAAAGGTAAAAAAGATAACATCATTGATTTTACAAGATTTACTCTCTGAAAATATGCTGATCTATAAGGAGTTAAGGATTATAATGCTGAGAGACACTCTGAATAGATAAAATGATGAAATAATTTACCATCTTCAGTGCAACCCCTTGAGAATGAAAGGGGAAGCTCACTTGGGCTAGCAGAAATGATAGCATGAAAGACAGCTATCCCAGGAGAAGCAAGACAAGTTCTCTTTATGAAGAAGGCACAAGATGCACAGGAAAGAAAAGCTGCCAGTTTTGCAGGCTGACATCAGGGGTGACTTCACTGATGTTTTATGCTGAGTCATAAAAGATGAGTGAGTATTGCCGCTGGATGGTGAGCCAACTCTGCTCCAAAATGTAAAGGGTGAATGAAAGAATGCACCAAGGCATGACCAGAGAGGAGGAAATAGCATGTAACTCAGCCTGACCAGAGTGGAGGTTCTGAATACAGGCGGTGGGGAAGGAGGCTGGAGACTGAGGGAAAAAAAAAAAAAAACCAAGGAGTCAGGATCTTGAATGCCAAACTAGGATGGGTAGCCCCTGAGGACTGTCAGGAGGAGAATAGCATGATTGCATTTTTAACTAAAGAAATTCACTCTGATAGTTAAGACTGGACTGAATGGGCTGGAGATAGAGTATCAGGTTCTAACTACTTCAGAATTAAGAATCAATTTTGGGAACCATTTGGAATTGAAAGATCATATAAATGTAGTGCTTGTTATTTATCATGGTTCATATTCTTAATGGTTATTAAATGATAGACTCCATTTAACTCTTAATAGCAACCCTAAGAGGTATTTCCATTTTGAATTAGATTGTGTCCTTCCAAAATTTATACATTGTAATCCTAACTTTCAGTATCTCTAAATGTGGGATTCTTTGAAAATGAGATCATTACAGATATAATCGGTAAGAATGAGGTTATACTGAAAAGGATACGTTTTTATTTCATTAGGCTGGTGTCCTTATAACAAAGAATTGTGGCTACAGATGGGCACACAGGGAGAACGCTACTGGGGAAGAAGCCCAAGATTAGGGTGATGAGGCAAAAGTAAAGAGAGGCTAATGGTCAACAGCAAACCACCAGAAACAAGGAAAGAGGCATGAAACACATTGCCCCTCACAGGTCTCACAGGAACCAACCCTGCTGACACCTTGATCTTGAAGTTTAGCATCCAGAGCAGTGAGTTAATAAATTTCTCTTGTTTAAGGCACTCAGACAGGGGTAGCTTGTATGGAAGTCCCTGCACAACTAGTGCAGTTACTTTCCGTGTCTCATACAGGAAGAAATTAAAGTTCAAAATAGACCAAGTAACATATTCTTCAGAAGGTAAAGAGAGTCAGGATTTGAACTCATATCCATCGAATGCTCTTTCCACCATCCATGTGTCATTAGTTCTTCAGCGACGCACTACTAGTTAGCATCTGTCTCCTGCAGTCAGCTTCATGGAATATGGCCTGTAGAATCTAACTGGGATTCTGGGCTCTGCATTCTAGTTTCCTAGGGAGTCTCTGCAATGTTAGTAACTCTTATATATATCTTAAGGTAGAGGTGGGACATCCGTAGCAAGGGGTTTTTTCCTAGCCATAGGAATACTTCAAATCTTATTTTGGTTGACATGTCTGCATCAGAATGTCCATAAGTGTGAAGATAAGAGGACACAGCTGCACGAGCTGGGCTGCCACCAACATATCTCCTCCACTTTTCCAAGGGACCCCAATTACCCTTTTTAAATATTTTATTATTTTTATTTTATGTATCTGCATGTGTCTGAGTGTAATGCCTGCATACATGTGTTCCAAGTCATGCAATGCCTGCAGAGGTCAGAAGAGGGCATCAGATTCCCCTGGAGCCAGAGTTATGGATGGTCGTTAGCCATCATGTGGGACCCAAACCTGGGTCCTCTGCAAGAACAGCTAACCACTGAACCATCTCTCCGGGCCCCCTCCAAATACTCTTTTTAGGTTCTAGTTAAAAAATGCCCAAGTGTTCTGTGAACCTTTTATTCAGATGAGAGGTTGCACATTGAAAGCCGTAACTTGAGCAGCTGAGCCTTTCTTGGCTTAATGTTTCCTGAAAATAATTTTACCTATTGGACAACTTTCAGAAATCATGGCACCGGGATGGACACTAAACTCCACATTTTGCCACAGTACCATGACTTGCCACAGTGCCCAGCACTCCTCAGTGTTTTGCTCTGTCAGCACGTTTAAGGTCTGCAGGTATTCAGTTTATGACCTCCCGTCTTGGTCCTTCTTTAGTAATGTTTACACTGTTCTCAGTTTCAGGCTCTGGTAGGTCTCACGCTTAATGTCCAAATGCAAAAATTCCTTCTACTTTTCATTTTTAAAAATCAAGAAGGAAGACTGTCAGGGTCTCAGTCTATATTATATTTATTTTGAATTCAAATGAGTTATTAATACTGTAGACTAAGGTGCTATCTGGGAAAAAGTTTCTGTTTTATTTAGGGGATTTCACCTACTAAAAGATTTTTGATGTTTGTCCTCAGAGAACACCCTCCTTGCTCCCTAAGTGGTGCTCTATGCTGCTCATACTGAAGAGTGTGTGCGTATAATATTTAATTCAGCCTTTAGGGCTTTTGTGCTAACCTTTAGCTATGATGCCAGAAAACATCAACTTTGAAGATTCCAAAGGTTTCTTCTTTTCAAGTTTCTTTCTGCTTTCAAAACATCCCTTTCTCTTTTGCACATTTATAAACCTGAAGCTCACACTTCAAATTTCCTTTAGCAAGGACTCTTGTTTCTTCACAAATAATATGGCTGGCTTTAACGAAGCCCCCAGAGCATGCCAACTGTCATCTTTTATTTGAGACGGAATGGAGAGAGCTGAAGCAAATAGGTGATTGATGAGGTCCTGTGGGGACAGCAGAAAATATTTCCAATTTTAATTTATTAGGCACATATTGACAAAGAAACTGTAAGCCCTTAAAAACTTATTTAATTCACATATTTTTTGGCCGATGAAAAGTTTCATAATTGCCAAATAAAAATGCTTCCTTTATTTCTCTCGCTTATGCTGACATATAATTTCTTTGGGGGAAGACTTAATTAGAAGCAGAAAGCAGCTGGTCCAGCCAGAACTGTTGATGGAGACAAGGTGTTTGGTAGCTGGATCTTGTTTCTTTTTTTTAGATCTGTTTTGCTATAGATGAGAATGAAGAAGCAGAGGTCCTGGGCACCAGGGAGTGCCCTTCACACTGTAGTCCTTTCTGGAAAACTAGAGGTATAGATACAATTCCTGCCAATTTAGATACCTCTGACCTTGGCGGTTTCAAAAGAATGAACCTAGTCTTATGGTTTTAAAATAGTTACTGCAGTGATGAAGATCTGAATCCAGAATTAAATTTTTATGCATGCGTATTTGCATATGTGTACTTCTATGTATGTATTTATGTGTGTGCTGGTGCACATGGGTACAGCTGTAGATGGAGGCCAGAAGACAACCTTGAGTTGTTGGAAACACTATCTACCACTTTTGAGAGAACATCTCTCATTGACCTTTTATCAATTAGGCTAGACTGGCTGGCCAGAAAGCCCCAGGGATCCTTCTGTCCCCACTTCCCCAGTATTGGGATTACAAGCACATGCCACCATATCTGACTTTATTATGTGGGCTAGAACTCAAGTCTTTGTGCCATCAAGGCAAGTGCTTTACCAACCAAGTCATTCCCTAGCCCCTGATTAATTCTTTTTTAGAGGTTTATTTTTCATATCTGTGTATGTGTTTCTGTGTGCAAGTATGTGCACATGAGTGTAGTGTCAATGAAACCTAGAATAAGGCATTGGATCCTCTAGATCTGGAGTTACAGGAGGTTGGCTTTGCCTTGGCATCAACTCGCCTCCTCTAGGAGAGCAGTAAGTGCTCCTTACCACTGGGCCATCTCTCTAGCCCCCAAGGTGAGTTTTGAAATCTGTTCAACCCTGCATACAGATCCAGAAAATGTTAAAGATGCTGAAATAATAAATGTTTTCTGCACTCACGAGTTTGGGGAAAGATGAGGGCTTTCCTACTTGATGCCTGCCAACTCCTGCCTCTGTGTACTTCCCTCATGTATAATAATTGTCTTTGGCATTAACACATAATGAGTGCTACACACATATTAAGCCCTCCACATGTACAATGAGCAAGGCCCTTTCCTCTGAGGACACAGAGGAGTAGAAAAATACAACTGAAATAGAAACATTTATCTCAGAATTATGAAGTGAAATCTACCAGTCATTCTCCAAACAAATGAACAACAAAATACAGCTCACATCGGGGCTTGTTTGATTAATAATCAGAACATATGTACTCAACAACATGGAAAAAATAGGATGATCGTTCTCTTCTTCTTCATACTTCTTTTAAAATTTTATTTATTCTTTGAGAATTTCATACATGTGTGTGATGCATTTTAATCGTGTCCACCCTTAATACCCTCCTCCAACTCCTCCTGGATTCCTTCCTTCCACCTCTCTCTCCAGACTTCATGTCCTCTTCTTGTTTTTGTATAACTCACTGACCCTAATTGGTACTACTCATATGCACACGAGTGTATGGCAATCCACTAAAGAATGGGCAACCTACCTTGTCACACCCCGGAAGGACACCCCGGAAGGAAGTTGACTTTCCCTCCCCCAGTAGCCATCAACTGCTGAGAGTTCCTAAGTTAGGGCTGGGGTCTTGTGAGACTCTTCCTCATCAATGCTGTAATATTGACTGACTTAATCTTGTGTAGGTCTTGTTCAGACAATCTGTTCAATAATTTACTTTTATGCCTTCATTCAACAAGCATTTATTGTCTTTTTGTAAAGTCCTGGGTTAGGACTCATTGGACAAAAATGTTTCTATGGTGTATTTACCTGAAGAAATTTCTGATCTGATAAGAAAATTAAAGACAATGTGTCTGTTGACTGGATAATACCATATACTTACTAATAGAAAGTCAGCGATTCCATACACTCAAGTAGAGCGTCCCACTTACAGCGGTTCAACCTAGTGGGGACCATGCTATGTCCTTATGTTTTCTGTCTTCTTTCTCCATTGTTTAACAGCAGGTGAGACTTTTCCTATTCACATAATATCTACAGGTTGTATAGGACTTGGGTGCTGACTTGAGTGTCAGGCGGAACTGGGAATGTTCTGGGGAAAAAAAGTCCTATGTGAGTTGAGAAAGTGAAGGTAATGATAGCACATTTGAGGAAACAAGCAAGTGAAAGGACAAAGAGGAAGGAGATGGATCCAGCTGCCGGAAGAAGGGCCTGGAGGAGTAGACAGGTCTCCTAGGCTATAAAAGAAGCTTTCCCTAAGATGGTGCTTCACTTAGCTTTTGCTAAGATTTGGAAAGGTGCCTGATATCAGTGTAATTATCAAACATAAAATCAGCTGAAATACCGAAGAGCACTTTTCTTTCTTCCTCTAAACATTTCCTCCTTCCTTGGAGGTTTTTTTCCCCATTTTCTCTTGATACTCACACCCTCTCTGCTAGCCACTGGGATTTGGGGTTTAAATCAGATCTGCTTGCTGTGTATGGGAGTAGCTCTTTCAGGTCTCAGTTCCTCCCAGGGTGTTTTGGGATTATCCTACATGCTTATGGAAATGTGAGGGGATGCAAGACACTAGGTTAAACCCCTTATGTGTGTCTTCCAGCTGAGCTAACAAAATTCCTTCCAACCCTGGAAGGCTTCCCTAGGAAGCTGTTGCACATTCTGAGATGTTCCCCCAATACCTTCATCCTGTTGGGCTAGAGGGAGCAAGTGCCCCTTGCCTTTGGTGTCCTTAGACATAACCCTGTTAGATACTCTTAGAATTTTTAAACAAAGAAGCAAGGTTGCCATAAGCACTAGAAGTCACAGAAAAATGTAGAAATGGATGTTGAAAGCTTTGCAGGAAGAAAAATAGACTGTTAGCAAGTAAATGCTTCTGATCAGTTCTTTGGAAACAAACAAAAAACTGATGCTATGTCTAAATGCTCTGAAAACAAAATTATGAGATGTCCAAACAACTAGCTCAGAACAAACTAACAGGCCATCAACCAAACGAAAGTGTGGCCTGAGTCCCAAAAAGAACCGGCCAACGTCTGCTTGAGGAGAGTTGGGCACAAGTGGCCCATTTTGGTATCTGGTACCAACCCAGGTGAAAGTGGATTGTCCTTAGGCCTCATCTTGGATACCAAAACTGTATATAAAACATCACTTTCACCTCAAAGGGAATAAGAACTAGTTTCTTTTTGAGAGAAATATGGATGATCCGGGCCTAGAACATGGATTTAGTTCCCTCAAACAACATGTTCCAATGTGGAAATAATCTTGTGAAACTGTTACAGCTACAGACAAAAACGTTATAAATCAAGTCATTCTTCAAATACATTAGTGATAATATCAGGTAGAGGGAAACAGCAAAATACAGAAGTTTCTTCTATAGGGTTCAGATGCTGTCTGGAGATAGTCTTAGTTTGGGGGTTAGGAGAAGCTGACATATCTGCTAAATTAATACAGTCCAAAAGATCTTACCTTATACTAAGATTTTAGGTAATACACACAGGTAAGCAATGCATGGATATCAAGCAGACTAAAGGTAATCCAACATGTGGATCTGGATCTGGAACGTTCTGACTCTCTACAATCATGAAGTTCTCATCAGTTAATTGACCTATAGAATCTTCAACATATGTATGTATTTTTCCAGGAACTTCAGTTTACAGCCCATGTGACATTCTGCTTTCTCCTACTAGAAGAAGATTTCTAATTTCCTTTCTGTGTCTGGATACAGGAGAATCAGATATCAGGACCCCAAATGGGGGCATAGACTTAACATATAACTTAAGATATCTTTCCTTTAGTTATACTTGTTTATGCTTTTTATAATATTTAAAGCAAAATTGTAATACTGTAAAATGTCTACCTCAGGGGAAAAGCAAATGTTCTAGTACCAGTAATAAAATGGGATTTCAAAGCAGCAAGAGTCTGGTCAAGTGCTAAGGGACATCAAACCCAGATAAAAGCTCTGAAAGCTGAAAAGTTAAATCTAATGTCTTCCGAGGAAACCCTAGGTCCCCAGGATTGTATTACTTTTCTGGGGTGCCATAATAAAGGAGGCTGGGTAGCTTGAAACAGCTGATACTTATTCTATCACAGATCTAGAGATCAGAAGTCTGAAATCCAAGGCTCATGAGGGTTGGCTCTTTGGAGGTTCTCAGGGGGAGGTTGCTCCAGCCTCTCTTCCGGCTTCTGCCTGCGGCTAACAATCTTTGGTATTCTTGGCCTATAGCTGTTTACTCTCATTCCCCATGCCATTGTAGGAGATGGATTAGTGGGTAAAGCACTTACTGCCAAGCATGAAGATCTGAGTTTGGATCCCCAGAACTCATGTAAAGGTGGTTGCAGTAGTCGTCTGCATCTGTAGTGTGTTTATAGCAATGCGAGGCAGAGACAGAAGACTCCCCAGAAGCACATGGGCTAGCTAGCCTGGCTTACCAAGAGGCAAACAACAAAAAGACTACCTCAAACAAGGTGGAAGGCAAGAATTGACACCTTAGGTTGTCTTCTGACCTCCATATATGAGTTGTAGGGGGCATGCCTTCCCCACCCTGATATGCATGCATGTGTTCACACATACCCACAATTTAAAAACTCTCTCTTTTGCACATACGAAGTGTCCTAGTTTGTCTCTCCATTGCTGTGACAGAACATTCTGACCAATACCAACTTGGGGCAGAAAGGGTTTATTTAGCTTACGTCTCCCAGGTCACAGTTCGTCCGGGAGCCCAAGGTAGGAACTCAGGGCAGGAATTTGGAGGCAGGAGCTGGAGCACAGGCTATGGAGGAATGCTGCTTACTGGCTTGCTTCCCTGGCCCCTTCTCAGCCTGCTTTCTTATGCAACACAGGCCCACCTTCCCAGAGGTGGCACCACCCACAGTGGGCTGGGCCCTCCCACATCACTCAACAATCAAGAAGGCGCCCCATGGACATGGCCACAGGCCAGTCCAATGAAGGCAATTCTCCAATTGACAGTCCCTCAACCCAGGTGTGTCAAATTGACACTAAAGCTATCCAGCACATGAAGATGTCAGTCATCATACTTAGGGCTCATTCTAATTGAATATGACCTTATTTTTAACTTGCTCACATCTGTGAAGAACCTATTTCCATATATGATCGCACTTATAGGCTCCAGAGGTAACTGAATTCTGTAGGTTACAGTTCAGTCTATGACAATGGCACAGATATAAAAGGTCACACAGAGCAGCAGACCCTGACACTGCCACCAGAAAGAAAGTATGAGAATGACACCAGAAAAATCTCCAATTCAGGTACACAAGACTCCAGACAAAATCCAGATGCAAACACACACACCACAAAGGTAAACTCAAAGTAAAAAACAAAAATTACCAAGCATACAGGGAAATTAGAAATCATGAGAAAGACATAGCACATCCAGTAAGGAAGAAGAATTTGAAACAATAAAAATAAGAAGGTAAGATTAGGATAACAGCTCTGTAAAATAGCAACTGAAAGAGAAGGAAAAACAGAAATTAAAGTCAAAGGTGAATAGGGGGTAATGTAGGCTTGGGAAAGAGAAAACATATTCCAGAAATAAAAGCATTTAAAGTTAACATGGAACAAACTGGTTAAGTGACAGGTTAAGCAGGGCTACCAAGAAAACTCTGTGCAGAGCATGAAACAGCGAAAAGTTCTATGCTATTAGTACTGGCACTAAGAGGGATAAAAATAGATAGACGATTTCTGAGGGCACAGAAGAGTGAAGAAGTATGCACATCCGAACAAATTCCAGAATGAGCAGAGTCCATGTCAGTGACGCAAGACTGTGAAAAATAATGTATAACAATATTCCAGGGTTAAGGAAGGTCATGATCCTCATTTTGGGCCCTGAACATCCATGGTGCATTAAAAAGACTGCAGAACTCACTGTGTAGGAAACAAACAAACAAAAGACAAAATGAAAAGAAATCTCAAAAAATGTAATGAAAGGAAAAAGCTACTTGAGAAAAAATTACACTTAAAAAGGAATAGCAATTAAATTGGCTTAACTTAAAGACCAGAATGCAGTAAAAGTAATTTAGATCTATTACTATTCCTATTAAAAGGAAAAGTCTAGAAAAATAGTAACCAACTAGAATTCCACACCACCTGATGAGTCATTCAAGAGTGGAAGGTGGAAGAAAAACAAACTATGGAAAGGTAAGCAACCCAAAGAAAGCACAAAAAGGGCAAAACAGTAGGAAAATCATAAGCCACCAGACCTGGGGGACAAAGCCAAAGATATAAATAGTGATTGATCATTCAGCATTCAATCTAGAAATATATCTAAAAGCGCAAAACACAACAAGGGAGACCTTAGCTCAGAAATATAAATTGGCTAATTATTAATAAATGATGTACAAGTAATCCATTACACTGAAAATTAATATAGAAAAACAGAGACTGTAGAAATGACTCAGTGGGTAAAGTACTTGCTACCCAAGCAGAAGACTTGGACTTGAATCCCCAGCACCCACATAAAAAGCAAGGCATGGTGACATATGCCTGTAATTCCAGGGCTGGGGAGGCATCTCTACATAGATAATCAAAAACAGCATACAGTGGTTTTAAAATAAATAATACAACATGGAGAAAACAAACCGACCTTGAAGCTCCGTCCCTGCTGTCGAGCTTTCATAGTACTGGTAGGTGCTATGCATGCTGCAGGAAGGGAAAAGTAATTATCCATCTTACCAAACTGTGAACACTGCCAACTACAATAATGACTGGCCTGGCAGGATAAGCCCCCTGGTGCAATAGTGGCATGAATATTATGGGAGTAACTAACTACTTTCTAATTGGATTTAGGGCCTGCTTCACAAGATGGAGCCCATAGCTGACACCATTACTGGGACTACGAGCTTGTGGCTAGGTAGGTCATCAGACATAGGAGAGAACCTACTATTATTATCCTGCTAAATAGTACTGATTACATCATTATACCCATATATTAATACATCCTTTAACTCTCATCAGAGAAGCTTGTTTTTGCAGCAGATGGTGATTAACACAGAGACCTATAACTTGTCAATGTACAAAAATAAGAGGCTGCAGAGCGCTCAGCCCTCAGGGGCACATTTATACCACACTCCTCCAAAGGTTCAGGAAGCATTGAGGAAGAGGGGTAGAAAGATTTTAAAAGCCAGAGTGATGGATGAATGCAATGAAACAGTGTTTTCCTGACACAGTAGGGCAATGGTACATATGAACTCACAGCAGTTGCATCAGCATACACAAGACCTCACAAACCTGAGCCAGACAGAATCCCAGCATGAGAATGGGGGAGGTGAGCATGAAGCCCAAACCCTAGCTGGGGAACTATTGGTAAGTGATAGCTGCTTGGAGAGTGAGTCAGTTTTCCTAAAGGATGTGACTGACCCAGAGTAGGTTGACCAAGTTCCAGGGGATGAACCCAAACCCAAGAATATTTGGGAAACACAAATTGAACTTGATGGGCTTTAAAAAAAAAGAGGACACTGCAAAAGAACCTTCTTTAATGAGTGGTGACTGGCATACTTGTCTGTAAATATAAAGATCCATATTTAGCATATAGTAAGAAATTACATTTGTCAGGGCTGGAGAGGTAGCTTAGTGGTTAAGAGCACTGGCTGCTCTTGCAGAGGACTGGGGTTTGAATTCCAGCACCCACATGGTGGCTAACCACTATCCTAACTTCAGTTCTGGGGATCCAATGCCCTCTTCTGACCTCTGTGGGCTTTGCATGGCATGGGTGCACTTACATACATGTAGGCAATACTCTCATACATATAAAATAAAAATAATAAAATATTTTTTAAAAAAGAAACTACGTTTGTCTAAGGATGTGACAGACTTAGTTTTCTCTAAAATCTATGACTTTTACACCCATGTATGTCTGTATATGTTTACAGTGCCACACATGAGTTCCCTCCCATTAAACAGGCTTTAAGTCCAATTAGGTAGCTGTTGATTACCCCTAGATAAAAGTGCCACTACTGCACCAATATAGTTTGCTGTGCTGGTCATTGTTGTGGCCACACACAGAGAATAAGTGTCTGTGAGATGTCCAACCCTAAGTGACACATCTATAATGGAACCTCTACACCTGGCTCACAGAGCATAGTAGAACAAGGGGTAGAGAGAACACTAATAATCTCTCAACTCTAACCAATGAAGTTTCCTCATGCAACAGAGGACAATGAACACAAAAGGCCACAACTGGACAAAGTGTTGAGAATAAGAGACTGTAGAGTGTAGACAGGACCCCTACATTAAACTTTACCCACCCAGGGCTCAGGAACAATTGTGGGAAGAGGGGGTGGAAAGGCTGTAAGAGTCATGGGAGGCAGTCCATGACCTAAAGGAAACAGAATCTTACAGGCTATTTGGAACTTGCTCATATGAACTTAGAGCAATGGTGACAGAATGCACAAGATCCATGCAAACTCAATCAAACAAAAACCAGCATAGAACTGGGGAAACAGGCAGGAGGCCACAACTTCAGCAGGAAACTCTTGGCAGCTGATCACTGCTTGATGAGGAGAGTTGATTTTCTTTAAAGGAGTAACACTAGACAGGCTGAACCATCTCCAGTGAATAAACTCGCACAAAGGGATATCTGGGTACACAAAATTGACTTGATAGACCCTAACTTATATGACAAAATGCATGAAGTCTTGTGGGTGGGCTATAGGGGAGTGTAAATATGGTGGGGGGCAAATATGATTAGTGAGTATTATATAAAATCCACAAAATTTGATAAAAATATATTTTAAAAAGGACACAAAGTTTTGGGGGGGTAGGAAGGTGTGGGTGGATCTGAGAGGAGATGGGGAATGGGGTTTGAATATGATCAAAATATATCGTATGAAATTTTCAAATAAAAGATGCAGAATTTTCAGAAAAAGTTGTACACTATTTTTTGCTAACAATTAGGAATACTGTTTTGTATCCCCTCCCACCCCTGCTGACACTCTTCTTCCAACGTCCCCTGTATTTCTCTCTCTCTCTCTCTCTCTCTCTCTCTCTCTCTCTCTCTCTCTCGATCGCAGTCTGGCCTCATCTTGTGCAGGTAACCGCAGCTACTTCATATTCTCTAATGTTCTCTGGGCTTTGGAGGGGTTGGTATAGATGCCCCATTTTGGGCTGAGCACATATTCTTAGCAATTTGATCAGTTATGAGCCTCTGCACTAACCATTGCCACAGCAAAAAGGAGCTTTCTGATCCAGATGAGAGTATTACTAGTCTAATGTATAAATATAAATACTTAGAAGGCAGTTTAGGTACACGTCAATCTAGCATAACACCAGTAGTACACTCTTCCCTAGGGCTGGTAACTTTTCTAGCCATAAGCTTTTGATCAGATTTATAGTATCAGGCATATATTCCCTCTCATGGAGCTGGCCTCTGATCCCCCCAGACAGTCTTGCCACTATTGTGCCAGTGGGCATATCTTGCCTGTCAGGTTGATATTGTAGTACACGGGGTCCAGACCTGGTTAAGATCACTGATGACTTTTTTCCTCCAGCTTGCCATCTTTTAGCACTGTGAACATTACTCAGCAGGGAGGAAGTTCCAGCTTAGATCCAGCTTGAGGACTATCTTAAAGGCCAATAAACCATATTGAAAAACAATTTATACTTTTACTATTATAAAATCGAAAATATATGACAATATATGCCAAAAAGTGAAATATAAGTGAATTCACATAATGGACAAAGAATTACTATTCAGAATATTGTATAATTCAGATCATAAAATGTACAGTTTTCACATTTCAGTATCTCTAAAATTTGATATATCTTAATATCAAGAGACGGCAGTTGGGCAGTATATATTGAAGCCCAGGGTGTTCATATGCACTGACTTATACCTTAAATCACCATTGGCCAAACCCTAGGTCCTGAGTCATTATTGGATTGTGGTTATGGAATTAAACACTAAAACTTAAAAAAGACTAGTATAAGATAGGAAAGAGCATACATCTCATGTTTCTTTAAGTTAGGTTAGTGTATTAGGGTTCTCTAGAGGAACAGAACTACATATGGGTCTTATTACGTTGACTAACATGATTCAGGCTAGGTAGTCCAACAATGACTGTCTGCAAAGCAGAGACCACAGGAAATGGCTGCTTACTGGCTAGTTTCCAGGATCACATTCACCTACCTTTCTTGTGAAGCTCGGGCTTATCTGCCCAAGCATACCCACGATGGACTGGGCCCTTGTATATCAATTAGCAATCAAGAAAATGTCCCACAGACATACCCACATGCCACTGATGAAGGAAATCCCTCAGGTGTGTCAAGGTAACAACGGAAGCTAACTATGGTAAGTCCCAATTAGCACTGAAGGCCTGAAGGATTCCCAGAGAGTCACTGATCCTAAGTCTGAGCTGAAGGCCAAAGCAGCTGAATCCCAGTTTCAGCCAAGGATGACAACAGGAGCAGCAGCAACAGCTTAGGTGTAGACATCAGCAAGGAGTGAAGACAGGTAGGAGAAAGGGCTGCGCCCCCTAAGACTTGTTTGTGTCTGGGTGGCTGACAGAAGGTGCTTTTCCTTTAGTAAAACTTTCCAGGGAGTACTCCAACAGACTCACCCAGAAGCTTGTCTCTTAGTTGATCCTAAATTCAATGACAACCAAGATTGACTATCACAATGAGCATGGATGTATTTCTATGTGTTCACATGTGGGCTGGTGGATGGTTATCAAATACAGTCTAACTATGGCTCCCTGTCAAAACATGGGTGAAAAGCTCTAGAGAAATTCTCATACATGTGAGCTGGGATACATGCATAAGAATGTTCATTGCAGAGCCATATTAATAGCAAAAATACCTGAAATACATGTATATTCATAAAAGTCACAAAAGAAAAATGATTATAAACTCTATAACAGAAGTATATGCTGGAAGAATATATTAAGCAAGCTACCTGACCTGCATAAATATCAAAAACATTATTTTAAGTGGAATATATAACATCTAAGACTAAACATCGAGTGTGGTAACATTTTGATGTATTTTAAGAAATCACTATAGTAGCTTTTATGTATACAGGACTATTAGGTGACTGGGCTAGTAACTTTTAAGAACATCAATGGAGGGATGGAGGGAAGTGGGGGTTGTGTGTGTCGGGCAGGGGTATGTGCCATGTTTCACAAGTGGAGGTCAGTGGACAACTTTATGGACTCAATTCTCTCCTCCTACATTTATGTGGGTTCTGAGATTGATGCAGTTATTAGGCTTGGGTGGGAAGTACCTTTATACAGTAAGCCATCTTACTGGCCTACATTTTTAACCAATGTAAGACCTTCCAAAAATTTGGAAAATCATCAATATTTATATTTACTAGTGTTGCTTTAATGTTATATTTTTGACTGTTTGAATTTAGTTCTTAGTTAAAATTTAAAAATAATTTTCTTGAGAACAAAACAAAGTAAAACAATTATAACATCTGTTTCTTAATTTCAGAACTAAGATGCATTTAGGCATGTAGGTGCTTAGATTATCAGTCATCCAACCAAGGGGTTTGGTCATTTGCTGTCATGAGAGAGCATGCAGGAGTAAGGATTCATGTATTACATGATCTGGTCAACCATTCAGGCTTGCAGCAGGCAATGGAAGGTAGACCAGGTTGGAAGTGAACATCATCACTGCCAGTGTGGGGATACGTGCACTTGAATGTTAATGCCCATAGAAGCCAGAAGTCTCAGATCACCCTGAAGTTATAGGTGGCTGTGAGCACCTGATGTGGCCACTGGGACCCAAACTCAGGTGCTCTGAGGGAACAATACATGGTCTTAACTGCTGAGCCATGTCTCCACATCAGGTTAAAATATTTATCAGTTATTACATGTCCATCAAACTTTATAACTAAAAATTCATATCTAATTAGGAAAACTTGTTCATGATATATGTTTAAGTTAAAGAAATTGTTTGCTGTGGCTAAGTAGCAGAGCACTTACCTGGCATATGTGAGACCCTAATCTCAATTATTAACACCACGAAAGATAAAGTTTACCAGTCATAACTTCAATGTTTGCTAAAGGAAAAATACAGAAAATGCATTGAAAAAGTTCCTGGAAAATGTATCAAAGTGTCGTAGTTTTCTCTGTAAGCTGGAATCATGGGTTTTTTTTTCCACAATTATTTTTTCATTTTCCATTTTAATTACTTAATTTATTATTATTTTTGGTTTTTGAGAATTTCATACTTTAGTGCTATATACACATCCTTTCCACGCCTTCCCATGTTAAGCTCCTCTGCAGTGTTAGCGTTTGTCTGGGAAGCATGTAAGACTGTGGCTAATAGTTGTTATTTTCCATTTCTGACCAGGAAATTTCTATGCTCATAATCAATGGATATCCTGCCTGGCTTGAGAAATTCTCAGCAGTGATATGGCTGCTTCTTCATGCAGTGAATTTTTGATCATTTATTATTTCATAATATTCATTTTCTCAGCACAGAAATGGTGTTAGAAAAGAAGGCTTCAGTTTCCAGTTGAGGGAAGGAAAATCTTAAGCTGGTGAACGTATTTTGTCTAATATAGAATCCATAGTGCCTTCAAAAGGCCACTGAAGATTAGTCCATAATTGTCATCAGTGTTTTCAAGCTCTGCTAGTCACAGGTAAGTAACATTTTCAATTTTGTGTGCTTAACGCTGTCCATCCTTAATTTCCTCTGTAATCTTCTCCAGAATTAGACTCCAATAGAACACAAGCTTCCTCTCCAAATATAGCCTCTACCAGCACCAAAATAGCAAGCTTGTTTTTTCTTTCCTATTTCTTCTTGGTCATAATCAGAAAGGAGAGAATTTAGTAAAATTCCTCCCTGTGAGAAGACTGTTAAGCATAATTCAGATCCCACTGGGAAAATAACAGCTTATTCCAGATGTGTAGCTGGCAGGTTTTCAACTATTAAAATTTCATATAGCCACTGTTCCTTCAGCCCCAGAATGGAATTTGGTTAACTTTGTGGACTTCTCTGCAAGCCAGCTGATAGGAAGGAGGTTATTGGTTCACCTCCTGCTCTATGTACTAGGTCTGAAGAGAACACTAACTTCTGTGAAATAAAGCCATGCAATCGAAAAGAACAAGTAGAAATCAAATTAAAAGTAGAAGAAAAGAAAGAAGAAATCTACACAATAGCGGGGTAACAGAACTATAAACATTTATTGCGAACATTATAACCCCCCCCAAAGGAAGACAACAAGATTATCAGATTAACATGTTTGCTGCCTTATTCAGAAGATGTCATTTCTAGTCAAACAGAAGTAGATGCAAAGTACAAATTTATAGTCTTTTCAATATCTAAAATTAAAAACAGAACACAAAAGAGCCACAGGATCTCCTATAGAACAATATTCAGATATTGGACTTCTCTGACCCTTCAAAGTGAGAATGCCATACTGAAAGCAGCAGAGAGTGTATAGAAGATATGTAGCTCTGGATGTAAGAAGGTGTTGGAAGTTGCTTTTGAGTGTTTTTTTTTTTTTTTCTGTGCCATGTCAGGCAAAAAATATATGTCTTCCTCTCAATACACAGCTTAAGCCTTTGACTTTTCTTATTTAAAATGGGCATGTTAGCTCTCATCTCTGTAGAATTTAATGTCTGAAAGTTTATAATTACAGACTTATGAAGAATGATCAACAGGGTCTGGAGAGATGGCTTAGTGGTTAAGAGCACTGGCTACTCTTGGAGAGGACCCAGATTTGATTCCCAGCACTCACACAGCAGCTAACAATTGTATATAACTCCACTCCTAGGGGATCTAACACCCTATTCTGGCCTCTGCAGACTGCACAACATGAGTGCACTTACATACAAGTAGACAAAATACTCATGCATAGAAAATATAAATAAAATAATTTTAAGAAGGATGGTTAACGAATCATACTTACAATCATATTAGAACCTTTAATGTGGCTTTCTTTGAATTTGTTTGCTTGCTCCAGCTTTGGAGGATAACTTAATGATGTCTTTATTATGTTGTAGAAGCACAGTCAACATTCTCCCCTCTCTATATGGACAAACCAACATACTACACAGGTTAGTTGATAATATACGATGTCATGAAGCATCATAACGTGGGTGTTAGCTGCCTTAAATATATGAATATATTTGTGCTAGTTTTATTGTCACTGTGACTAAATATCTGAGAGAACAACCTAAAGGAGAAAAGACTTCTTTTTTCACACGGCTTAGGAGATGATGTGCATCCATAGTCCTTGGTTCTGTTGATTCTTGGCAGTGGCGAGGTAGAACATCATGATGGCAGGAGCATGTGGAGAAGGAGGCTATTTACATCCTGATGGACAGGAATCAGAGAGTAAAGAATAGTTTTGGAAATAGAACTGTCAAAGTCATGCCCCCAGTGACCTATTTAACCCAGCTAGGCTCTACCTCCTGAAGTTTCCAGAAGCTTCCCAAGTAGCTCCTCTAACTACTCACCTATACATGAGCCTGTAAGGGATATTTCATGTTCAAAATGTAGCATTCCACCCCTACCCCCCAAAGACTCATAGCCATTTTATGATGTCAAATGCATTTAGTCCAACTCTGAGAGTCCCCAAAGTCTTAATTTTTCAAAAGCCTAAGTTCAAATCTCTTCTAAGATTCAAGTGATACTCTATAAAGAATCAAAGACAAATGATATACCTCCAGGATTCAGGGGCACACAGCAAACATTACTGTTCCAAGAGGAAGGAACAGGAGTCTAGCAAGGAAAGACTGCATCAAACCAAGAGTGAGATGCAGGGGACTAAAGTTAAGCCCTGTGCTCCAGGTCCATCATCTGAAGCATGTGATGTCATGATGTGAGCTACAGTGGGCTTGTCCAGCCCCCACTCTTATAGCCTTGCCGTTTTCAGTCCATATGGCCCCTCTCTTAGAGTGGTTCCACTCATTTTATGTAGTTTTTCTTGGCAGGCACTTCACATTCCTGACATCATCTCCAACATCCTTGGTGCTCCATTGCAACTTGGGCATCATCTTCATAGCGTCACACATTGCCTTCTCAGGGGCTGCCCCAGGGCCTTGTTACACATTGCCTGGCCTCTAGGCCTTCCTTGAAATCTGGGTAGAAGTCTCCAAGGCCTTGTAACTCTGCATGTCTGCACAACAAGCATCATGTGGACCATGCCAAAGTCTACTGCCAACTTGAGCTGTAGCTTCCTGCCTTGGACCATGACCGAAGCAGCCTCTGAACGCCTTGGCAGCTGAGCATGATGAACAGAATCACAGGGAAGCAATTTCCTTATCAGTCCTGTGTGAGCAGGGTGTCATGAGGGTGCTCTTCTCAAAGGAAACTTTCAAATGAAGTTCCCCCTTTGTGCTCTTCAATCTACCATTCCTAGCGTGTAACCACTTCCCGGCAAGCCTTCAAAGCATTTTTTTTCCCCCTGTTGTCAAGTACAGAGTGCTTGGATTCTTTTTTTTTTTTGTCTTTTTGAAGCAAGGTCTCCCTGTAGCCCCAGCTGTCCTGGAACTCACTATGTAGACCAGGCTGGCCTTGAACTCACAGACATCCGCCTGCTTCTGCCTCCCAAGTCCTCGGACTACAGGCGTGCGCCATCACGTCCAATGGAGCTTGGATTCTTTTAACTCGCTAATCTCTTTAGAGACCTTGACTTCCTCAGCCCCAACTTTACACCAGCCTTTCTGACCAAACTGCAACATTTTAAGACTTTCTGCTCACAGTTCTCATGATAAACGTCATCAACAATATTGACCTTGCAGCTTAAATGCTGGAATTTTTTTGATATTTTCTGTGACCAGGTTAATTACTCTATTTCCTTCAAACCCAGCTTCCCATAAAGTTGTATGCCAGGAACCAAATCTAGACAAATTCTTTGCCAGGAATGCCATGAATGGCTTGTGGTTCAAATCTAAACAGAGTCCTTGCTGTTCTCATCCAAAACCTTGTGGGTCTGACCTTCACTGTTCATGTTGTCCCCTTTCCTATATACCTTCTGGCCCTTTAGCTCCCACCAGGATAACATTACTCTCAACGTATTTTTTTAGTTTACTCTAGCCCCTATCTTCAAACTTCTATAATTTCTTCCAACAAACCAGTTTCAGAGGTTTAAGAACCACATTGTTATGGTGAGTTACTTAAGTGACCCTGATTTTCTGGTAGCAGTTTTCTGTGTTGCTTTTATGTAGCTGTAACAAAATGCCTGACACAAACAACTTATTTTTTAAAATTTATTTAATAACCACATGATTAGAAGAAGCATTCCTTTACAGCTTTAACATACTCAATAACAATTTCCAGAGCAAAGATAACACCTCTTTCAAAAGTAAGTTTTTAGGTTAACAGTTGAATTAATACAGTTATACAGTATTGAACTGAATATAAACCCTGTAACACGCAAAATTTAATGAGTTTTTAACCTTTAAAAAAGATCTCCATTTCATTTTAAAATATACTTGTCTCTCTGACCATATTAGTATAGGCCTCAAACTATGGCTGTTGAACATCCAGTAAAGTTAGTTCCACCAGTCTGATACTTTTAATTATCATGTGCTATGTAGATAAAGCTTGGGTAAACAAACAAATATTCTCAGATAAACCTTGACTAGATATATATTTTGTTCCTTAAACTAGTTAACTAAACTATGACCATGGAAATTTTAAGATCATGTATATATTGTTTTTGTCTCATCCTTTATATATCGTAACAAACCTACACAGACCTTCATCACTTGCTTAAGCTTTTTCGTTTATTTCTGTCCATTTTGGAAAATATCTCCATTCCCATATCCTTTTAGAATCTTTTACATTCTCATTTTATTTTTTAAAATTATGAGATTAACAGCATTAACAAATAAATTTTCCATCTGTTGTGAGGCTTCTTTTCCTGGGGATGCTAAGCAATGCATTTCTTCTTAAGATTCTACTGTCAAGCCAATGCTTGAGTAAAGTTTTACTGGCGAACCAATGAATTTATTGAGCTTACTTACCAGGATAACTGAGGGGTTGCTGAGGTGTATGTATGACCTAGGGTATGCACACTGGAAAGCCTTTACCCAGCATGGGTCATGCATTCTTTTCCTAGCCTTCCCCAGATTGTATACTTTAGCCTCCCCTAAAGCCAGGAGACCATGTGTGATTAGGACCAAATTACATACAGTTGGCTGGGAAGAGTGGCTGGATACTCTGGTGAGGGTTCAATGACCCTGTTTGGCCTTCCTTTAATGAATGAGTACAACTGTCAACAAGCCCAATTGTGACGATGTTTAGCAATCAGACTCAGCTGAAGTCCTGATGATGGTAGTTATTTCATGCAGAAGTAACTGCTGTATTGCTTCATCTTATTAAAAGGACCTGGAATATAAAAGGATTTTGTGCTAGGATGTACATATGAAGAACATATGTCATTTGTTTTTCTGAGTCTATGTTACTTCACTTAGTATAACAGTTTCTAGATCCATCCATTTACCTGCAAATTTCATTATTTCATCTTTCTTTACTGCAGAATAGAACTCCATTGGGTAAATATACCACATTTTTGTTAACCACTTGTCAGCTGAGGGACATTTAGGTTGCTTCCATCGCTTAGCTATTGTGAAAAGAGCAGCAATAAAATGGTTGTACAAGTGTTTCTACCATAGGATGAGTCCTTTGGGTATATGCCAAGGAGTGGTATAACCGGGTAATGTGGTAGGTTCATTTCTAGTTTTTTAAGAGTTCTCTACATTGTTTTTCACAGAAGTTGCACGAGTTTGCAATCCAACCATCAGTGAATGAGCGTTCCCCCTTTTCCACATCCTTGCCAGCTTTGGTATCATTTGTTCTTTGATCCTAGACAGTCTAGGGGGGTAAGGTGATAACTTAGGGTGGTTTTAATTTGTATTTCCCTAATTACTAACGATGTTGAACACATTTTGAGATGTTTCTTAGTCATCTTTATTTCTTCCTTTGAGAACTCTCTGTTTAGATCTTTAGCCCATCTTTTAATTGAATCATTTGGTTTCTCATTTCTTTATTTTGAGTTCTTTATATATTCTGAATGTTAAAACTCTGTCAGATGTGTCACTGGTGACACCTATATCTTGTAGGTTATTGTCAATGTTTACTTCTAACAGTTTCAGAGTTTCAGGCCTCACATTGAGGTCTTTGATCCATTAGGAGTTCACTTTTGTGCAAGTTGAAAGACAGAGGTTTAGTTTCATTCTTCTACATGTGGAGATCCAGTTTTGCCAGCACCATTTGTTGAACATGCTGTCTTTCCTCCAGTGAATGCTCTTGGCACCTTTGTCAAATATCAGGTGGCTGAAATTGCATTTTGATCTATGTGTCTATTGTCTACTTTTGTGCCAGTACCATGCTGTTTTTATGACTATGGCTCTGTAGTATATTTTGAGATCTGGTATAGTAATCCCCCCAGCATTGCTCTTTGTGCTCAGGGTTGCTTTGACTAGCCAGGGTCTTTTGCACATCTGTATGAATTTAAGAATGCATTTTTCTAATTCTGTGAAGTATGTCATGGAGATTTTGTTTGGGATTGGATTGGATCTATATATTGCTTTTGGTAGGATAGTCATTTTCACAATATTAATTCTTCTAATCCATGAACATGGGAGGTCCTTCCATCTCCTGGTGTCTTCCTTAATATCTTTAACAATTTAAAATTTTCATTATAGAGATTTTTGTTGTCTTTGGTCAGATTTATTCCAATATATTTTATTTATTTATTTTTTGCAGCAATTGTGAATGGGAGCATTTTCCTGTATTCTTGCTCCAATTGCTTGTTATTGGTATATAGAAAGGCTACTGATTTTTGTAGACTTATTTTATAACCTGCCACTATACTGAAAGTGTTGATCAATTCTAGTAGTTTTCTGATGGAACTTTTGGGATCACTTAGATATAGTATCATAACATCTGCAAAAAGTGATAGTTTGACCTCTTCTTTTCCAACTAGTACTCTTTTAATTTCCTTCTCCTCTCTTATTGTTCTAGCAAGAGTTTCAAGCACTATGTTAAAGAGGCATGGAGATAGTGGACAGCCTTGTCTGATTCCTCATTTTAATGGGAATTCTTCCAGTTTTTCTCCATTTAGAATGATGTTGGCTGTGGGTTTGTTGTATAAATCTTTAATTATGTTGAGATATGTTCTCTCCAGTCCAATTCACTAGAAGAATTTGAACATAAATGCATTCTGAATTTTGTCAAAAGCCTCTTCTGCATCTATTGAGATGACAATGTGGTTTTTGTCTTTGAGTCTATTTATATGATTAATGACATTTATTGACTTGAATATATTGAACCAGCACTGCATCTCTGTGATAGTCTACTTGATCATGGTAAATGATCTTTTTGATGTACATCTGTATGTGGTTTGCAAGTATTTTGTTGAGAATTTTTGTATCTATGTTCATTAAGGATATAGGTCTATAGTTTTCTTTTTCGGTCTTGTCTTTACCTGGTTTGGGTATTAGAGTGATTCTGGCTTCATAGAACAAATTTGGGAGTTCTCCCTCTGTTTCTATTGCTTTGAATAATGTAAGTAGTATTGGTTAGGTGTCTTCTTTAAATGTCTGCTAGAATTCTTCTATAAATCCATCTGAGCCTGGGCTTTTTTTAGTTGGAGGGCTTTGTATTACTGTTTTGATTTCCTTATATGTTATGGGTCTGTTTAAGCTGTTGACCTCTTCTTTGTTTAACTTTCATGGTTCCCATGATTTTAGATATCCATCCATTTCTTTAAGATTTTCAATTTTAGTAGAGTGCAGGTTTTTAAAGTATTCCCTTATAATGGTCTGGATCTTTTGGGTGTCTTTTGTGAATTTTCCCCTTTCATCTCTGATTTTGTTTATTTGTATTTACTCTTTCTTTCTTTTGGTTAACTGGGCTAAAGGTCTGTCTATCTTGTTTAGCTTTTCAAAGAACCATCTCTTGGATTCATTGATTTTTTTGTATTGTTTTCTTTGTTTCTATTTCATTCATTTCTGCACTGATTTTTGTTATTTCTTCTGTTCTTCTGGGGTTGGGTGTCATTTGTTCTTGCCCTTCCAGTGCCTTGAGTTGCCATGTTAGGTCATTTATTTGGTCTGTTTCTGATTTTTTTAATGTAGGCACTTAGTACTATAAACTTCCCTCTTAGGACTGCTTTTAAAGTGTCCCAGAGGTTGTGCTGTGTTGTATTGTATTGTCCTTTTAATTGAATTCCAGGAATTCTTTTATTTCTTTCCTAATTTCTCCTTTGACCCACTCATTGTTTAGGAGTGTGTTGTTCAATTGCCATGGGTTCGGTTCGTGTAGTGACTAGGGCTTTGTCCAGTGTTAATTTTGAGCTTTGTTAGATAATGATCCAATAGAATGCATGGAATTATTTCAATTTTTTTTGTATTTGTTGAGGTTTGTTTTGTGGCCCAGTATGTGGTCAATTTTTGAAAAAGTTCCATGGGGTCCTAAGCAGAAAGTATATTCTTTGGTGCTTGGGTGGAATATTTGAAAGATATCTGTTAGGTCCATTTGATGTATGGTATCATTTAATTCATACGTCTCTCTGTTTGTTCTTTGTCCAGTTGACCTGTCTAATGGAAACAATGGGGTACTGAAGTCCCCTACTATTACTGAGTTGGGGTTAATCTGTGTCTTAAACTCCTATAGTGTTGTTTTTTTATGAGTTTGTGTGCACCAGAATTTGGTGCATATATGTTAAGGATTGTAATATCTTCTTGCTTAACTGCTCCTTTGATCAGAATGAAGTGACCCTCCTTATCTCTTCTGATTAGTTTTACTTTGAAGTCTATTTTGTCAGATATTAGAATTGCAACCCCTGCTTGTTTCTAAGTGCCATTTGGTTGGAATATTCTTTTCCATCCTTTTACCTTAAGGTAGTGCCTGTCCTTGAAGGTGAGATAGGTTTTTTGCAAACAGCAAAGAGATAGATCTTGTTTCTTTATCCATTCACTTAGTCTGTGTCTTTTGACTTGGGAGTTCAGTCCATTGATATTTAAGGTTATTATTGAAAGATGTGTATTGTATTGGTTGCCATCATTTTTATTGTTGTTTGCATTGTCTAATTTTGTGTTTCCTCAATTATACCTTTATTTATTGTCTTTCATTGCCCCTGGGGTATGGTTGTTTCTCTCTCTATTCTCTGTATTGCCTCAAGTATGCTTTGCAGGGCTGGTTTTGTGGACATGTATTTTTTCAAGCTATTCATGTCATGGAACATTTTTCTTTCCTCCTCAACTATAATAGACATTTTTGCTGGGTAAAGTATTCTGGGCTGGCATCTATTGTCATGTAAAACTGGAAATACCTTGATCTAGGCTCTTCTGGCTTTCATAGTCTGCATTGATAAGTCAGCTGTAATTCTGATGGGTTTTCTTTCCTATGTGACTTGTTTTTCTTTTGTTGCTTTCAGTATTCTCTCTTTGTTCTGCACATTTAGTGTTTTTACTATGATATGTCGTGGGGAGTTTCTTTTCTGATCCTGTGTATTTGGTGTTCTATGTGCTCCCTGTATTTGTATGGGATGTCTTTCCTTAATTTTGGAAAGTTCTCTTCTATAATCTTGTTTAAGATCTGGTCAATACCATTAACCTGAAATTCTTCTCCTTCCTTTATTTCTATGATCTGTAGATTTGGGCTTTTCATGGTGTCCCATATTTCTTGCATATTCCATTCCTGTGTTTTTTTAAATTTTCCATATCTTTGCTTGAGTGGTCCAGTTCTTCAACTTTATCCTCCAGTGTTGATATTCTGTTTTCCATTTCATTCATTCTAGCAGTGAGGCTTTCCCCCGTTGTCTCAACTTGGCTTATTGAGTTTTGCACTTCCTTCTTCATTTCTGCCTGATTTTTCTTCAATGTTTCTCTTTTGTGAATTCATTCAGAAGTTTATCCCTATCTTCTTTTAGTTCTTCGTTTGTTCATGTGTTCTTTAAATTCATTAAATTCCTTGATCATGTTTATGATTGTCCTTTTAAATTCAGTGTCCTGGATTATCTCTAGGGGGTTCTCCTTGAGAACTCTTCTACAGGATTGGTTGGGTTTGGTGAGGACATAGTATTTTGGCTTTCCATTTTATTATTCTTTCATTATGATTTTGGCACGTGAATTTGTTTTGTTGTTTATGATTCTGATATGAGAATTAAGTTGAAATTTGCTTCTATTTGTATTGTCTGGGTGCTAAGATCCTTTCTTTATTGGTTATGTAAAACTGATTGGCATAGGGTTCAGGTTCTCTCAGGTTTAATTTAGAACTGATGGCTTCAGATCAGCTGATCAGGAGTACCCCCAGAAGCCTAATTCAGGTTCCAGTCAGGTATACTTAGGCTTCCTTCACCACGTGGAGGCAGGATCTGAGCTCTCTCAGGCATCCCCTGCATTCTCAGCCCCTCTGCCAGAGGGAGGCCAGAGGGAGGCCAGAACTTGTCACTCTTTGGTGGTCTGCTGAAATCAAAGCTGCAACACCAAAGGAGGTTGAAATCCACCCTCTCAGGCTGTTTGCTAGGATCTCAGCCTTAGCCTACCAAAGCCAGATCTGCCCTTGGGCCTTGGGAGGGGCCTCACAAAATCCCAGGTAGGGGTATGGGTATGGCACAGTTAGGGGGAGAAGAGGCAGGATCTGGGGGCTGTCAGGTAATCCCCTTTGTTCTCAGCCCCTATGCTACAGTAAGGCCAGAGGGAGGACATAACTCAGCACTCTGTGGTGGTCTGTTGAGATCGGAGCCGCTATACCAAAGGAGCTCAGTCCCAATTCTTATATTGATGCCCTAACCACAAGCACCTCAGACTGAGATTGTGTTTAGAGGTAGAGTCTTCAAGCAGGTGATAATTTGAGGTCATGTGGGAGGCCCAATTCAGTATGACTGATCACTATAAGAAGTTATTAGGCCACAGATATGGAGGTAGAGGGGTTTAGTCATGTAAAGACACAAGGGAGGTAGCCATTTACACAGTAAGGAGAGGGCTCAGAAGACATCAAATCTGGTAATGTTGACCTTGGACTTCTAGCTTCAGACTTGTCTAAGCCATCCAGGCTGTGGTGCACTGCTGTGATGCCCCTAGAAAGCTAATAGCTGCTTTGATAGAAGGAGAGCATGCAGACAGATCTAGGCCAGCTTACAGATTTAATGATGGAAAATTGGAAGAGTACCTGTACGATTGCTTCTGATTTTTAATGCATCATGAGGTCAGGTCATGGAAGATGGAAGAAGCTGTAGAAAATTTAAGAATTTAGGACACTGTAAAGAAGTACATGTAACGGCCAGTCTCCAAAATGTCAGTGGAAAGATGATTTCCATAGAGTATTCATATAATTTCATGACTATCTCATTTTTGTCTTTGCACATAATAAGGTATCTTTGGACTAGGATAAATTAATGTTCATACTTTGGCACACCATTTTTCATTTGTGTGATTTTGACATTTTGACTTGAATATTTTCTTTTTCTTATTTGTTAAGAAGATTATATATTGCCTTTTTTGAGGCAGGGTCTCCCTGTAGCCCTAGCTGGCCTGGAACTCCTTACATAGAACAGGCTGGCTTCCAACTCATAGAGCTCTGCCTGCCTCTGCCTCCTGAGTGCTGGGATCAAAGGCAGTTTACTTGGTTTTAGCTCAACTTTTACTGTTTTTTTTTAAGTGCTTTTGTTATAAATAGCAGCTAGTATGTATGAAAGGTACAGATTTCAATAGTTACAGAGGATATAAAATGAAAATAAGATATCCCCCTATCCATCCTATTACTACTCAGTTCCTTCAGTTACATCCATATACTAATAACCTGGATGTATGTTCCTCCAGAAATGTACCAAATATCCATCCTAACTGTGTTTCTAGGAAGAGTTTTAATGATTGTGTTTAATGTCTATGTCAACCTCTTTTTGCATTGTAGCAACTAGCAAGCTAAAAGTACAAACCCAAGATTCCATTAGAATCAGAATTCCTGATGTGATTTGGTTTTCTTGACTCAGATGCACTTGAATCACAGTTGTTTTTGAAGCTGACTTAAATGAGGAGTCAGAGCAGGAAGCATCAGCTCCAACGTACAGATCATAGCCAACGTCAACAGGAGTTTTTTGACACAGGGTCTCCCCATGTTGTCCAGGTTGGTTTCTAACTCACTCTCCTCTTACCTGAAGCTTTGTAGCAGAGATTCCAGGTGAACATCCCCTTGCCCAGCCAGAGGCAGTGTTTTAAGAAGCATGGAGATGAAGCAGCTGCTATAAATAGCAGCTCTCCTCATAACTTCTAGACTCCAGAGATTACAGCAAAAGTGTCAACTCTCTGGTCACCTAGTTCTGTACTGAAAGCTTTGCAAGTGACTTCAGAAAGCTTAGCTAAGCTTAGTTCATTACTAAGGGAACAACTGAGGCCATTGAAATAAATTCCTCTGCCTGGCTCACCAGAGCAGATTATATTTTCTATAACTAAATTTGATATTCATTTCTTTTTATTGAGAGAGAGTCTCTCTGTACCCCAGCTGGCCTGGAACTCATTGTGTAGACCAGGCTAGTATCAATCTCACAGAGATCCTCCAGCCTTTGTCTCCCAAGGCCTGAGATTAAAGGTGTGTACCACCATGCCTGGATTTTTTTCAATTTTTTGTTTTTTTATTTTGAGATTTAGCATGAATATTGTCTGTATTATTTCCATCCCTCCCAGTTCCTCACAACTCCTCACATATCTCCCCAATACTACCCAATTTATTGTCTTCTTTAATTATTACTGTTACATATACTTACATATATTTATAAACACACACACACTGCACTCAGCCCATTTAGTGGTGCTTTTTGTACCTATGTTTATGGCTTTATGACTGTTCACTTGAGATTAGACAACCTCTCCGTTAGCTAGTCCCTAGAGAAAATTGATTCTATCTCCCTGTGACATTCTTCCCACCCACCTTGGCAGGTCAAGTGGGTTTTGTTATTATTGAGATCTTTTTAGACTACCGTATGGTGGAGACTTCAGCGAGGCAACTTTCCTTCTATGTCCATAACATATTAACTAGCAGTAGGATTTTTTTGTCCCTATGACTCTTACATTCTTTCTGCCCCCCTCTTCCACAATGTTCTCTGAGCCTTAAGTGTAGAGATCGCATTGTAGATGTGTCACTTAGGTCACTTACAGATTCAGTTCAATCCAATCAAAATCCCAATGACACTTTTGACAGAAATAGAAAAAAAAAATCCTAAAACTCATATGGAATCCCAAAAGGTCCTGGATGGCCAAAGTCATCCTGAACAAAAAGAGCAATTCTTGAGAGATTGCGTACTAGATTTCAAGCTATAATACAGAGATACAGTAGTGAAAACAGTCACTTATTCTCTGCATTTTACCAGTTGTGGGACTCAGTAATATACTCCATATTTTGTAAAAAGAAACTTCTTTGATGAGTAGTGAGAGGTACAATTGTCTGTAAATATAAGGATGTGAATTTTGAATAAAGTAAGAAATTACATTGGTCTAAGCAAATGAAGTCCAATGTAGAATGCCCTTTCCTATACCTGTATCTTGTAGGGTACTGTCTATGTTTTCTTCTAACAGTTTTAGAATTTCAGGTTTTACATTGAAGTCTTTGATACATTTGGAGTTGATTTTTGTATAGGGTGATAGATATGGGTCTAATTTCCTTCTTAAATACATGAAGATCCAGTTTTGTCAGCACCATTTGTTGGAGATGCTGTCTTTCCTCCAGTGGGTATTCTTGGTATCGTTGTCAAATGTCAAGTGGCTATAATTGAATGCACTTGTTTTGGGGCCTTCTATGTTTTTTTCCCATTGATCCAATTATCTGTTTTGTGCAAATACCATGCTGATTTTATTACTATAGCTCTGTAATATAGTTTGAAATCTGGTATGAAATCCCTCCAGCATTGTTCTTTTTTCTCAGAATTGCTTAGGCCATCCAAGATTTTTTGTGATTCCATATGAATTTTAGGATTTTTTTCTATTTTTATCAAAAGTGTCATTTGGATTTTGATTGAGGTTGAATTGAATATGTAAATGGATTTTAGTAGGACTTCCTTTTCACAATATTAATTTTACCAATTCAACGAGCATGGGAGGTCCTTCTATCATGTAGCATCTTCTTCAGTCTCTTTCTTCAAAGATTTAACATTTTCATTATAGAGAGTTTGAACTTAGTTGGTTAGATTTATTCCTAGATATTATTTGAGGCTATTGGTAATGAGAGTAGGTCTATGATCTTTTTCTTTGACTGTTTGTTATCGGTCTATAAAAAGGTAAGTTATTTGCATAAATTAATTTTATTTCCTGGCACTTTGCTGAAAGTGTTGATCATTTCTAGAAGTTTTATGGTGAAATTTTTGGTATCTCTTACTTATAATATATAATCTAAAAATATGCATAATTTGACTTTTCCTTTTCCAATTAGTACCTTTTGGCTTCCTTCTGGTATCTTACTGCTATAGCTAGAGTTTCAAGCACTATTTGAAAAGGAGTGGAGATAGTGGAGAGTCTTTTCTCATTCCTGATTTTAATGGAAATGCTTACAGTTTTTATCCATTTAGAATGACGTAGGCTATGGGTATGTCCTATATAGCCTTAAATATGTTAAGGTGCGTTCCCTCCAGTTCACTTTCCTCTAAGATTTAATAAAAATTTTAAATTTATTTTTTATTTTATGTGTATGTGTGTATTGCCTGCACGTAGGTAAGTGCACCCGTGTCATGCAATGCCTGAGGAGGTCAGAAGAGGCTGTCAGATCCCCTGGGACTGGAGTTACGGACAGTTGTTAGCTACCATGTGGGATTCGAACCTGGGTCTTCTGCAAGAACAGTGTTCTTAACCACTGAACCATCTCTCCAGCCCCCTCCTCTAAGATTTTTATCATGGGGCCAGCTTTGATTTTCTCAAAGGCCTTTTCTAAATCTATTGAGATGATCATGTGATTTTTGTCTTTATGTCTGTTTATATGATTTATTACATTTATTGACTTACATATATTGAACCACCCTGCATCTCTGGAATTTGATCATGGTGGATAATCTTTTTGATATGTGCATGTATGCAGTTTACAAGAATTTTGGCTGATGAGTAAGTAGAATGTGTATTCTTTGGTGTTTGGATGGAATATTCTGTAGATGTTTATTAGGTCCATTTGATGCATGATGTTATTTAAGTCAGATATTTCTCTGCTCATTCTTTGTCCAGATGACCTACTAGAGAAAGTGTTGTGTTTTGAAATACAGAAATAATCGTTTTATGAAATTAAGAATTTGATGCAAATATGCTAATGATTGCAATGTCTTCTTGGTGGATTAGTCCCTTGATCAGGATGAAGTGACCTTTCTTATCTCTTCTGATTAACTTTAGTTTGAAGTCTATTTTATGTGACATGAGACTAGGAACACATGCTTGTTTCTTGGTGCTATTTGCTTGGATTGTTGTTTTTTTCATCCTTTCACTCTAAGGTGGTACCTGTTCTTGAAGGTGAGATGAGTTTCTTGTATATAAAAAGATTAATTTGGTTTCTTAATCCATTAACTAACGTCTGTGTCTTTCAATTGCACAATTGAAGCTATTGACGTTTAAAATTATTATTTAAAGGTATTCATTGATTACTATCATTTTATTTTCTGTTTGTGTTCTTAGTCCTATTTTGTTTTCCCATAATTATAGTTTCCGTTGTCTTCTTTCCATAGCCTCTTATGCATGGTTATTCCTTTCTTCAGTTTTTTTATTGCTTCAAGTATTCTTTGTAGGGCTGTACATGAATTCTTTCAACCTATTTATATCATGGAAGAATTTTCTTTCTCCTTTGACTATGATAGACAGTTTTGCTAAATAAAGAAGTCTGGCATCTGTGGTCATTTAGGAATTGAAATACATTGGTCCAGGCTCTTCTGGCTTTTAAATTTTGCTTTGGAAAGTCAGATGTTAATCCCATGGGCTTTCCTTCACATGTAACTTGTTATTTTTCTCTTGAAGCTTTCAGTACCCTCTCTTTGTTTTGTATATTAGTGTTTTTACTGTGATGTGCCATGGGGAGTTTCTTCTGGTCCTGCGTATTTAGTGTTCTGTGTTTTTCTTGTATCTGTATGGATATATGTTTCTTTTATTTAGGGACATTTTCTTCTATAATCCTGTTGAAGATCTGGTTAATGCCATTGACCTGATATTCTTCTCCTTCCTCTATGCCTATAATTCATAGATTTGGTCTTCTCATGATATCCCAGAGCTCCTGCATATTCCAATACAATGTTTTTAATTTTTTCATCTTCTTTACTTGAGTGATCCAATTCTCCAACTTTATTGTCAGGTTTTGATATTCTGTTTTCCATTTGATTCATTCTGCTGATGACACTTTGTCCTGTCTTTTCTAACTGATTAATGAATTTTCAATTCCATCTTAGCTCAGCTTGGGTTTTCTTCAACATTTCTGTCTTTCATGAATCCACTTCTCAAATCCTGAATTGTCTTTATCATTTCATGCAGTAATGTATTTATATTTTCTTGGGCTTTCCAGAGTTTACTTCTATCTTCTTTGAGTTCTTTGAGTTGCTTTTTTTGTATGTTCTTTAAAGTTCTTGAATTCTTTGACCATCTTTATAACTGTTTATTTTTTACAGTTCTGTATTCTGGGTTTCCTTTTGGTAGTTCTCTGCAGAACTGTTGGTATTTGGTGGGAGTCTATTATGTGTTTTTCATTGTAACCTGGGCATATGGGCTTCTTTTGGGGGTGGTATCTGATATGAAATTATGGTCTGCTTCTGTTGAATAGAAGTTTGGTTCTGCTTTCATTGCTGTTATAGCTTGGTTGATTTCTGATCATGTATGACTAGATAGTTGGTTTGTGCTTCAGTTTCCCACTTTTTAAAAATTTTGATGGACAATACGATTTCAGTCTGGTTGGTTATGCCAGAGGAAAGTCATGACTAGAACTGAGTGTGGAGACTGCAAAGCTGTGGAAAGGATCGAAGTAGCTCACCAGGCTTGTCTAGGGCACGTGAGCAGTGGGCTCCCATCCAGAGAGGGAAGACGGTGAAGGAATGGGTGCTTTCTTTCTAACTTACCAGGGAGGTCTAGAGTACACAAGGGGCAGTTTCTGTCCTGTCCTAGTCATAGAGCAGAAAGATGGCCTTCTTTTGCTGAAAACATCTCACTATATAGCCCTAACTGACTTGGAACTTGCTATGTAGAGTAGGCTAGCTTCAAACTCAGAGAGATTCTCCTGCCTCTGTCTCCAAAGTGCTGGGATTAAAGCCTGAACTATTGTACCTGGATGACTAGGGCATCTTAAAGGAGGGGTGTGGTAAACCTATCTCACAGTGCTGTTTTCTGAAGAATGCACAAGCTAGTATGTGTAAAATGTTTACCACTCTCTCCTTTAGATAGAAAAGGACTGATAAATACTAGTTAAAATGAGCACCTATATTTCAGACCAAGTTGAACAGCACCAAGAGTGCTATATCTGTGGATGTAGAAATCCAGTATCTTTAAGAGAAATACATAACTGATTATTTGTTTCATAGACTTTATCCCAATAGCACATTTCATTTCTTTTTAAATGAGATGTTAGAATAATAGAAAGTTTTCTGGTCACATGTACACACTTACAGTTCGTGGCCCATTTTCCCAGTACTCCTTCTTTCCTTCATAGATATAGGCATGCAAGGATTCTATAGCTGTTTTGTCATTATTTTATTGACTTCTCACTTTCCTTCTCAGAATTTCTGTCTTCCCATACTCAGAATCTTCTTGTTTTCTCACTATCCAGACCTAGCACTGGGCATAGTGCTTTGAGTGTCACAAACTCTTTTCATTATGTAGAATGAATGGATACATTAGTGGAAATTTGTGACAAACAGTATCCAAACAAACAAATTGAGGGTGAAGAAGTCAGGACAGTTTTGTGTCCCCTGAAGTTCTAACATCATATAAAATCTCTTCATTATAGCAATTTTATAATGGCCTATTATTGTCAAGTGAACAAAATGTTTTCCAGCTGGATCCAATAGTTTTCTTTGCTATTTACAGTGAATGGCTTGACCTGCTAGTCCTTATGAACATGTTAAACCAATTAAAGAGGACTTGAATTGGAGTCATCATTAAAGTTATGTCAGATTTTTGTTCTCTTTTTTCTTTTTTCTTTAGATCTGTTACCTACATCCCCTTCCTGTATCCATAACTGTATTCATTCCAAGAAGTATTTCTTCAGATTCTTGATGAAGTGTTATATTTCCAGCATTTTATCAACTAATATTTCAAAAATGGTAACTTAAAATATTACATTTTCCCATTAACACAACATATTAATAAACACAATGCCATTTGCTCCTTATGAGGCACATAGTGATAGCTTAGCAACCCAGGACCCCTTCCTGCCTCAAGCAACAAATGCCACTCTCCAAACAGAATAACGAGTCACTCTGCCTTAAAAACAACCAATATCTCTCTAACAAACCCCTTTTGTGGTCAAACACATTCTGGAACATATCCTGGAATTGGAGACAGTGAGACAATCCAGTCTGAATTGGTTTGGGGTGCATGCACAGTAAGGTAAACTGTGTTTTCTGAGTGAACTTTTTCAAAAATACCTTATTTATGATCTTATACTTTGACATGGTTTGACATGTGTATGGTTAAAACCTAATGCAGCATGGGAAAGGACATGCACAGTGAACATAGGATTACACAACCCAAGTCTATTAATCAAGACTGAAAACCATCTGCTTCTCCACTTGGACTCATAAACGGAAATCCTGAGCAATGACCTGGGGGCTCTTGAGCAAGTTCTGTGCAGGCCACTGCTCTGTTGCAGTGCGTCTACTCTGCTTTCTCTTTTATTTGAATAAAATCATTGCTGCTTTGATGTTTGTTTCTACTTTTTTACTTCTTTGAGTAACACCTCAAGAACCCAAAAGTTATCTAGTTCAGTCAGGGACCACTGGTAACACAGCCATCAGTGCATTAGACCAGGTAAATAGTATTGTCTCACAGTTCCATGAGGAAATTAAGAATCTACGAAATCAAAATTTTCCTGAATACATAGATCTGGGCATAGCAGAGCTGCTGTTATCCTGGTCCTCCAGTTCCTCTTCTGTGTCCCACTATTGGAAAGAATGTTGGGTGTCATTTTAAATTGTTAGCATTACTTTAACAGAAAACCCCCAAAGATGACATGCTACAGGGAGATGCTGAGTCTGTTGTTTGCAAACACTGATAATTAGTGTCATAGTTAGGATTAGAACACAGGACTTTAAGTGCTTAGACTCATATATATAGTATTATCTCATTTTTAAAAATGGTTAGTTGTTGCTGCAAGATACCCCCTCCCCCTTTTTTTTGAAGCAGTGTCTCCCTGTAGTCTCAGCTGTCTGGAACTCACTATATAGACCAGGCTAGCCTTGAATTCACAGACATCTGCATGCTTCTGCCTCCTAAGAGCTGGGATCAAAGGCTTGTGCCACCGTCTAAGAGCCAGGAAATTTTAGTTTTTGCCATTAGTCTAAGCAAAATGTTTGAGACTAACAGCCTTCTATAGATATCTTCTCTTCAAATCTTAATCTTTAGGTAAAAATGTCCATGAATTGGCCAAGATTGGAGAAACAAGGATTAGGTTTATCCTCCCAATGGAAAAGTCGGAACACAAATCAGAAAGGCTGTAGGGAGCAGAGGTTTTTGAGAAACTTGACATCAGGTAACTAGGAAAGTAATCTTGAGGCACAAGAATAAATAAAATTATTTTTATGACTGTCTCAGTTTGTGCTCTTGGGGTGTGCTATCACCTGAGTGCTGGTGTGAATACCAAATGCATATGTTGAAACTTAATGTCCAATATAATAGTATTGACAGGTGAGTCCTGAAGGAGGTGATTAGGGCATAAAGGCTCTGCCTTCAAGAATAGAATCTGTGCCTTTGTAAAAGATTCCTGAGGGCAGTCATTCACTATTCTACCACACAAGGTTACAGCAAGGTGATATCTTTTAACCAGAGAGAAAGCTCTTCATGGGACAAATCTGCTAGCACCCAATCTGGACTTTCAACTTTTAGAACCTGGGAACTAAATTTGCGTCATTGTTAAGTTACTATTAATAAGTTGCTATTTGATTATAGAAGCCCAAATAGACTGAGACAAAGGATTTTCCAGGCTGAGATGAAGGGAAGAGGAACCTAAACAGAGTACAAAAAGCTCTGAGATGAGGGGATAGAACTCAAGAGTCTGGGGAGACCAAGAAAGTTCACAGAACAAAGCATCAGTTAGGACAGGGCCGTGCAGAGCATGAATTCTAGAAGCTTTTAAGAGTCTAGACTAGGAAGATGTTGATCACAAACACAGGAGAGGAAACTACCAGAAGCCAAGAAGAATGGTCCATGTGACAACATTGTAAGAACTAGCTTCACCTACTCACACAGGGCTAGGAACAGTGCCTGATGCCACTAGTCAGACAGAAACCACATCACTCATGAGGCCCCTAAGACAAGTACTCAGAGTCTTGCCTTAGTAGAAGGCAATAATTAGTCTTAGAACAAAAGTTGCTCTTGTCCTATTTAAATTTTCAAAGCATGCCATTCCAGGGTGAGGCCCTTTCCAAGTAACTTTGCCACATTCTAGAATAAAACTTAAGGATACTTACAAGAATATTAATCATTCCACACACAACAAGGTGAAATTCACAATGTTTGTCATAAACCAAAGATAACGGGCATGCAAGGAAGTGGGGGTTCATACCGAAGAGGAAAAATGCATCAAAACTGATAGAATAAGCCAATAAAGGCATGATAAAAATATGCTCACCCTATGTTCAAAATGTGAGGGATAAACATTATAGGCATGAAAATAAGAGCCAGGTCTGTCATGATGGAGGCTGTCACATGACTTTTCTACCTACATTGAGTCATAGCCATAGCCTCTGCATCAGGCACTAGCACTTTTTATTTCTAGCTTCTACTATTAGTTTAAATATCTCTATCATTGTTGCCAATTTATACTAGAATAAACAAGGTATTCGATAACCAAAAAGAGTACTGGAAGTTTTATTCTCGACTTACACAGGACTGTAGATTATGAAATCAGTATACAAGATGAATGAGTTGAATTTTGTATATAGGCAATCAACAACCAGAAAATGAAAATGTTAAAATAATACCATAAATCACAATGACTTTTTGATGAATTAGGTAAAAGCAATATAACACCTACATATTAGTAACTAAAATATATTCCTGATGAAGATAAACCATGTTTCTGAGTTAGAGTATTTAATGTTGTGAAGATTCCAGTTTTCTCAAAATTGATGTGCAGACTCCATTCAATGTGAATCACAGTTCTAACAGGATATTGGGAACATATTAGCAGCCTGATTCTAAATTCATGTGCAAATACAAACAAGTAAGCATAGCTAAAACAAATCTGGAGGAAAGACTAATAGCGAAGTTTGACTTATGTACCTTAAGACATCAAAAAAGTCAATAGTCAAAATATCATGACACCAACACAAAAATAACCAAATAAAATGAGACATGGTAGAGCTGGAGAAATGGCTCGGTGGTTAAGTTCACTGCTACCAGGTTTGGGATCAGTTCCCAGCACCCACATGGCAGACAACCATCTGCAACTCCAGTTCCACAGTGTCAACCACCCTCTTCTAACCTCTGTGGGCTTTGCATGCACTTATGCAGGCACTTATATGCAGGCAAAACATGCACATAAAATACAAACCAAATAAATAAAAAAGAGTTTTAAAGAGGCATGGTGGTGCACACTGGGAATTCTAGTATGTGGGAGACTGAGACAGGAGAACTGTCATGAACTGGAGACTAGCCAGGGCTCTACAGAAAGACCACGTCTCAGAAAACCCAAAGTATAGCAAATATAGATAAGCAGAAACCATTATGACATGATAGGCAAAGATACATAAGATTTTTATTATAAGCACTAACCACAAACAAAAGTAATTGGTTTATCAAAACTGAAAATGTATTTAAAAGTTGCTGTGAAGACCCAGAAAGGTAGCTCAGTCAGAAAAGTGCTTGACACAGAAGCACAAGGCTCTGAGTCCAACTCCCAGCACTCATGTAAAGAGAAAGGTATGCTGGTCCCTGTTTGCAATCCCAGCAAAGGGCAGGCAGAGAGGCAGTGGCATGCAGATCACTAGGACTCTCTTGCCAGCCAGCCTAACCTATTTGGTGAGCTACATGTCCCAGTGAGAGGCCTTTTCTCAAAAGCAAAACAGACCTAAACAAAAAGGTGCAAAGATACCTAAAGTTGACCTCAGGCCTCTACACACAAGCATGTATGTGTACATGTACACACACACTAACATACACATTAACACACACATACATACACACGCACCACATACATACACAAGGATGCTCTTAAGAGACTTAAAAGACAAACTGAAGAAAATTCAGAAGATATGTAAGATAAAAGACTTTATCATCTATTTTGTCTCTCAAAGCTCAAAATTTTAAAGAATCAACTCATGAAAGTGGACAAAATATTTGATGGGACATCTTATCAACAGAAACACAGGAATGGGAAATATCTTTAAAAGAAGATTCTTTCTCTTTAGTCACTAGGCAAATGTAAATACCTCTAGACCTAGTAGAACTGTTAAAACAAAAAAGACTGCCTGTACCAAGCATCTTCAATGACATAGAAGACTGGAACTCACATTCACTGTTGGGAATGTAAAAAAGGTTATGACTATTTCAGAAAAGTTTGCCAGTTTCTTAAAAAGTTGAACATGCATTATTTACAGACTCTGGTTATTCCTTATAGTTTTTTATACACAGGAGAAGAAAGCATTCATTCACACAAAGAGATATACACAAATGTGCACAGCAGCTCTATTTATAATATCTAAGACCTAGAAGTAATCCAAATGTTCAACTAAAGATAAATGAATAATGATGCTGTGGTTTAGTTCCTAAAATAGAAAACTATCCAGCAATAGAATGGAATGGACTATTGACACATTCACTGACATTGATAATTCTCATTAGAGGGAAAGAAACCAGACTCAGAGTATTTAATGATATCATTTATTGAATTATAGAAAACACAATATAATCCATAGTAACAGAAAGCAAATAAGTAATTGTTTGGGATGGAAAATACACCCCAATTTGGGGAGAGACTATACTAGGGAATGAAAGAATTTTTGGAGATGAGAGACACATTCAGTATGCTGTTCGTGGTGATAAGTCCACAATTTAGTGCCTTTCTATAAACTCAAAAATCATACATATTTTAAAATAATTTGAAATTGTACACCAGATATATGTACTTAATTGCATGCTAATTATCCCTCAAACAAATTATGAGGTATGCACTCTTGCTAGATAATAATAAGAAAGCACATGAGAGCTTGAAAACAAAAGTCTATTGAAGAGCATGTTCTAAAATTATGTTTATTTTTCTTAGAAATTAATAAGAAAAATAAAATTGGCTGCACATTCATAAATAGCTGTTTTTTGTGCCTTCTAAGATAGTTGCATACAGGTGTTCACTCCCCACAGTTGATTGACAGCAAATCAGAGTTAGGCTAACTTTTCATGTACGTTCACAGATTGCTAAAAGCTTTGTTGCTTCTTTACATCTTGTTCTTGTTGGAAATGTATTGCTTTCTACAACTGTGATCAGAACTGGGTTCAGATCTGTGGCATGAAGTCAAACCATGTGTCAGCCACTGAAAGTCTTCTATTCATTGCTCATGGTCCAAAGGTATCCTTTAAAGTTTAGATGCAGTTTCTTTTTGGTTTGCTCACCTTTAGGCATTCATGAGATAGAATAAAGAAAAGTCAAATCCATGTAGCCACAGTGTTCATCGAATTAAAAATGGCACATAAGGTGCACTAGCACAAATTGCCAACCACCATACAACTAATGGCTTTTATTATTATCTCTGTTTTACAGTGTTCCCACCTGTCTGCCTAAATGTCTGTTTCTAGGTGACATGTGCCTCACCATTCCTGCCAGTCTATGAGCTCCAGAAGCCTAGGATCATGTTTACCTATGGTTGCCTTTTCACCCTGACACATAAAGGAATAACATTAGAAAACAAACAGTAAAATTTCTTGATCATTATATGTGCGAGGAGTTGGGACAATTATTTTACATAAATTATCTGTTTATAGTCTCACAACAATTACAGGATAATATATTATTAGTGACTCTATTTTGCAGATAAGGAATTGGGGCTTAGAGAGCAAAACCAACCCATTAGTCAATAGGGAACCTATATAGCCACTTCACCCAAATAAAATTCATTCAATACAATATGCAGGGAAATGAAATTGTGATTACCACGATATACCTGTCAGAAAGATGAAAAGTAGAGGATAAGAAGTTAACGAAGATGAGGTTTCTATGTGAAATGACTCCCATAGGTTCACATATTTAACACTTGGTCCTCAGGGGTGATACTCTTTGAGAAAGTAGTTGAACCTTCAGGAGGTGGAGCCTTTCACAGGGAGCAGGCTTTGGAGTTTTAGAGCTCAGCCTGGCTTCCTGTTTGGTCTCTGCTTCCTGATTGCAGATGTGATGTGACCAGCCAACTTCCTGAATCTGCCACTACACCTTCTCTGCTTACCACCATGACAGGCTGTATTCTTGTGGAATTATAAGTCAAAATAAACCATACAGTATAGGTGGGCCTCAGAATTGTGTTGACTAATAGGAGCTAGATACAAAAATAGTACATGTACAGCTTGCCATCTATATGAAATTCAAGACTGGACAAAACTCATTTGACAGAAGAAAGAACAGTAATTCTTATAAGGGAAGTATTGATTGGAAAAGAATACAAGCATCTCTCTGAGAAGCTGCTGCTATTTCATATATGACCTGGTATACAACACATGTCAAAATCCATTGAGATTGCAATGATTGTTTCATGCATTTTTTTTGCATGATAGCATGACCTTGCTTGTTATAAAAAAAAAAAGAGCAATGCAGCTTGATTACTCTACAGTTCTCTGAATCGTTTCCCACTCCTTTCAACTGTGTATCCTCCACTGCCAAAAAGCCAGATGCTCTTTCTTTGATCTGTATTTGTTCAATGGTTGTATTGTGCATGCTATTAATTAGTGAATTGGGATTCATAATATTTATTTCTTCATGATCCAAACAATGCTAGTCCTATCGGGGGCAGACAACAGATGTTGATATATTTTGGCCTACGGACCTTATTCTGTGAAACATTAGCTGTATTTACATTTGCCCTTTGAAAGCATTAGAAGTCAAAACCGTTCTCTCCTATTTTCATTAGAATTACCTTCAAGAAAACACTTGAAAAACTCAAAAGCCAAATAAATGTTTGTGTATTTTATATAACAGCCTTGTGAATGGAAAATGTCTATATGTATGCACACATGCATGTGTTTGTCATCCGTGCTTACCATAAAAAAGATTCTTTAGTTGATGTATTAATTTTGAAAAGCCTCAATTCTCCAAAAATATTTTAGTGGAAGAAGCTCAATAATAAATGCTTACTTCTAAGGTTCTCTTTTGAACATTCCATAGTATAAGCAATCCTATGAGAGATGACAGGAAAATAGAAATTTGGAAAGAATTAAGGAATTTGTTACATTGGAAATAGAAAAATTGGGATCACTCAATTCTAGTTGCTTCTGTTTTCATATTTCACATTGGGGTTTGAGGTTAAAAAAGGATTCCTATCCTGGGAAAATTGATGCTTTTGATGGTCTGAACACCCATGGTATAATGAAGCCTCTGTTTCCCTCATCAGGAGAGGTTAATGAAAGTTTTAGAGAATCTAACTTTGGTCTTCATGCAATGTACAGCAAGGTCACCTGGTCCCTCACTGCCTGCTGCTTGCAGTGTTATTCTGGTGCATTTTGGAACAGACCAGTGTGGGTGCATCCTGCTGGAGCTACTCACATGCTCCTAGGGCTGTATGTTGTGGCTGAATGGAAAGAAAGGATAGTCCATATAGGGGAGACTTGTTAGAAGCAAAACTGAATATAATAATTTTATAATTCTAGACAGCATAAAGACTGGAAATGCGTGGAAAGTTCCAGCCATCACTTCCTCCAGGTTTCAAAGGGAATAGAGGTTAGTTTGTTCTCTAAAGGATAGTCAAGCCTAAGTCCCTGGTAGTGTTCTCCACGCAGAATGTATTAGAAAGCTTGTCCTTTGGCCACAGCTGATGTATCCTCATAATATCATAAGACAGCATAATGGTATAATAAATATTTCAAAAAGAATTTGATGAAATAAAATTAATAGAATATAATTAAGAAGTAGATTAATTTTTTCCAGAAAATATACTTTGAGGGGCTGGAGAGATGGCTCAGCAGTTAAGAGCAATGACTGTTCTTGTAGAGGACCTGAGTTCGATTCCCAACACCCACGTGGCAGCTATGAACCGTCCTTAATTCCAGTTTCAGGGGAATCTGAAACCCTCTTCTGACCTCCACAGCATTGCACGACACAGGTGCACATACTTACATGCAGGCAACACACTCATACACGTAAAATAAAAATAATAAAAAAATTTTTTAAAAACTAAGTGAATAAGAACAATTTAAAAAGAAAATATACTTTGAACCCATCATATTTTCATCTAATTTCTACAATATTCCTGATTCGTGGCACACTAGAACACCATTTCCAGTTTTTTGTTGGGAAATTTTCCACAGCATAAACAAGGGAATGGGCACAAGGTTTCTAAGGAGTGGGGGTGGAAACAGGTCTCCCAATCTTGTGTGTATCAGTTACTAGCTGAACTTTGTATGTCCACCCTGTGCCCACAGTCTGGAAAGGCCAGCAATGTGCTGTAGTTCCTACTGTTTGGCTGCTTGAGACTCAAATGTCATTGTCATTGCTGTTATGAACATTCACTGAAAGAGAGAAGAGGAGGGAAGAGAAGAAAGGGAGGAGAGGAGAGGGGAGGAGAGAGAGGGGAAAAGAGAAGGGTGGGGACAGGAGAGGACCCAGGAGGAGATGGGAGAGGAGTGGAAAAGGAGAACTTGGGTTTTTTAAAAATTTTTTTGAATTTTTGTGTATTTCATACAGAATATCTCAGACAATCTTAATTATCCCACCAGCACCCTCCCGTAGGCCTCCTCCCCGACTGGAACCAATACACTCTGTCATCTGTGTTAAGGCCCACTGTGTCAAGTCAGTGTCCCCAGACGTTTCCCAGTGCAAGTCCATCCACTGAGGTCTAGTCAGCCTATCTAGAATCCCTTGTTTTAGGAAGAGCAGTTCTTCTTCACCCAGCCATAATAGAAGGAAGTTTTCAAACTGTGTTTTACAGTGACAAACTTCATGAATGAGACTACAGTGGCACTGTTGTAGATCCTGATCTTATTTCTTGTGTCCACTGAGGCATCAGGTTTCCTGATACTTCGGAACTGAATGACTATGACAGAGGGGCAGGAGACTCACCAATGTCTGCAACACTAAAAGAGAATTTTTACAATGAAACATCCACATTTGTCTTCTCAGGTTTTTATAGGAAGGAAATGCATATATATGCACTATTTTATATAGGTCATTTAGTTGAGAAATAGTCTTCTGAATTAACATACTTCATGCCCAATGCTTGCTTTAGATACTCAAATGGTGTTCTGATCAGAATAGCTCTGAATTTTAAATCGATAGAAATTTATGAATCTTGGAAGCCCTGAGGCCAAGTCACATGGCTCAGTAGAAATATTGATAGAAGACTTATCACCTTGAGAAAGAGAAGTTTTTTTTTCTGAATCTTTTAGCTTTAAATTTTTTGAAAGTAAAAAGGGATATTAATTATTCCAAGTTTTCCTTTCTATGTGAAGAAATCATTGTGTAAAATATGATTTAATTCAGGTACCGTATTTGCCTTTTGAAGCATACAAAATGTTCCTATAGTGATTGATTTATTAGCCTGGTCCAGTTTTTTTTCCTGAAGTTGAACAGTTTTTCAGATTCCTGAGAATAATGCATGTGAAGTGGTTTGAGTTCAGGCACTGGGGTCAGACAGCCTTCCTTCAAGTCCCTGTCCCTGTGACACACTTGCCTGTGCACAGTGGATAATTATGTAGTGCTTTGATCATATTTCCTAATCAGTATGGTTGCTATAGCAATGGAAGGAAGCTTGTGTTTTGGTCATGGTCTCAGTGTGTCCCAATGTAATTAAAGGCTTAGGTTCCCAGCGTGGCCCTGTTGGGAGGTGGGGCTGAGTGGGAGGGCCCTAAGTGTTTGGGGACTTGAGGTAGTTTGCATGTGACCCTTCTTGTTCTCTTAGGACTCAATGTGTTTTATTGAGAATGTTGTTATGAAAGGAGAAGCCTTGCCCCTCTGACTCTGCTATAGGCTCCATGTATAATCCCTTGTTTGCCCCTGAATTGCCCATCAATTGTATCAGCTCCATGAAGGGATACAGTCAAGGGGTGGCTCTTGTTGATCCTGAAATATGCTACTTGAACTTCCAACCTCTGAATAAGTAAATCTCTTTTTGCTTCATAAAGAACCTATACCAGGTATTTTGTTATAGTAATGAAAAGCTGATATGCTGCCCATATTTATTTTCCTCAAGATTATCTAACATAATGTGTAATCTGGAAGATTCTCCAAAAAGCTAGAATTGATGGAGGGTGGGCAGGTCTAAACACTATGCTGTGAAATGCAGAGCAGGGAAAATGAGTGGAGTCGGGCCCCATTTTGGACTGCAGGGCCAGATGGCAGGCACGGACCTGTGGGGTAAAATGACATCTCGTGGACCCCGTGAGGCAAGACAGTGAAAAGGTATGGAGACTGCAGCTGGGATGAGCTGATGGTGGGTGTTTCAAATATAAGCCTATAGGAATTCATGCCTTAGTAAGTCACCCTTCCCCAGATGTCATAAACTATGCAAAACCAAAATTGAAGTTATTATGTCAATTTTGTCAATTTGTATCAGGACCAGGAGACCCTAGAGTCCTCAGAAGACATGTGTGGGTCCCTCAGGGAGGGAGAAGGGAAAATTTAGTGCAACAAATGCCTGAAAGTATCTATCAAAGATGTCCATGTTATAGGTGTTAACTGTTGTTATTATTAGTGGTAGCCATGTTGGAAGAATGACAAAGATTCTGTCAGTTCTCCAAGGATACAAAGAATCATCCAAACATACAGTCATAATGTCTTCCCTGATGTAACTGGAACTGGATTGGATGAAACTATAAGCAAGGTCAAGATCACAACTTTCAAGGGTGGGTTCAGACCTCCACTGGAGTAGCTGCTTGGTGCTCAGCAGACTGCCAGAGAGTATCAGGTTCTGGCCTCCCTCTGGTCTCCAACTAACATTGGGCCTGAGAACCCAGGGGACAGTCTGACAGCCCCTGATCCTGCCTCCACATGGTGATGAGCTTCCCCTATTACACCAGACCATCCCTTTACCTGGGATTTTGTGAGGCCTCAGGGCAGATCTGGCTTTGGTGCTCTAGGGCTGAGATCCTAGCAGGCAGCCTGAGAGGCTGGGTTCTGACCTCCTCCATCTGGGTAGCTACTTGGAGCTCAGCAGAACATCTGAGAGTGCCGAGTTCTGGCCTTCCTCTGGCCTCCCTCTGACATAGGGTTGAAAACTCAAAGGACTGCCTGAGAGAGCATGGATCCTGCCTCCATGTGGTAAAGGAAGCCTGACTGTACCTGACTGGAACCTGAATTGAGCTTCTGGGGGTCCTCCTGAATAGCTGATCTGAAGCCATCAGTTCCCTCCAAAATAAACCTGAAAGAACGTGAACCTTATACCAGCCAGCTTTACATAACCAATAAAGAAAGGATCTAGACACCCAGATAATACAAACAGAAGCACACTTCAATGTAATTCTCATAATGGAATCATAAACAACAAAAGAAATTCACATGCCAAAACCACAAAGAAAGAATAATAAAATGGAAAGCCAAAACACTATGTCCCCACCAAACCCTACCAATCCTGTAGAAGAGTTCTCAAGGAGAACCCCCTAGAGATAACCCAGGACACTGAATTTTAAATAAAAATCTTAAACATGATTAAGGATTCAGTGAATTTAAAGAACACATGAACCAACAAATCAAAGAGCTAAAACAAGATAGAGATAAACTGCTGAATGAATTCACAAAAGAGAAAGAAACACCGAATAAAACTCAGGCAGAAATGAAGAAGGAAGGGAAAAACTCAATAAGCCAACTTAAAACAACAGGGGAAAGCCTTGCCTCTTGAAGGAATAAAATGGAAAACAGAATATCAACACTGAAGGATAAAGTTGAAGAACTGGACCACTCAAGCAAAGAGTATGGAAAATTAAAAAAAAACAAAAAACACAGGAATGGAATATGCAAGAGATGTGGGACACCATGAAAAGACCAAATCTACAGATCATAGGAATAGAGGAAGGAGAAAAATTTCAGGTTAATGGTTAATGATCAGACCTTAAACAGGATTGTAGAAGAGAATTTCCCAAAATTAAGGAAAGACATCCTCATACAAATACAGGAAGCACATAGAACACCAAATACAGAGGATCAGAAAAGAAACTCCCCATGACATATCATAGTAAAAACACTAAATGTACAGAACAAAGAGACAATACTGAAAGCAGCAAAAGAAAAACAAGTCACATACAAAGGGAAGCCCATCAGAATTACAGCTGACTTATCAGTGGAAACTATGAAAGCCAGAAGAGCCTGGACCAAGGTATTACCAGTTCTACATGACAATAGATGCCAGCCCAAAATACTATAGCCAGCAAAAATGTCTATTACAGTTGAGGGGGAAAGAAAAATCTTCCATGACACGAATAGCCTGAAAGAATACATGTCCACAAAACCAGCCCTTCAAAGAATACTTGAAGCAATACAGAGAGCAAAGAGAGAAACAACTATACCTTGGGGCAATGAAGAAAATAGAAAAAGATATAATCTAGGAAACACAAAATTATACAGAGAACACACACAGCAACCAAAATGATGGCAACCAAAACACACCTTTCAATAATAACCTTAAATATCAATGGACTGAACTCCTCAGTCAAAAAAAAATAGGCAAAGTGAATGGATAAAGAAGCAAATCCATCTCTTTGCTGTCTGCAAGAAACCCATCTCACCTTCAAGGACAGGCACTACCTTAAGGTAAAAGGACAGAAAAGAATATTCCAACCAAATGGCACAAGCAGGCGTTGCGATTCTAATATCTGAAAAAATAGACTTCAAAGTAAAACAAATCAGAAGAGATAAGGAGGGTCACTTCATTCCGATCAAAGGAAAACTTGACCAAGCAGATATTACAATCAGGAACATATATGCACCAAACTCTGGTGCACCCAATTCCATAAAAACAGTACTACGTGATTTTAAGACACAGATTAACCCCAACTCAATAATAGTAGGAGATTTCAATACCCCATTGTCTCTGTTAGACAGGTCAGTATGACCAAGAATAAAAAGAAAGACAGCTGAAATAAATGATAGCATATATCAAATGGACCTAACAGACATCTACTTAATATTCCACAAAGAATGCACTTTCTACTCAGCACCTCATGGAACTTTTTCAAAAATTGACCACATACTAGGCCACAAAACAAACCTCAACAAATACAAAAATATTGAAATAATGCCATTCATTGTATTGGACCACAAAGAAATAAAGCTCAAAATCAACACTAGATGAAGCTCTAGTCCCTACACGAACTCATGGCGATTGAACAACAGACTCAATGCACTTTCTACTCAGCACCTCATGGAACTTTTTCAAAAATTGACCACATACTAGGCCACAAAACAAACCTCAACAAATACAAAAATATTGAAATAATGCCATTCATTGTATTGGACCACAAAGAAATAAAGCTCAAAATCAACACTAGATGAAGCTCTAGTCCCTACACGAACTCATGGCGATTGAACAACAGACTCCTAAACAATGAGTGAGTCAAAGGAGAAATTAGGAAAGAAATAGAAGAATTCCTGGAATTCAACAAAAAAGGATAACACAACACAACACAATCTCTGGGACACATTAAAAGCAGTCCTAAGAGGGAAGTTTATAGCTCTAAGTGCCTACATTAAAAAATTGGAAAGAGCCCAAATAGATGACCTAACACTACAACTCAAGGCACTGGAAAGGAAAGAAAAAAATGAAACCCAAACCCAGCAGGAGAGAAGAAATAACACAAATCAGAGCAGAAATTAATGAAATAGAAACAAAGAAAACAATACAGAGAATCAGGGAATCTAAGATATGGTTCTTTGAAAAACTAAACAAGATAGACAGACCTTTAGCCCAGTTAACCAAAAGAAGGAGCAAATCCAAATCAACGAAGTCAGAGATCAAAGGGGGAATATCACAACAGACACCCAAAAGATCCAAACCATTATAAGGGAATTTTTTTTTTGCCTTTTTGAAGCAGGGTCTCCCTGTAGTCCCAGATGTCCTGGAACTCACTATGTAGACCAGGCTGGCCTAGAATTCACAGAGATCCACCTGCCTCTGCCTCCCAAGTGCTGGGACTGCAGGTGTGGGCCACCACACCCAGAAAAAAACCTATACGCTACTAAATTTGAAAGTTTAAAAAGAAATGGATGGATATCTGAAATCATGGGAACCTCCAAAGTTAAACCAAGAAGAGATCAACAGTTTAAACAGACCCATGACATATAAGGTAATTGAAACAGTAATACAAAGCCTCCCAACTATAAAATGCCCAGGCCCAGATGGATTTACAGCAGAATTCTACCAGACATTTAAAGAAGACCTCCAACTAATACTACTTAAATTATTCAAAATAATAGAAACAGAGGGAGAACTCCGAAATTTCTTCTATGAAGCCAGCATCACTCTAATACCCAAACCAGGTAAAGATACAACCAAAAAAAGAAAACTATAGACCCATATCCTTAATGAACATAGATACAAAAATTCTCAATAAAATACTTGCAAACCGCATACAGATGCACATCAAAAAGATCATTCACCATGATCAAGTATTCTTTATCCCTGAGATGCAGAGATGGCTCAATATACGCAAGTCAATAAAAGTCATTAATCATATAAATGGACTCAAAGACAAAAAACACATTGTCATCTCAGTAGATGCAGAAAAGGCTTTTGACAAAATTCAGCATGTATTTATGTTCAAAGTCCTACAGGGAATTGGACTGAAGGGAACATACCTCAACATAATTAAAGCCAAATACAACAAACCCACAGCCAACATCATTCTAAATGAAGAATAAATGGAAGCATTCCCATTAAATTCAGGAACCAGAAAAGGATGTCTACTCTCTCCACTCCTTTTCAACATAGTGTTTGAAACTCTTGCTAGAGCAATAAGACAGGAGAAGGAAATTAAAGGAGTACTAGTTGGAAAAGAAGAGGTCAAACTATCACTTTTTTTTCAGATGATATGATGCTATACCTGAGATCCCAAAATTCCACCAGAAAACTCCTAGAACTGATCAACACTTTCAGTATAGTGGCAGGTTATAAAATCATTCTACAAAAATCAGTAGCCTTTCTATATACCAATAATAAGCAATTGGAGAAAGAATACAGGGAAGTGCTCCCATTCACAATTGCTGCCAAAACATTAAAAAATCTTGGAATAAATCTGACAAAAGACACCAAAGATCTCTACAATGAAAATATTAAATTGTTAAAGAAAGAGATTGAAGATAACACCAGGAGATGGAAGGACCTCCCATGTTCATGAATTAGAAGAATTAATATTGTTAAAATGACCATCTTACCAAAAGCAATATATAGATTCAATGCAATCCAAATCAAAATCCCATGACATACTTCACAGAATTAGGAAAATGCATCCTTAAATTCATATGGAGGCACAAAAGACCCCAGATAGCCAAAGCAACCCTGAGCACAAAGATCAACGCTGAGGGGATTACTATACCAGATCTCAAAGTGTATTACAGAGCTATAGTATAAGAACAGCATGGAGTC